>NC_092714.1:139424984-139724984 GCF_047496885.1 Scyliorhinus torazame | reverse complement strand
CTCCTCATCTCTGTTTTAAAGAATCGTCCCTTTAGTCTGAGATTGTGTCCTCTGGGTCTAGTTTTTCCTACAAGTGGAAACATCCTCTCCATGTCCACTCTATCCAGACCTCGCAGTATCCAGAAGGTTTCAATAAGATCCCCCCCACATCCTTCTAAACTCCAACGAGTACAGGCCCAGAGTCCTCAACCGTTCCTCACATGACAAGTTCTTTATTCCAGGGATCCTTCTTGTGAACCTCCTTTGGACCGTTTCCAAGACCAGCACATCCTTTCTTCGATACGGGGCTCAAAACTGCTCACAATACTCAAAATGGGGTCTGACCAAAGCCTTTTACAACCTCAGAAGTACATAGCCCTCTTGACATGAATGCTAACATTGCATTTGCCTTCTTAACTGCTGACTGAACCTGCACATTAACCTGAAGAGAATCGTGAACAAGGACTCCCAAGTCCCTTTGTACTTCTGATTTCCTAAGCATTTCCTCATTCAGAAAATAGTCCATGCCTAAATTCCTCCTTCCAAAGTGCATAACCTCATACTTTTCCACATTGTATTTCATTTGCCACTTCACTGCCCACTCTCCTAGCTTGTCCAAATCCTTCAGCAGCCCCCTTGGTTCCTCAATACTACCTGCCCCTCTACAGGGGCGGATTCTCCGACCCCCCGCAGATGATACAAAGATCTGGGGCGAAATTCACCGTAATCGGCGCGATGACCGCCGACTGGCGCCAAAAACGGCGCAAATCAGTCCGTCATCGCGCATTCTCCGGCACCGGAGATTCGGTGGGAGCGGGAATTGCGCCGCGCCGGTTGGCGGCACCCCCCCCCCCGGCGATTCTCCAGCCCAGATGGGCCGAAGTCCCGCTGCTGGAATGCCTGTCCCGCCGGCGTGGATTAAACCGCCTCTCTTACCGGCGGGACAAGGTGGCGCGGGCAGGCTCCGGGGTCCTGGGGGGGGCGCGGGGCGATCTGGCCCCGGGGGGTGCCCCCACGGTGGCCTGGCCCGCGATCGGAGCCCATCGATCCGCGGGCGGGCCTGTGCTGTGGGGGCACTCTTTTCCTTATGCCTTCGCCATGGTCTCCACCATGGCGGAGGCGGAAGAGATCACTGCGCATGCGCGGGGATGCCGTGAGCGGCCGCTAACGCTCCCGCGCATGCGCCGCCTGGCAATGTCATTTCCGCGCCAGCTGGCGGGGCACCAAAGGCCTTTCCCGCCAGCTGGCGGGGCAGAAATCAGTCCGGCGCGGGCCTAGCCCGTCAAGGTTAGGGCTCGGCCACTCAAGATGCGGAGGATTCCGCACCTTTGGGGCGGCGCGATGCCGGACTGATTTGCGCCGTTTTTGGCGCCGGTCGGCGGTCATCGCGCTGATTACGGAGAATTTCGCCCCAGATCTTTGTATCATCTGCAAATTTAGCAACAGTGCCTTCAGTTGCTTTTTCCAGATCATTAATGTATATTGTAAAAAGTTGTGGTCCCAGCACAGACCCCTGAGGCACACCACTAGTCACCGACTGCCATCCTGAAAAAGACCCCTTTGTCCCCACTCTCTGCCTTCTGCCAGTCAGCCAATCCTCTATCCATGCCAGGATCTTACCCTTAACACCATGGGCTTTTAACTTATTTCACAGTCTCCTGTGCGGCACCTTGTCAAAGGCCTTCTGGAAATCTAAATAAATCACGTCCACTGGTTCCCCTTTGTCTAACTTCCTTGTTACCTCCTCAAAGAACTGAGCCGTGCTGACTCAGTCCTATTTTACCATGCACTTCCAAGTATTTCGCAATCTCATCTTTAATAACAGATTCTAAAATCTTACTGTGGTATTATAGGTATTACGGTACCTGAGAGACTGAAGTACCATTGGTAGAACCTATATGCTTGCCATTGGCTAGAGAGTATAATAGCTCCGCCCTGATAGGTGGGGTATAAGAACCCGTGCCGTCCCAGCAGCCCTCATTCTGTACCTGAGCTGCTGGGGGAAACATCTAGCTTATTAAAGCCTTCAGTTGTACTACAACCTCGTTTTAGTGGTCATTGATCGTGCATCAATTTAATAAGCTAGATTTTTAGAAAAAGGATGGATCTTCGAATCAAGCCGGAGTGTCTGCAACTTAGCCCCCATGCAGCGAACTCAGCGGCGATCTTTAAGCACTGGCTGGCGTGTTTTAAAGGGTACCTCGAGACGGCAGAAAACGCACCCACGGGAGAGCAGAAACTGCACGTCCTGCACTCAAGGGTGAGCTCGGAGATCTACAACCTCATTGAGGAAGCGGAAGACTTTGATGCAGCAATCGAGCTGCTAAAAGGACACTATATTCGCCCGGTAAACCACGTCTACGCCCGGCCCCTGCTTGCAACAAGACGGCAAACCCCTGGGGAATCGTTGGAGGAATTCTACCGCGCACTCCTGGTGCTGGGCAGAAGCTGCGGCTGCCCGCAAGTTTCGGCGAGCGAGCACACGGAACTCTTCGTCCGGGACGCTTTCGTGGCAGGTATGCTTTCATCTCAAATCCGCCAACGCCTGTTAGAGAAAGACACCCTTTGTCTTAGGGAGGCATGGGCCCTTGCAGGCTCCCTGGACTTGGCCTCCAGAAACGCCCGCGCCTACGTTCCCGACCACGCGGCAGCCCCCTGGGCAGCGTGGAACCCCGCAACGGCTGGCTCAGAGACTTCCCCCGTTCCCCCGCAGGCCTGTGCTGCAAGGTGGCTTGCCAACCCCGAGGGGCCCCGCTGTTACTTTTGCGTGCAGGCCAAGCACCCCCGCCAGCTCTGCCCGGCCCGCACATCCACCTGCAGGGAATGCGGCAAAAAGGGCCATTTTGTGGGGGTATGTCAGGCCCGAGTGGTGGCCGAGGTCTCCAGCGGCGACTCCGGACCCCCACCACAAACTTCTCCACGGGCCACGTGCGGACCCAGGGCGCCGCCATCTTGTTCCACGGATGCCACACTTGAGGGATGGGCGCCGCCATTTTGTGCACCCCCGGCCATATGCGACCAATGGGAGACGCCATCTTGGATGGGCCCCCAGGACCCCAGCTCGGCCAACCACACACTGCCTGAACAGAATTCTCAACTACTGCGATTGGCCTCAGTGACTCTGGATTAATCTCGACCTCGAACACAACTACGATGACTGTTTTCATCAATGGCCACGAGACGTCCTGCCTAATTGACTCTGGGAGCACGGAGAGCTTCATACACCCCGACACGGTAAGGCGCTGTTCCCTCCTCATCCACCCTGTTAATCAAAAAATCTCACTGGCCTCCGGTTCCCACTCAGTAGAGATAAAGGGGTTTTGTTCAGCAAACCTCACAGTCCAGGGAAGGGAGTTCAAAAATTTCCGTCTCTATGTCCTTCCCCACCTCTGCGCGGCTACACGCCTGGGTTTAGACTTCCAGTGTAACCTTCCAAAGTCTGACCCTACAATTCGGCGGCCCTATACCCCCCCTTACTGTCTGCGGCCTCGTCTTTCCTGTTTGCAAACCTCACCCCGGATTGCAAACCCGTCGCCACCAGGAGCAGACGGTACAGTGCCCAGGGCCGGATCTTTATCAGATCAGAGGTCCAAAGGCTACTGAGGGAAGGGGTCATTGAAGCCAGTAACAGCCCCTGGAGAGCTCAAGTAGTGGTGGTAAAGACAGGGGAGAAGCATAGGATGGTCATCGACTACAGTCAGACCATCAACAGGTTTACGCAGCTGGACACGTACCCCTTCCCCCGCATATCCGACCTGGTAAACAGGATCGCACATTATAAGGTCTTCTCCACGGTGGATCTCAAGTCCGCCTACCATCAGCTCCCCATCCGCACTAGTGACCGCAAATACACTGCCTTCGAGGCAGAAGGGCGGCTCTATCACTTCTTAAGGGTTCCCTTTGGTGTCACAAACGGGGTCTCGGTCTTCCAACGCGAGATGGACCGAATGGTTGACCGGTACGGTTTACGGGCAACATTCCCGTATCTCGATAATGTCACCATCTGCGGCCACGACCAGCAGGACCACAACACCAACCTCAAGAGTGCAGTCAAATGAGACAAACTCAGAGAATTTTAGGCTGTATTGGGGAACGAAGCAGGATGTCCGTTGTCAGCGTTGTTGTCCATGCTGGCAATTGTTCCCTTGGCGATAGCACTTCTGGCCTCTGCTGAGTGGCAGGAGATTGTGCGGGGGGAGCAGGGAGCACAGGTGTTGTTGTATGCCGATGACCTATTGCTGTTTGTGACGAACACATTGGAAAGAATGGGGGAAATTTTGGATGGAGTTTGTATTGGCAGGTAGGGTGTCGAGTGTCAGAATTGGAGAGCTTTTGGGAGGAGGTGTTAGGGAGTCTGTCACCGATTGTGTGGGTCGAGGTGACGCCAAACCCTATGGTGGCCATCTTTGGCGTTTCGGAGGCGCTGGAGGGGAAGGGGGCGATGTCGTGGCCTTCGCCTGTGTGATTGCCCGGCGACAGATATTTCTGAATTGGAGGCCGCCCACACCACTGGCGGTAGGATCATGGTTGGGGGACATGTACAAGTTTCTCAGGTTGGAGAAGATCAGGTTTGCCCTGAGGGGATGGGAGGAGGGGTCCGTGGCACTGTGGAGGCCGTTTACGTCGGTGTTTGAGGAACTGTTTGTCGTGGGGAGGGGAGGGGATAAAAGGAGAAAAATCTACTCCCTGTTTGTATCGTGCGGTGTTGAAGTATGTTTGGAATAAAATTAATTTTTTTAAGAACATGTGGTGGAAAAACATTTTCAAAGTGTCTAAAGATTGCGGTCCAGATCGCATGGCCGGAATTGGCGGCAATCACGCCAATTTTCTCACTGAAAATGACACTTTGTCATTTTATATATATATATAAAATGGAATTTAATATTTTACTGAACCTCAGTCTTGATGTCTAACATGCTGATTACCTTTGGGTACAATAGATATTTTCACAATTGTTTGAATGTTTTCCACATTACACGACCTTAGTTGATAACAAGCTGACAAATATATAAAAAGGATAAAGGAATGAACTGGCATTTGTCCTGTGTCTTTCATAACCCCAAGCTGCCCCAGAGCACACTGAAGTCCATGAAGTACTTTTGAAGTGTTGTCACTGTTGTAAATTGGGAAACATTTCATATGATAGGATCAGTGACCCTTACTGTCACACAAAAGTAGAGCATTCCTCAGAGAGCCAGATAATAAACTGTTCACACAGATGGTTCGATATAGTTCACAGTAACTGTCATGATATTCAAACACACACATCATGATAGACACACCAACAGACAAATCAGAACACACAACACCACAACCAATGACAGAAAGATATAAAAGCACAGACACGACCCCCGGTGGTCAGTATTAGCTGCAGAGGAGAACCAGGACACATCTATTGCCAAACACACTCAGGGAGACAGCACGTGCAGAGTATCCAGAACGAACTGTATTATAAGAGTTATAATAAAATAGAGTTGTACCACATACAACTGTGTTGGCTCATCTGTGCACCAGAGCACCCAACACCACATGGTACAGGAGTGGATCGATACCTGCCGGCATACCTCAGTGTACACAGACAACCAGCAGTGCCCAGGCATGATGTACGAGCTCCCGGTTCCGCAGGCGCTCCAGTGCCACGGCGACCTCCACGAAAACTGGCGGCGATTCCGGCAAAATTTCGAATTGTTCCTGGTGGCAGCTGAACTCAAAGACCTGGATGATAGGAAAAAATTGAATTTCTCCTCACCGTCGCCGGTGCAAGGGCAAGAGAAATATTCAGAAGGTTCAGGTTCTTCAGGAGGCAGCAAAGGTACGATTACCAGGCAGTCCTGGGCAAATTCTCCAAGTACTGTGAAGAATACGCAATCCAATGGGCACTTAAAGGTAAGAAAAGCTGCAGTACTCACCTCGTGGCTGGGATCCCGGAGCCCGAATTCCCAGAGGCCGAAATCCCGGGCCTGAGAGAAGGCTGGGTCGAGGTCGGCGGCCATCTTGCTAAAGGTATAACGCTAGCACAGTTGCGCGAGAAGTGCGCAGAACCGGAAATATCGTTTGCGCATGCGCGAGATGCTGCGCATGCGCAGTCAAGAAAACGGCCATCGGTAAAGGAACAGCGATCTGAGCATGCGCAGTCGCTTCCTACGTGCTACATACCGAGCGTCAGGGTGTCAGAGGCCCCAGACTGCACCAATTTAAAAGGGAAACGTCCCAAATCCAATTTAAAAGGGAAATGTCCCAAATCAAAAAAACAAAAATCTGTTAAAGCTGTAAAACAACCTTCCCTCACCTGGAATGACAGCACAGTGCCGCAAATTGACCCAGGAGATGAATTTGACCTCCGAAGAACCCTCCGACAAGCAGTTACCTACGCACAAGCCGATGATTCCGACCTTGAATACTTCGATGACGATTTTTACAGTGTTTCCGGACCTCGCGAGCCCAATGATAGCTCCGTGGTCCTATATGACTATGACTCGGACGAACCTTTCGTGTTGCACATTGGCGGCCCCCACATTGAATCCGACGCAGATGCGGATTCATTTTTCGGATTTGAGGATCTTCAATCCAGCAGATATGACGTTCCAACTTATCAGTACCGGATGATGCTGCAGCCTGACATTAACAGACAGGGAGCGGTGCAAGCACACGGAGAGTGCCCTGCTGCCACACAGAGCGTGGTCCACGTCCCGCTCAACGTTCCCGACTCTATGAAAGAAGACATGCAAGACTCCAGAGTGCAGTCCTCGCATGAACCAGAAGCGACTCCAGTGTCACAAGCTTCCACAGCAAGCTCGTGGACAGACTCCACAATTGCAGAAATGCAAGACTCCAGAGCGCAGTCCTTGCACGAACAAGAAGTGACTCCAGTGTCACAAGCCTCCACAGAGAGCTCGTGGACAGCCTCCATGATAGAAGCCACGCAAGACTCCAGACCGCAGTCCTTGCACGAACAAGAAGTGACTCCAGTGTCACAAGCCTCCACAGAGAGCTCGTGGACAGTCTCCACGATAGAAGCAACGCAAGACTCCAGAGCGCAGTCCTTGCACGAACAAGAAGTGACTCCAGTGTCACAAGCCTCCACAGAGAGCTCGTGGATGGACTCCACGATGGAAGGAACGCAAGACTCCAAAGCGCAGTCCTTGCAGGAACAAGACCATGAGGGTCTAGCAACCTCTCCTGACCAACCAGCGGCAGACGATGCAAGTCTGCCATGCTCACGTGAACAGCAAGAAGGCTATAACAGCCTACCATGCTCCACTACACAGCAGCATGACCATGACGGTCTCTCATGCTACAATGAAGGGCACAGCGCTGAAGACTGCTCAAGCCCAACTGAAGACAAGCCAAAGGAATCGCCTCGTCCAAGCCCGAAGAAAAAAGGTTTATGCGCTGACCTTCAGGATCATTATAGCCGAACAGAGATTAATAATGCTGCACGGCCACAGAAGGATGCTGAGGATTTGCTAACGAAATTAATTGAATGTTTAACTTGCAAGGAGCAGACTGAGAATTGCCAGTGTTTTAGTACGGATCGAAAAAATGGACAAGACATTGATCCTCAGGTAATGGAAATAACACAACCTGAATCATATCTACAGCAGGGACAAATGTCTCCCTTCAACACAACACCGCAAAATCCCAACTTCGGAGACCAGCAGTTAGTCAGTAATGACTCTTCAAACCTTGAGGGGAACATTAATTGCATTGAACCTATACACGCTCCACTGATTATTGAGCAGAACATTGGAGCAAGAATCCTGAGGTCACCGACATCGAGTAGCCAGATAACGAATTTAAAACCCACAGCAGTGTCAAGTGAACCAAGTGTGCTTTCCACTAATGGTGAAGATGCAGATAAGGTCGACCCGATTATCCATTGTACCACACTAACCCCAGTGATTAAGCAGTTATGTATGGGGAGTATAAGGTGGGCAATTGAGAACAGTAAAAGAGAGACTGTGACCATGCCAGTCCCAGCAAAATCAGACCCAGAGACCATGAAGGCATGTACATTAGACAAAGATACACATGAGGCACCTGAGAAGAAAAGTGAAACGGAATGTTCTTTGGAAAATAGTACAATGTCGATAGAAACATTGGATCCTATATTCGAGACCATACCTATGGGAGAATTTGGGGGTAATAAACAAGGTTCTGCAATGTCTGGGGGAAGATTTAAAATTCCAAAGAAGAAAAGCCCAAATGAAGGACAACGGCAAGACAATGACAGTCCACCGACATGGTGTGCACCACCAGATGAAAACTCTGACAATTTACCCAACCCTAGTGAACAGCAAGCTGCTAATGAGGATCTATCCACGGGATGTGAGACGAGTGACGACAGCATCCCACTTCCCATGCAAAAGGTGCAAGGTGACAGACCTCGCCTAGTGCGTACCGAGGCACTCGACGATCACGGTGGGACCACTGACGACTGCGGTGGCAGCACACCGCTTCCACCCTCGATGGCTCGACCCTCTCCACTGGTTGGTGCATTCCTGCATGTTCCGACTCCAGAAGTGCAGCTTCAGGGAATCTCGGCTGCCTCCAGTGAACCTGTTGGGACTCCGGACGGGGGGCATCGACGGAAGGCAGACCGGACTCCAGATGGGGAGCAGCCAAGCGCCGACTCTGATTCGCGCACGCCAGACCTTGCTCCGGACGGGCGGTGTCGCGGCCTCGGTGATGGCACGCTCAGGGTGACGGCGGATGCCACGGCGACAGGGAATGGATCGCGTGGCAGTCCCACTGGGTCGGCAGTGGCAACCAGCACCGGCGGTCCAAGATGGACACACCAATTCGCACCATCGCCAGACGTTGATGCGAGCAACAATTCTCTCTCCAAGGCGACATGCTTCGACGTTTCTCTGCGGAGTCGCCCTTCCGGCACAGCAGGTGGCCGGAACCAGCGTACACGGTCTCGGCCAACTTCCACATCTGGCACAGTCATCGCCTTGCATGATATTAGTGATGGTGCTACTTCGATGGCAACGACCCATCGGCTACAAGATGCCGTCCACCACAAACATAAAAAGAAAAAGACTCCACCTTGTTCCTGGCATGCAGGGCGGATGGATTGGTGCGTAGGCGCAATCAGCGAGCTTTGCGCCGCCTTCCACGCTCGCAACTGAACCGTACGCACACGCCGGATCCTCCACTGGTTCCCAAGGATGACTTCGTGGAGATGCCACGGATCATGCCCCTTCCATCGCCACCAGAACCAAATCTCCACAGCTGAACCGGCTTGAGGACCAGCCCATTCTTGAGGCGGTCACCCATTAGACTGGACTTATAACGCTGTTCATACGTTCAAAAAGTCAAACACTTCTGTATTATAACCTGTTGTTGTTTATTGTTCCAGATATCGTCTGACCAGACCAATGTTCAAGTTTTTTTTTTTCTCTCGCATCCAAGTTTTGTTATGGTACAACCTTGTTAGTGTGACGCACCCGACATCGCCCCATGTAAATAGTTACGTCATATACACACGCTGTACATAACACACACACACACTCTTCGATGCACTCACGACACAATTATATTTATAACCACGTAGGCACATATCTTTGTAAAAAGGGGGGATGTCATGATATTCAAACACACACATCATGATAGACACACCAACAGACAAATCAGAACACACAACACCACAACCAATGACAGAAAGATATAAAAGCACAGACACGACCCCCGGTGGTCAGTATTAGCTGCAGAGGAGAACCAGGACACATCTATTGCCAAACACACTCAGGGAGACAGCACGTGCAGAGTATCCAGGACGAACTGTATTATAAGAGTTATAATAAAATAGAGTTGTACCACATACAACTGTGTTGGCTCATCTGTGCACCAGAGCACCCAACACCACAGTAACTATTCTCTAGAAATAATTTGTGCTTGGCTTACATTCCTG
Source organism: Scyliorhinus torazame (assembly GCF_047496885.1). Classification (NCBI taxonomy): domain Eukaryota; kingdom Metazoa; phylum Chordata; class Chondrichthyes; order Carcharhiniformes; family Scyliorhinidae; genus Scyliorhinus; species Scyliorhinus torazame. The sequence continues at coordinate 139,715,089 of NC_092714.1, read as the reverse complement.
AAGCACAGGCTTTCAAAATGAGAAATTCTCTAAGAGGCTCCTATAACTCATGAGGTTCTGTGATGAAAACAGAAAACTCTGGGATTCTTCAGCAGCATCTAGAGAGAGAAACAAAGGTAAGTTCAAGATGTTTAAAGCAAAGTAGAGCGACACGGGAACATGGGGGCTGTAGGGGGAAGCAGAGGATAGAGCTACAGGGAAGGTCTAAATTGGATTGAAGACAGAAGAGATTAAATGCTGAAAGGGATGATGGTGCAAGGAAAGAGGGAGTGGTAATGGAACAACCAAAGAAGCAAGAGATGTGTCCAGAGGAGGTGTAAATGGGAAAACGCTGAATCATAGCAAAAAGAAAACCAATAAACACAAAAATTGTTAACTCAATGTTCAGACCAGGAGGCTGCAAAGATGGAATTGAGGTGCTGTTCCTCAAGCTTATGTCGACCTTCATTGGAATAATACAGGGGGACAAAGACACAGAGGTCAGAGTGGGGGTGGATTGGAGAAGCTCAGGGTCGCAGGGTCAGACTGAATGGAGGTGTTCTGTAAAGCAGTCACCCAATCTATGTTTTGTCCTCTTGGTGTGAGCAGTAAAAGACGCACAAGTAAATCACTGCTTCACCTGGCAGGAGCGTTTGAGACCTTGGGAAGAATGGATGTAAAGGGGCAGAGACACTGACATATGTTCCATGAGAAGAGGAGAGGTGTTGATGGTGACTGAGGAGTAGACCAGGGTGTTTCTGAGGGAAAAGTCCCTTTGGAATGCCGAAAGGGGAAGGGAGCGGAAGGTGTGTTTATTATTGCCATCACTTTGGAGCTGGTGGAAATGGTGGAGGATGATGTGTTAATATGGAGGCTGATGGGGTTTGAAGAGTAAGGACAAAGGAAGTCCATCATGGTTCTGGGAGAGGGGAAAGGATGAGAGCAGAAATTCATCAATGGGACAGGCATGGTGATGGGCCCCATCACACTATGGGGCTAGTAGGGTCCTCAGTAAAGGAATAGAAGGTATGGAAGGTGGCATCAACAACAATTAAGAAGCTTGGAGAACAGAATATAGTCTTTACAGGGAACAGGGTATGAAAAGGTGTAATAAAGGTTGCTTTGGGAGTCTTACAGTGTATATTAGTCGATAGCCTATCCCCAAAAATAGAGAGAGAGGATTGAGGAAGGGAAGGGAAGTGTCAGAGATGGAGCATGTGAAGGTGAGGAAAAGATGGAATTTGGAAGCAAAGTTGTTGAAATTTTCCTGTTCCAGGTGAGAGCAAGGAACAGCACTAAAACAAAGGGATGATCTCCAGAGGAGTTGAATCATAGAATCCTTACAGGGCTGAAGAAGGCCATTCAGCCCATCGAGTCTGCACTGACCTTCAAAAGAGCACCCTACCCACGCCCACTGCCCTGCAAACCCGTGATCCCACCTAACCTTTGGACACTAAGGGACAACTTAGTATGGCCAGTCGACCTAACCTGCACATGTTTGGACTGTGGGAGGAAACCGGAGAACCCGGAGTAAACCTACATAGACACGGGGAGAACGTACAAACTCCACACAGACAGTTACCCAAGGCCGGAATTGAACCCGGGACCCTTGGAAACAGTACTAACCACTGCACCATCCTCAAAGGTCAGTGAGGTCATTGAAAGTCCTGGAAATGGTGACTTGATGTTCAGTGGTGGGATGATGTTTGAGGAGAGGTATAAGAAGGAGTCAAAGAGTTGAGGTTTGCCCTCTGTTAAGTCGAGGTCAGTTAGCCAAATAAAAAAAATCACTATTTGTGGTGGCTCGAGACAAGACACTGGAGACTTCCAGTAACAACAAAGGAGGGTTATTAACGTAGAAACATAGAACATAGAAAAAATAGGACCAGGAGGAAGTCATTCGGCCCTTCAAGCCCGCTCCTCCATTCATTATGATCATTTCTGATCATCCGACTCAATCGCTTAATCCCGCTTCCCTCACATCCTTTGATCCTCTTTGCCCTAAGTGCTATATCTAACAGCTTCTTGAAACCGTACAATGTTTTGGTTTCAACTACTTCCCGTGGTAATGAGTTCCACAGGCTCACCACTCTCTGGGTGAAGAAATTTCTCCTAATCCCTGTCCTAAATAGTCTATCCCGTATCCTCAGACTGTGACCCCTGCTTCTGGACACACCCACCATCGGGAACATCCTTCCGGCATCTACCCTGTCCACTTCTGTTCGAAATTTATAGGTTTCTAGGAGATCCCCCCTCATTCTTCTGAACTCCAGCGAATACAATCCTAACCGATTCAATCTCTCATCGTACGCCAGTCCTGCCATCCCAGGAATTAGCCTGGTAAACCTTTGTTGCACTCCCTCGAGAGCAAGAACATCTTTCCTCAGACAAGGAGACCAAAACTGCACACAATATTCCAGGCATGGCCTCACCAAGGCCCTGTATAATTGCAGCAAGACATCCCTACTCCTGTACTCGAATCCTCTCGCAATGAAGGCAAGCATACCATTTGCCTTCTTTACCGCTTGCTACAGCTGCATGCTTACCTTCAGTGACTGGTGTACAAGGACACCTAAGTCTCATTGCATGTTCCCCTCTCCTAATTTATGGCCATTCAGATAATAGTCTGCTTTCTTGTTTTTGCTTTTTTGCTGCCAAAGTGGATAACCTCGCATTTATCCAAATTATATTGCATCTGCCATTCATTTGCCCATTCACTCAACGTCCAGATCACAATAAGTCAGCAAATGCAACTATACAGAGGCACAGAGCAATGCTGGATAGGCCTTGAATCTCCAGCTCTGGGGTTCACACTGCCAAGGCCCCTGCTCTCTAGGCCCTACACTTTCTCTCTATTTTTCAAGATTTTGGCATTACCCCACAATTGGTCCCGAACCAGTCACGTGGGCCGCAAAACCCCTTAAAGGGGCTGTGCTACCACATCCCTCCCCCTTAAGTCCCTCATTACATTGTACAAAGTAAGTTATATACAAGTGCTATATACAAGGTCACGAGCCATAAGGGGAAAGAGTTCATCACAGAGTCAGTTTGTCTGGGAACTTTTAGCCCTCATGGACCTCCTTAGTCCCCCAGCTGGCTCCACCATCTCCAAGGTAGTCTTGTTGGCTGCAAAAGATGATGGTTTAGGAGATTACACCTATTGTGTAGGGCTGCTCGCCTTGCCGTCTTCCACCTGGACTGCTGGCAGAGCTGACTCTGAAATTCTCACTCACTCCACTTTGGAATAGAACCCTTACAATGCAGAGGAGGCTATTCAATCCATACAGTCCGCAAATATCCACTCTGTCCTATAACCGTAACGCCGCAGGCACATCCCTGGACACTAAGGGACAATTTAGTATGGTCAATCCACATAACCTGGACATCTTTGGACTGTGGGAGGAAACTGGAGCACCCAGAAAAAAAACACGCAGGGGAGAACGTGCAGACTCCGCACAGATAGTCACCCGAGGCCAGAATTGAACCTGGGTGCCTGGAGTTGTGAGGCAGCAGTGCTAACCACTGTGTCGCCACAGGAGTGGCGGTGGAATGAGTTGGACCCATCTGTTCTGGCATGGGAGTTACCACCCGAGCTCCTCACATGGTCGCCATGGTTCCGTACAGCCCTGCCGTTGACCTGGCGGCACAGTAGCACAGTGGTTAGCACAGTTGCTTCACAGCCCCAGGGCCCATCCCGTCTTGGGTCACTCTGTGTGGAGTCTGCATGTTCTCCCCTTGGCTGTGCAGGTTAGGTGGAGTGGCCACGCTAAATTGCCCTTAGTGTCCAAAAAGGTTAGGTGTGGTTACTGGGTTACAGGGATAGGGTGGAGGTGTGGGCTTAGATAGGGTGCTCTTTCCAAGGGCCGGTGCAGACTCGATGGGCGAAATGGCCTCCTTTTGCACTGTAAATGCTATGATGTATGATTTACCACATATGATACGGTCCAGATTGGGACACGATCTGACTGGTTAATCAGGGTGGGCACAAAGCAAAATTTAAAACTCGAACCAGGTCACCCACCTGGAATGATCTGTCACTCTTTTGTGAAGTATGTTGAACATTCTGGCAGGCCTTACATGCCTCCAACCGCCCTGCCAAATTTGGAAATATCAGGTCCAAACTAGTTCTGAGGTGACTGCGCATATGCAATTCAGCTGGCATGATTCCCGTGGTAGCGTGGAGGGTGGTGTTGCAGGACAATAGAAGGTTGGGCAGCCAATGGTGCAAAGTCTTTCTTGATTGCTTCCTCACAGCAGTTTTTAAACTCCGTACGGCTCTTTCCACCAACTCGCTGAATGAGCAGTGATATGGGGCCGTACTGGTATGCCAAATTTGTTGGAAGTGTTGGAAATTATCTCCAATAAAAGGGGTGCCATAATTGAACACAATGGCTTCTGGGAGGCCATGTATGGTGAATACTCGGCATAAGACATCCACCGAGGTTATAGTTCCCATCTTTTGTATGGATAGCTATTTGGAATGAGCATCATTGATGAGTCACCATCACCAACAGCCTGTCCTGGCCAATCACATTGATGCAACAGTTAGGAAAGCCCAACAACGTCTCTACTTCCTACGGAAGCTAAAGAAATTCGGCATGTCTGCATCGACTCTCACAAACATCTACAGATGTGCCACAGAGAGCATCCTATCCGGCTGCATCACAGTTTGGTATGGTAACTGCTCGGCCCACAATTGCAAGAAACTGCAGAGTGTGGTGAACTCAGCCCAACGCATTACACAAGCTAGCCATCCTCCCATTGCCTCAGGAAGGCAGACAGCATTGTCAGAGACTCCTCAAACCCAGGCTTTGTCCTCTTCCAGACCCTTCCATCAGGCAAATTATACAAAAATCTGAAGACCTGCACATCCAGACATAGGAACAGCTTCTTCCCCACAGCTACCAGACTCCTCAACGACTCCCTCGGACTGATCTATTCCCTGTAAGAACACTATTCGTGACGCTTTATACTGCTCTTGCTTATGTCGTATATGCTTTGTTCTTTTGCCCTTTTTCTATACTGTAACTAATTATTTATTTGTCAATGTACTGTGTACATTTTCGCATTCACTGTAACTGTCCACTATTTTATTTTTGCCGACTGTGTACGTACTGTGTATTGTTCCTTCGCCGCAGAAAAATATTTTTCACTGTACTTCGGTACATGTGACAATAAATAAAATTAAGATCAAATCAAATCATCTACTAAGATAAGAAACATGCTGCCCAAGAGAGCGCCTCCGTAGTCGACGTGCACTCTGGTCCATGGACCACACAGCCACTCCCGGGGGTTGAGGTTGGACAAAGGAGGTAACCATTGTGGCGACTGCCATGGGAATACATTGCCGTACCACTTCCTCAATAGCTTCATCCATCCCCAGCCACGAGATATAACTGCGAGCCAGCATCTGCATCTTTGTCTGGCACGGATGGACTCTGTAATTTTTGTAGGAGGGGTTCCCTCTTTGGGGGTAGACTGATGACTCAAAAACCCCAAAGTATTATCCATCCTCGCAGGTGAGGGAATTGCTGCAGGTTGTTTTCAAAAATATTTTTTGATTCTCCTTTTTCACATTTTCTCCCAAATTTACACCCACCAATAATAAACAATAGAACATAGATAATCAGTACCAGATATGACAATCCCCATAACAATAACAACGATCCCATCCGCCCACCAACCCCCAAACATTAGCCCGCATGTTTACATAAACAAATGACAAAAAGGAATCAGGGATCATCCATAGTCGCCATTTAACACACACCGCCCCCTCCCCCTAACCCTCCCACCCACACGCCCCAACTAATGTTCGATGTTATCCAGTTCTTGAAAGTGCACAATGAATAACGCCCATGAATTGTAGAACCCCTCCATCCTTTCCCTTAGTTCAAACTTAACCTTCTCAAGAGTCAAGAATTCCAACAGGTCTCCCCGCCACGCCAGGGCACAGGGTGGAGAGGTTGATCTCCAACCTATCACGATCCACTTTTGGGCGATCAATGAGGCAAAGGCTACAACATCTGCCTCCGCACCCGTTTCCAACCCTGGCTGGTCCAACATCCCGAATATGGCCTCCCGGGGGCCCGGGTCCAGTTTCACATGCACCACTTTAGAAATTACCCTAAAAATCTCCTTCCAGTAATCCCCCAGCTGCAGGTTTTTAGGGCCTCAACTGTTCGGACTTCATATTGTGCAAACCTGGTGTTCTCATCTGTTTCACCTTGGGGGTACTCAAAACACTCAATAGCGGTTTATTGTCAGTTATTATCATGAATCACAGTCCATAAACAATTCAGTGGAACTTCTGAACACCACAGGTGACATCCAATCCCTCCTTTTCGATTTGGGCATAATTTCGCTCCACTTCTGAGAGAGTTCTTGACCTATCTGCTATCTTATGGGATAGATCTGCCCTTAGCCCTTATGGGTCGCCTCACATGTGAGAACAATTGGCTTCCCCGGGTCGAAATAACTGAAAGGTTCAAAAATTAAAAGCTTGTTTTGCCATGCGAAAGCTTCCTCTTGCTGCTCCTCCATTGTCAACATTTTTTCAGCTTGGCTACATTCCTGGGAGTTGGGATCTCTTGTGTGGATTTGACTTTTTCTTTGAGTGGATTTAGACTTGTGGCATCCAACTGGAACCCCAACCTCTATATCCTGGCAGATTCATTTCTCATGTTTAAGGTGGAGTTCCATATCTCTGAACCTCTTTAATACCTCCTCCAAACTTAACATGTGCTGGTAGACCCTGAAGGAGGTTTTCCGTGGTACACTGGAAAAAAGCGCAGGCCGAGGAAATACCGAAAGGTAACCTTGTGTACTGAAAAAGGTCCTTCCTTGTATTAATCGTGACAAACCTTTGGGACTCTGTCTAATTCCAATTACAGGTATGCAAGGCTGAGGTCCATCTTGGAGTAGGTGCAGCTTCCTGTCAGCTTGGCACAGAGATCCTTCACATTGGTAACAACCCACCTCTTTCTTGGGTTGATGACCATTCTTTTCCTGGTTCTCCGACTTCACTCCTGTCTCGAGGACCGTGTCTGGTTCTCCACTGTGTCTGTTGATCTTGTTGCATGCCTCACAGCCGTACTGCCCCACAACTGATTCACTTAGCCTTCCGGCATGCTTTGGAACTCAACTGTGCCTTTTTCGGTACACTCCATCACCTGAGCTATCTCGATCGCTTTGTTTAACGTGGTTTTAGTTTCAGGCATTTTCTTTCTAGATCTAAGGTTGTTAATTCCGCACACTAGGCAGTAGCGTGGCGTATCATTGAGCACTGCACCGATCTCACAATGCTCGGCCATTTGAAGGAGCCTGGCTATGAAGATGGAGCTGGACTCTTCTCGGTCCCTAACAGTAGAGTTGGTCTAGGATGGTCTAGGGCCTGGGGTTAAAATGCTCCTTAACCAACGCAACTAACTGGTTGAAGGTTTCTCAATTGGGAGCCTCTGGGAATGTAAGATTTCTTATCAGGTTGTAGTTTTGAGGCACACAAACCATCAAAAGTATCACTTTCTGCTTGTCTTCCTCTGCTATTTAATTCGCTGTACAGAAATAGTGGAGCCATTTGATGTATTGACTCCAGTCTTGGGCCCCTGGTCGAATGGCCCTAACTTTCCAATCGATGGCATTTTCACTTTTTTGGGTGCTACCATCGATGATTCTCAATTCTCTTTGCAGGCTTCTTTCTTTCCCTGTGACTAACGATTGAACCTCATCGCCAATGTGCTGGTTTGAGACGATACACTGGAGACTTCCAGTAACAACAAAGGGGGTTTATTAACAGTCAACAAAGGCAACTATATGATTTGTTATGTTGTAGGTGTAACATAAGCGGCTTCCTTGTGGTGCACTTGACAAAGGAAGGTTCAGACGTGGAGATAACTTCAACACGTTTATTAAACTATTTACACTTCTATTACTTGGGTTCGACACTACTGCTAATCTTGCTATAGCTACCCAGACTGACTAACCAGTTGCTGTAATCCACATGGTGAGTATAATATTGAACCAACCCTGTGTCTCTACTCACTGACTGTCTCCACTGGAAAGAGGCAGATCATGTGTACGGTGTCCTTTATATATGGGTTGGTTTAATGCCCCCCTGTGGTCGTGTCACCTCCGTGTGTATCGTGAATGCCCATTGGTCATGTCCTATCTACCTGATCTATTGGTTGAGTGTGTGTGTGTGAGGTCTTTGGTGCTCCCTCTAGTGTCTAGCTAGCCTACATGTATTTACATTGATTCACATCACCACATCCCCCCTTTTTTATATGTTACATATTTTCTGTACACTTTAAGAAAACTGAACAAAAAACAGGTATCCAGTGTGTAGTGCAGATTGCGCTTGCAGTAGTCCTCCCTCGGTCTTGAGTCCAGTAATGGGCAATCCGTAGTGCTGGCCTGTTTGAGAATATGCTGCATAGACTGCTGGCTGCTACATGTCTGAATACTGGGTTTGTCCAGCATGAGCTGTTATTGGCTGCATTGTTGGTGTGGAAAAAATGTGTGGATATAGCTGTGGTGAATATCGGTGTATTCCTCTTGGACTGTAGCCGCTGCTTGTTATTACTGACCCAGTGTAATTGTTAAATGATCCATCTCCTGTCGTTGTGGCATCTGCTGTCACCCTGAGTGTGCCATCACTGAGGTTGCGGCACTCCCTGTCTGGAGTAAAGTCCGGCTGACGTGAATCAGAGTCGGCGTTTGGTTGCTCCCCATCTGGAGTCTGGTCTGTTTTAACTGAGTCAGTGTTGGTTTGTTGATGCTCCCCGTCCGGAGTCCGAGCAGGTTCACTGGAGTCAGCTGAGATTTCTTGAAGCTGCACGTCTGGAGTCAGAACATACAGGAATGCATTGACTTGTAGAGAAGTTCGAGCGAATGAGGGTGGAAGTATCATGGTGTCACCGGAGTCACCAGTGGTCTCATAGTGATAATCGAGTGCCTCTGTACACACTAGCTGAGGTCTGTCACTTTGCTCATCTTGCATGGGAAGTGGGATGCTGTCGTCACTCGTCTCACATACCGTGGGTAGATCCTCAGTAGCTGCTTGTTGTTCACTTGGGTTGGGTAAATTGTCAGAGTCTTCATCTGGTGGCACAAACAATGTGGGTGAACTGTCATTGTCTTGCTGTTGTCCTTCATTTGGGCTTGGACTGTCATCGTCGCTTTGTTCTTCACTGTAGCATGATAGACCGTCATGGTCATCCTGCTGTGCACTGGAGCGTGGTAGAGTGTCATAGTCTTCTTGCTGTTTACTTGAGCATGACAGACTTGCATCGTCTGCTGCTAGTTGGTCAGAGGAGGTTGCTAGACCCTCATGGTCTTGTTCCTGCAAGGTCTGCGCGTCGGAGTCTTGCGTTGTTTCTATCGTGGAATCTGTCCACGAGCTCACTGCGGAGGCTTGTGACACTGGAGTCACATCTTGTGTGTGCAAGGACTGCGCTCTGGAGTCTTGCGTTTCTTCTATCATGGCATCTGTCCATGAGCCCACTGTGGAGGCTTGTGACACTGGAGTCACTTCTTGTTCATGCAAGGACTGCGGCGTGGAGTCTTGCGTGTCTTCTTTCGTAGAGTCGGGAACCCCGAGCGGTGCGTGGACAACGCTCCGTGTGGCAGCAGGCCACTCTCTGTGGGCTTGTACCACTCTCTGTCTCTTGGTTTCAGGCTACAGCATCATCCTGCAGTGACGAGTTGGGATGTCATATCTGCTGGGCTGAAAATCCTCAAATCCGAAGAACGAGTCCGCGTCTGCGTCGGATTCAGTACAGGGGTCGCCAATGTGCAACACGTCTAGGTGCGGTTCAGATTTGGCACTGGGGTAGCCTCCCAAGGTAAAAGGTTCATCCGAGTCATTGTCTTCTAGGACCATATCATCACTGTTTGCGTCGGAGCTGGCATTGGGCTCGCGAGGTCCTGAGAAAATGTAACGGTCGGTATTGAAGTATTCAAGGTTGGAATCATCGGTTTGGGCATAGGTAACTGCTTGTTGCAGGGCTCTTCGGAGGTTAATTTCATTCCCTGGTTCAATTTGAGGCATTGTGCTGTCATTCCAGGTGAAGGAAGGTTGTTTTACGGCTTTAAAAGATTTTCTCTTCGATTTGGGACGTTTCCCCTTTAAATGGGCGTGGTCCGAGGCCTCTGACGTCATGGCGCATGTGACGTACTGCGTAGGAAGCGATTGCGCATGCGCAGATTGCGGTTCCATTACCGGGGGCCGTTTTCGTGATTGCGCATGCGCGGCGTCTCGAAACTGCGCAAGTGCAGTCCCTTTAGAAAGATGGCCGCCGATCAAAATTGTTCTCTGCTCCGGGATCTCAGCCTCGAGGTGTGTACTGGCGCTTCTCTTACCTTTTCTTGCTGGTTGGAGTGTGTTTTCCTCACAGTATTTGCCGAATTTGTCCAGGACTGCCTGGAAGTTGCTCCTGTTTTGCCCTTTGGAGAACTTGAATTTTTAAAAGATTTCTTCTGCTCTGGCACCGGCGATGGTGAGGAGAAACTCTGTCTTTTCAGCATCGGCCAGGTCTTCTAGGTCGGCTGCTACCAGGAAGAATTCAAACATTTGCCGGAATACCCGCCAGTTTTTGCGGAGATCGCCGTGGCACTGGAGCTGCTGCGGAACCCGGATCTCGAACATCTTGCCTGGGTATCGTTACTGGTTGTCACTGTACGCTGAGGTATGGCTCTATGGATTGAAACAGTTCAGTCCTGGTACCATGATTTGTTATGTTGTAGGTGTAACATAAGCGGCTTCCTTGTGGTGTACTTGACAAAGGAAGGTTCAGACGTGGAGATAACTTCAACACGCTTATTAAACTATTTACACTTCTATTACTCGGGTTCGACACTACTGCTAATCCTGCTATAGCTACTCAGACTGACTAACCAGTTGCTGCAATCCACGTGGTGGGTGTAATATTGAATCAACCCTGTGTCTCTACTCACTGACTGTCTCCACTGGAAAGAGGCAGATCATGCGTGTGGTTTCCTTTATATTTGGGTTGGTGTAATGCCCCCCTGTGGTTGTGTCACCTCCATGTGTATCGTGAATGTCCATTGGTCGTGTCCTATCTACCTGATCTATTGGTTGAGTGTGTGTGTGTGATGTCTTTGGTGCTCCCTCTAGTGTCTAGCTAGCCTACATGTATTTAGATTGATGCACATCACCACACTATATAGAGGCACAGAGCAATGTTGGACTCTCGTTCCGGGGTCCACAGTGCCGGGACCCCTGCCCCCAGGGCCCCGAGCTTTTTCTCTATGGTCAGGGTTTGCACGCTCCTGCGCGATTGGTCTTGAGCCGGTCACATGGACTGCAAAGCCACCCCCTTAACGGGACCACACTACCACATTGACGATGATGCAGTTCGTTCAGAGGGAGACAGGTTAGAATGAGTGAGGGGCACAGAGAAATTGTGATGAACAGTGTCATGCCCAATGCCCATTCTCAATGAAATGGTCGAGAGAAGGCTAGACGCCGGAGGGAGGAGACCAGGTGGAACAAGAATTCTGAAGTCAGGAATGTGGAAGGAAGAATTCTGGCCAAAGGAATGGGTGCAGAGGTGAAGATGATGGAAGATGAGCTCAATGTCATGCAAAATGTGGTAAAGGATTTTACACGCTGTGAGTTGTTAGGACCTGGAATGCAATGCTCGACAGGATAGTTCGGTTGGTAGCTCTGTCACCTCGAAGTCAGAATATTGTGAGGTGGAAACCAGGACGTTATCCCAAGGATCAAGGCCGACATTCCCAATGCAGTACTGAGAGAATGCTGCCCAGTTGGATCAGATGTTAAACCAATGTCTGCCCTCATGAAAGGGCCCAAGATATTCTACGGCACTATTCGGAAGAGCAGGGGTGGCCTCCTTGGTGTCCTGGATGTAATGTATCTGTCACTCAACATCACAAAAAGAAAATAAATTATGTGGTCGTTATCACGCTACTGTTTGTGGGAACTTCCTGAGTGCTGGGACAGTGACAAAAGTGTTTCATTGACTGGAATGCATATGAAAGGTGCTATAGAAATGGAGGTCTTTCTCATGTCTTCCTTCTCATTTAAGATCATCCTTATAGTTCAGCCCTTTGGTTAAACTTTTGTTCCCTTTGCTATTTATCTCTTTCTGCAGCCAGCTGTCCATTTTAATTCTCGATCTGTCCGTAATGCTTTTTTACACTAAAGGCTCGATATCAATGCAAGCTGATGATAATTTAGTAGCATGTTACTTCTGCTGCTGTACAGTAATTAAAACAACACATTCTGTGATGATTGTACTGTTTATCTTAGCGACTTCCTGCCTCTCCTGGAGCAGGTCAACACGAGGACTCTGGCACAACAATGTCGAAAAAACACTATTGCCAAATAATTTGATATGAAACTTAATTTAAGAAATGGAGATCTGTGCGATGCATCTCCAGCATATTGAGTCACAAAGGTGCAGCTGCATTCGTTATTTGAGGAGGAGTCAGACCTGCATTTTGAAAATCTGTTTGGTTATGACCAGATAAATGACACGTGCAGAACCAACCTATGCCCAAAACCTTTTGTTAAAGCCAACTTCGAAACTGTGAGGGACATCTATGGCTAACTAAAGGGAAATCTCTTCATGCATTTACTGATCAAGCTTTTAATCAGATATCTCGCTCTCAGAAAGACAGTCAGCTGCAAGGAGTTAAATAAAATCATGAAGTGTTCATTGGCCCCTCTTTGTGGACGTTCTGGCTGATTTTCTACAGTGATTATACGGCGGCTGGGGGGGCTGGGGGGGGCAGTGTGTGGATCACAATTAATGCCCACCTGGCCAGACTTTGGCCAGTTGAGACATTTCTAGACCAGATAGAAAGTCAAGCTGTTGCTGCATGAGATGGGCACAAGGAAGGATGTCCCATTGGCCCCAACAGGGCACCTACCCCAGAGGTCAGCTTGCCAGGATTAATGCCATGTGCAGAATGTGCAAGGCCTGAGATTAAATGTGGAAGAAGATGATATATCTTAAAGACGCTGCCAAGGTAAGGCCACGATAGAAGTGCTGGTGTCCAATGACTGCCGACCAAGCACTGAGAACAACAATGTATTAAATACTCTGAGCAGCTCTTCCATGCTGTGTGTCTGCCCGTGCTCCGGGGAGAATTCCCACGCGACTGACTAATGATCCCTTACGTAGCCATGTCCTCATGTCATCACGTGACTACTTAGTCTACAGCTACCTAGCTGTAACATTTAAAAGTGGGCATAATAGAAAGTGTTGCCAGACGACCTATTTACTGCTGACCCTTGCCAATCCCTTAGAAGTTCTTTAATTGCTGACCATATATACCTATACTCCAGCAGGGCAGATAATCAAGTTGCAACTTACAACAATTTGAATTTTTGCAAATGTATTCTTAGGATCTGGGCGTCACTGTCTCGGCCAGCATTTATTGCCCATCCCTAATTGCCCTTGAGAAGGTGGTGGTGAGCTGCCTTCTTGAACCGCTGCAATCCCTGAGGTGTAGGTACACCCACAGTGCTGTTAGCGAAGGAGTTCCAGGATTTTGGTCCGGTGACAATGAAGGAACGACGATATATTTCCCAGTCAGGATGGTGAGTGGCTTGGATTGGGATCCTCCAGGTGGTGGTGTACTCGAGTATCTGCTGCCTCTGTCCTTCTAAACGGTAGCGTTCGTGGATTTGAAAGGTTCTGTCTGGGGAGGCTGATGAGTTCCTTCAGTACCTTTGTCTGGTAAAACCTACTTCATCAGAACGGTATCAAACAAAACATGACACTAAGGCACATAAGGAAATATGTGGACAGGTGACTAAAAACTTGGTCAAAGTGCCAAGTTTTAAGAAGTGTTTTAAAGTCGAAGAGAGAAGAGAACAGGTCTAGGGAGGAAATTCCAAAGAACTGGTCCTGAGCATTTAAGGTGCAGAACCAATGGTGGATCATTTAAAGTTTAGAATACACAAGAGGCCAGAATTGGAGGAGGACCAAGATTACTGAAGGTTGTAGGGCTTGAGGGGATTATCGAGATTGGCTGAGACAGTTATGGAGGAATTTGAACATGAGGACGAACACTTTGACAAACTAACACCTTCGTAGGGATCACATATTAAAATCAATATCGACCAACCGAGCTGCGTGATGCATGCTCACTTATTGATGCACAAGCTAGCCACATCCATCAATGTGTCCATATGCCTTAATCAGCTTACGACAGTTGGAAACCAATTGTGTGCTCATGTGGCAAGGTAGCCCAGAATACACAGGAACATACTCAAACCGAGCGAGTGCTCAGAGATGACAAGCCTTCTATTCCGAAATGGGGAGGTCATTCGTGAGGAAATAGAGCCCCTACCTTAGCTTAGAGTTGGGACCTGATAATAACATATTCAAAGCTTGCACAGTGTTAAATTCAGGCCCAATTAATATTATCACCATACAGCTTGAATTCTGAGTCTCCATCTCACTCATTTCAGATTGAGAGAAGCCCCCGGAATCTCCACTGTCCCTATATTGTCAGATTACTTGCCGAGTCTTGGATGAGCAAACATATTCCTCCAACTGAAGCCATTGCCTTTGGTCCCAGCCACAAACTCTGTTCCCCAGCTACTGTTTCTATCCCTCTTCTGGTACCTGTCTGAAGTTCAAGCCAAACTCTTGGCAAAATTAATGTTGCGGTTGACCTCACGATGAGCTTCTGACCACATAATTGCTCCAATACTAAAACCACCCATTTCAACCTCTGTAATGTAGTGCAGGCTTGACCCTGCCTCAGGTCAGCTGCTGTCGAAAGCCTCATGCACCCCTTTATCTCCTCCAGTCTTTACCATTCCAATGCACATTTGGCTGGGCCCTCCATTTTCTACCCTCTATAAAATGAACTCTGCTGTCAATTGAACTGATTAAAACTGGGCCCAGAAATGTCGGTCTGAGAAATTAACCATGGTTGAATAATCCTTTACACTGTCAAGAAAAAGTCAAAGGACAGTGAGCCAGAGCAGCTTTCTGAAGGCTGTGCCACATTTTACCAAATACCTAAAAATACCCAATTAATGGGTGCAGAAATCGAGATGCATGATTAACCCAAGCCTGTTCAAAGTAATGCAGGCATCACGCCTCCTTCAGAACGTTGATGCTGTGGGACCGGAGTCTGAGATGTGCGATTTTTGGATCGACTGATGTTCCCGAGGGTGGAGGAGGAGCAGGTGGTTGGGCTTGGGGCACTGGTAGGGCTGGAGGAGCTGACTAAGGGGCTGGGGAGTATGTAGACGGGGAAGGCACCGGGGCCAGGTGGGTTCCCGGTGGAATTTTACCGGAAGTACATGGACCTGCTGGGCCCTCTATTAGTGAGAACTTTCAATGAGGCGAGGGCCCTACCCCTGACAATGTCCAGTGCGCTGATCTCGCTGATCTTGAAGCGGGACAAGGACCCATTACAGTGTGGGTCGTATAGGCCAATCTCTCTCCTCAACGTGGACACAAAGCTGTTAGCGAAGGTGTTGGCTACCAAAATTGAGGACTGTGTCCCGGGGGTGATTCACGAGGACCAGACGGGTTTTGTTAAGGGAAGGCAGCTGAATACCAATGTGTGGAGGCTCCTTAACGTAATCATGATGCCTGCAGTGGAGGGGGAAGCGGAGATAGTGGCGGCTATGGACGCGGAGAAGGCCTTCGATAGGGTGGAGTGGGGATACCTCTGGGAAGTGTTGAGGAGGTTTGGGTTCGGGGAGGGGTTCATTAGTTGGGTGAGGCTACTTTACAAAGCCCCGGTGGCGGGTGTGGCCACGAATCGGAGGAGGTCGGAATACTTTCGGCTGTACCGGGGACGAGGCAGGGGTGCCCCCTATCCCACTTGCTATTTGCATTGGCAATTGAGACTTTGGCTATGGCTCTGAGGGAGTCCAGGAACTGGAGGAGGCTGGTCCGCGGGGGGGAGGAACACAGGATATCGTTGTATGCCGATGACCTGTTACTGTATGTGGCGGACCCAGTGGGGGGGATGCCGGAGGTGATGCGGATCCTCAGGGAGTTTGGAGACTTTTCCGGGTATAAGCTCAATGTGGGGAAGAGTGAGCTCTTCGTGGTACACCCAGGGGACCAGGGAAGGGGGATAGATGAACTTCCATTGAAGAGGGCGGAAAGGAGTTTTCGGTACCTGGGGATCCAGGTGGCCAGGAGCTGGGGGGCCCGACACCATCTCAACTTGACGAGGCTGGTGGAGCAGATGGAGTTTAAAAGGTGGGATATGCTGCCACTCTCCTTGGCGGGTAGGGTACAGTCGGTGAAGATGACGGTGCTCCCGAGGTTCCTTTTTATATTCCAGTGCCTCCCCATCCTGATCCCTAAGGCCTTTTTTAAGCGGGTCAGTAGGAGCATCATGGGGTTTGTGTGGGCGAAAAAGACCCCGAGGGTGAGAAGGGTGTTTCTGGAGCGGAGTAGGGACAGAGGAGGGTTAGCGTTACCTAATCTGTGTGGGTATTACTGGGCTGCCAATGTGGCGAAGATACGCAAGTGGGTAATGGAGGGGGAGGGGGCGGCGTGGAAGAGGCTGGAGATGGTGTCCTGTGTGGGCATCAGTCTGGGAGCGCTGGTGACAGCACCGCTGCCGCTCCCACCGACTAGGTACACCACGAGTCCGGTGGTGGCGGCGACTTTGGAAATTTGGGGGCAGTGGAGATGCCACAGGGGTGAGGTAGAGGTTTCAGTTTGATCCCCGATCCGGGAGAACCATCGGTTCGTCCCGGGGAGAATGGATGGAGGGTTCCTGGGCTGGCACAGGGCAGGAATTAGAAGGATGGGGGACCTGTTTTTAGATGGGACGTTTGCGAGCCTTGGGGCGCTGGAGGAAAAATTCGGGCTTCCCCCGGAAATGCCTTCAGGTACATGCAGGTAAGGGCGTTTGTAAGACGACAGGTGAGGGAGTTCCCGCTGCTTCCAGCACTCAAGATCCAGGATAGGGTCCTTTCGGGGGGGTGGGTTGGAGAGGGCAGGGTCTCGGCGATCTACCAGGAGATGCAGGAGGAGGAGGAGACCTCGGTGGAGAAGCTAAAGGGTAAATGGGAGGGGGAGCTTGGGGAGGAGATAGACGAGGGTACGTGGGCGGACGCCCTGGGTAGGGTTAATTCTTCCTCCTCTTGCACCAGGCTTAGCCTGATACAATTTAAGGTTCTTCACAGAGCGCATATGACAGGGGCGAGGTTGAGCAGGTTCTTTGGGGTGGAAGACAGGTGTGGGAGGTGCTCGGGGAGCCCAGTAAATCACACCCACATGTTCTGGGCGTGCCCGGCGCTGGATGGGTTCTGGAGGGGTATTGCGAGGACGGTGTCTAAGGTGGTGAACACCCGGGTTAAGCCGAGTTGGGGGTTAGCACTACTTGGGGTATCGGACGAGCCGGGAGTGCAGGAGGTGAAAGAGGCCGGTATTCTGGCTTTTGCGTCCCTGGTAGCCCGGCAGAGGATTCTGCTACAGTGGAAGGATGCGAGGCCCCCGAGCGTGGAAGCCTGGATCAGCGACATGGCAGGGTAAAATTCAATTGGAGAGGGAAAAATTTGTCCTGAGAGGGTCTGTGCAAGGGTTCTTCAGGCGGTGGCAACCGTTCCTAGACTTTCCAGTGGAGCGTTAGGAGGTGATCAGCAGCAGCAGGGGGGGGTACTTTGTGTTTTCTACTGTGTTTATTATTGCTTAATGGAGGGTTTGTATATTAGGGGAATTCATGATGTAGTTGTAAGATGTTTATTTATGTGTTCTTTGTTTTTCTTTTTTCTGTAAGGGGGGGTTTGTTGAAAATAGGTAACAATTTGAATTAAAATATTTCTAAAAAAAAAACCCTGAAAAGTGTGAGGTTGTCCATTTTGGAGGGACAAATATGAATGCGGAATACAGGGTTAACGGTAGAGTTCTTGGCAATGTGGAGGAGCAGAGAGATCTTGGGTCTATGTTCATAGATCTTTGAAAGTTGCCACTCAAGTGGATAGAGCTGTGAAGAAGGCCTATGGTGTGCTAGCGTTCATTAACAGAGGGATTGAATTTAAGAGCCATGAGGTGATGATGCAGCTGTACAAAACTTTGGTAAGGCCACATTTGGAGTACTGTGTGCAGTTCTGGTCGCCTCATTTTAGGAAGGATGTGGAAGCTTTGGAAAAGGTGCAAAGGAGATTTACCAGGATGTTGCCTGGAATGGAGAGTAGGTATAACGAGGAAAGGTTGAGGGTGATTGTCCTTTTCTCATTAGAACGGAGAAGGATGAGGGGAGACTTGATAGAGGTTTATAAGATAATCAGGGGAATAGATAGAGTAGACAATCAGAGACTTTTTCCTCGGGTGGAACAAACCATTACAAGAGGACATAAATTTAGGGTGAATGGTGGAAGATATAGGGGGGATGTCAGAGGTAGGTTCTTTACCCAGAGAGTAGTGGGGGCATGGAATGCACTGCCTGTGGAAGTAGTTGAGTCGGAAACATTAGGGACCTTCAAGCGGCTATTGGATAGGTACATGGATTACGGTAGAATGCTGGGGTGTAGAATGATTTGTTCTTAATCTAGGACAAAAGTTCGTCACAACATCGTGGGCCGTAGGGCCTGTTCTGTGCTGTATTTTCTTTGTTCTATGTTCTATGTTCCTCTCACCCTGAATTCCATATATTACCACCTTTTCTGGCAACATTCTTCCCAAACTACATAGCTCCTCATCTCTTACCATTAAAGATTGTCTAGCTCCCGTATCTCTTAAAATTGTAACTTCTTTACCTGCTCCTCCTGATACGCATGAGTAAACTTTACCCACACAAGTAAATTCTTTTTTTAATAAACATTTTATTGAGGTATTTTTGGTATTGTAACAACAACAAAATGAACAATGTACATGAAACTATAAACATAGTGCAAAAGCCCTTCCTTTCAGGTCCCATCTTTACTAACCCCCTACTCTAAGCTAAACTAACCCCCCCACCCCGCCACCCCCCCCCCCCCCCCCCCCCCCCCGCCTTCTGCTGACGATTAATTTTCCGCCAAGAGGTCGACGAACGTTTGCCACCTCCAGGCGAACTCTAACAGTGACCCTCTCAAAGCGAACTTGATTTTCTCCAAACAGAGAAAGCTAGCCATGTCCGATAGCCAGGTCTCCGACTTCGGGGGCTTTGAGACCTCCGTGCTAATAGTAACCTTCTCCAGGCTACCAGGGAAGCAAAGGCCAGAACGTCTGCCTCTTTCTCCTCCTGGATTCCCGAGTCTTCCGACACCCCGAAAATCGCCACCTCTGGACTCAGTACCACCCTTGTTTTTAATACCGTGGACATGACATCTGCAAACCCCTGCCACAATCCCCTAATCTTCGGACATGTCCAGAACATGTGGACATGGTTCGCTGGTCTCCCGCACATTTTCCACACCTAACTTCCACCCCAAAGAATCTGCTCATCCGGGCCACTGTCATGTGAGTCCGGTGAACAACCTTAAATTGTATCAGGCTGAGCCTGACACATGTTGCGGATGCATTGACTCTACTCAACGCGTCTGCTCATAGACCATCCTCTATCTCTCCTCCCAGCTCCTCCTCCCACTTGCACTTCAGCTCCTCGGTCTGCGTCTCCTCTGACCCCATAAGTTCCTTGTAAATGTCAGGGACACTCCCTTCTCCTACCCACCCTCTGGAAACTACCCCGTCCTGAATCCCCCTTAGCATTAGGAGCGGGAAGGTTGACATCTGTTTACATCGGCATTCCCGCACCTGCAGATACCTGAATTTGTTTCCCCTCGCCAACCCAAACTTCTTCTCCAGCGCCCTCATACTCGGAAAGCTCCCCTCTATAAACATATCCCCCATCCCCTCAATCCCTGCTCTCCACCATATCCGGAACTCCCCATCCATACTTCCCAGGGCAAACCGGTGATTATTACAGATTGGGGACCAGACTGATGCTCCCTCTGCTCCCACATGTCTCCTCCATTGCCCCCAGACTCTCAGGGCTGCCACCACCACGGGGCTGATGGAGTACCGTGCCGGCGGGAACGGCAGAGGCACAGTTACCAACGCCCCCAGACTGGGGCCCTTGCATGAAGCCGCCTCCAAACGCTCCCATGCCGACCCCTCCCCCACCACCCACTTCCTGATCATGGCTATATTCGCCGCCCAATTATAGTTACTAAATTTTGGCAGCGCCAGCCCGCACTCTCCCCGACTTCCCTCATGCATTACCTTCATTACTTGCCCGCCCAAACAAAGCCAGTGATCACTTTGTTGACCCGTTTAAAAAAGGACCGCGGAATAAAGATGGGGAGACACTGAAATACAAACAGGAATCTCGGAAGGACCGTCACCTTCACCGTTTGCACCCTCCCAGCCAGTGACAACGGAAACGCGTCCCATCTCCGAAAATCGTCCTTCATTTGGTCTACTAGTCAGGCCAGATTTAATTTATGCAGCCGGTCCCATTCCCGTACCACTTGAATGCCTAGGTACCTAAAGCTTCCCCCTACTAATCTAAACGGCAGCTCCCCCAATCGCCTCTCCTGTCCGCTCACCTGGACCTCACTTCGCAAACATCTCACTTTTATTAGCTTATACCCCGAAAACCAGCCAAATTCCCCTAGAACCCTCATGATTTTTTCCATCCCCTCTAATGGGTCCGATACAGACAGAAGCAGGTCGTCTGCATAGAGCGAGACTCTATGCTCCACCTCCCCACCCCCCAGGGCCAGCCCCTTCCAGCCCCTTGAAGCTCTCAGAGCAATTGCCAATGGCTCTATAGCTAACGCGAACAACAGTGGGGAGAGGTAGCATCCCTGTCTCGTCCACCAGTGCAGTCTAAAATAGTCCGGTGTTGTCCTATTCATCCGTACACTTGCCACAGGAGCCTGATACAGTAACCTGACCCAGTCGATAAAGCCCAGCCCGAATCCGAACCACCCCAGTACCTCCCACAGATAATCCCATTCTACTTGATCAAAAGCCTTTTCTGCATCTATTGCGATCACTACCTCCACCTCCCACCTTCCGGGGGCATCATGATCACGTTTAACAAACTTCTTACATTGGCCACAAACTGCCTACCCTTAACAAACCCCGTCTGGTCCTCCCCAATAACGTCCGGAACACAATCCTCAATCCTGGAGGACAAAATTTTGGCCAGCAATTTGGCATCTACATTCAACAGGGATATCAGCCTGCAGGACCCACACAGCTCCGGGATCTTGTCCCGCTTCAGAAGCAGTGTAATCGTGGCCTGTGACATTGTCGGGGGCAACACCGCTCTTTCCCTTGCCTCATTGAACATCCTCATCAACACCGGCCCCAATATCCCAGAGAACCTTTTATAAAACTCCACTGGGTACCCGTCCGGCCCCGGGGCTTTACCCGACTGCATGGCCTTCAGACCCTCCACTATCTCTTCCAATCCGATCTGCGCCCCCAGCCCTTCTACCAGCTCCCCGTCCACCTTTGGGAAATTCAGCCCCTCCAAGAAGTGTCTCATCCCCTCCGGCCCCGTAGGGGGTTCCAACCTGTACAGCCTACTGTAGAAATCCCTAAACGCCTTATTCACCCCTGCTGAATCTCCAACCAGGTTACCATCTCCGTCATTTACTTTCCCTATCTCCCTGGCTGCCTCCCTCTTTCTAAGCTGCTGTGCAAACATTCTGCTGGCCTTCTCTCCATGTTCATAGATCGCCCCCCTCGCGTTTCTCAGCTGCTCCACTGCCCTCCCTGTGGTTAACAAGTCGAACTCCGCCTGTAGCCTCTGCCGTTCCTTTAAAAGCCCTGCCTCTGGGGTCTCAGCATACCTCCTATCGATCTGTAGTTTCTCCTTTACCAGTCGGTCCGTCCCTGTCCACCTTCTCCCTATGGGCCCGGATCGAGATCAGCTCCCCTCTGACCACCGCCTTCAGTGCTTCCCAGACCACCGCTGCTGAAATTTCCCCCATGTCGTTGACCTGCAGGTAGTTCTGAATACATTTCCTCAGCCGCTCGCACATCCCTTCGTCAGCCAAAAGTCCCACATCTAACCTCCAGTGCGGGTGCTGGTTACTGTCTTTACCAACCTGCAGGTCAACCCAGTGCGGAGCATGGTCGGAGATTGTAATCGCCGAGTACCCCGTGTCCACTACCCCAGCCAGCAAGGCCCTGCTCAAAATAAAGAAATCAATCCGGGAGTACACTTTATGCACTTGTGAGTAGAAGGAGAACTCCTTCACCCTCGGCTGCCCAAATCTCCATGGATCCCCTCCCCTATCAGCTCCATGAACCCTCTTAGTTCCTTTGCCATTGCTGGCACCCTGCCCGTTTTCGAGCTTGATCGGCCCAAGCCAGGGTCAATAACTGTGTTGAAGTTCCCTCCCATGACCAACCTGTGCGAGTCCAGGTCCGGTATCTTCCCCAGCATCCTCTTTATAAACTCAACATCATCCCAATTTAGCGTATACACATTTACTAATACCACCTGCACCCCCTCCAGTTTCCCACTGACCATAATGTACCGACCTCCCACATCCGAGACTATTCTACCCGCCTCAAACACCATCCGCTTATTGATCAGGATCGCGACCCCTCTAGTCTTTGAGTCTAGTCCCAAGTGAAAGACTTGACTGACCCAGACTTTCCTCAGTCTAATCTGGTCAATTACTCGAAGGTGCGTCTCCTGCAACATTACCACGTCCACCTTCAGTCCCCTAAGATGCGCGAACACACGTGCCCTCTTGACTGGCCCATTTAACTCTCGAATATTCCAGGTGATCAGCCTAGTTGGGGGGTTCATTGCCTCCCCCCTCCGCCGATCAGCCATCACCTTTTTTGGGCCCGCCTCCAGCCCATGCTCCGCGCCTCCAGCGGTCCATCCCCAGACAGCCTCCGCTCCCAACCTCCTCTCTGTCCCTTAGCCCAAGTCCCTCCCTCATCAGCAGAACATTTACCCCCCCTCCTCCCCAAGCAACAACACCCTGTAACCAAACCACTTTACTAAACCAAACATATGCACCCCCCCACTGCACTTCCGAGAGCTAGCCTGCCCAACTAGCTTGGTGGTCCCCATCCCTGACGCCGGATAGTCTCCCACTTATTGTTCCCTCCCTACCCTCCCCCTGCTCATACAAACAAACTCCAACATCAAACAATCCCCACACTATTGCCCGACAGAAAAACACCAAGATCTAAACAAGCACACCTCCATTCCCCAACAGTGCAAATGAAACTTTAACTCACTCAGTTCTACCGCTGGTCCCAAATCAATGCAAAAGGCATTACAAACAACTTCCACAAAACAAAAAAGGAGATACCTTTTTTTTAAAAGAACAGGAAAAAAAAAAAAACATGAACGTTGCAGCAAAGTTCAAAAGTTCTCAGTCCACCACCAGTCCTTTTCGCGAAGTCCAGCGCATCCTCAGGTGACTCAAAATAAAAGTGCTGTCCCTCGTGCGTGACCCAGAGATGGGCCGGATACAACAGTCCAAACTTCACCTTTTTCTTAAAAAGGATCAACCTAATCTGGTTGAAGCCTGCGATTCTCCTGGCCACCTCCTCACTCAGGTCTTGGTAAACGCGCAGGATACTGTTGTCCGACTTACAGCTCCGTGTCTGCTTGGCCCACTGTAGAATGCGCTCCTTATCCAAGTACCTGTGGAATCTCACCACCATTGCCCTCGGGGGGTCTCCCATTCACGGCTTCCTCGCGAGTGCTCTGTGAGCCCTATGCACCTCCAAGGGCCGGCAGAATGCCCCATCCCCCAGCTGCTTCTCAAACATGTCTGCGATGTCTGCCCCAGCGTCCGCTCCTTCAGACCCCTCCGGGAGCCCAACGATTCTCAAGTTCTGCCGGCGGGACCTATTCTCTAGGTCCTCCACCTTCTCCAGGAGCTTCTTCCGCAGGTCTCTCAGCATCCCCATCTCCAACTCCACTGCAGTTTGATGTTCCTCCTGCTCAGCCAGCACCTTCTCTACCTTCTGGATCGCCTGATCTTGGGCGTCCAATCTAAGCTCCAGCCGCTCAATTGACTCTTTTATCGGGTCCAAGCAGTCCCGTTTCTGCTTAGCAAAGCCTTCCTGAATATCTTGCATCAGCTGCTCCGTTGACCGCTGGGTCGACAAACCAGAGGTCCGGTCCTCCGCCATGCTGTCTCCTGCTGCAGCTTCTGCCCAAGCCTTCTCTGTCTTTCTGTTTCTGCTTTACAAGCACTTCTAGTCCTTCTTTCCATGCACCGATGTGGGAATTTCAGTACACATTTGCCTCTGTCATCAGTTTTACAATTCAAGTCCGGTAGAAAATCGGGGAAAAGGTCCAAAAGTCCGACCAGAGCGGGAGCCACCAATTGTGTGACTTTCTCCTTCATAGACGCCACCGGAAGTGGCACCTTCTTATCAATCACCTCTTGATCAGGCTGTACAATCTTTTGCACCTCCTTCGCTTCACTTGGGCTTTCGTTTACCACTTTAACAAACCCCACTGTCAAGGCCTTTGACAGGGTGGAGTGGGAGTATCTCTGGGGGGGGGGGGGGGGGGGGGGCGCTAGGCAGGTTTGGATTTGGGGAGGGTTTTATAGGGTGGGCCAAGCTGCTGTATCAGGCCCCTGTAGCGAGTGTGTCCACAAACCGGCTAAGGTCGGAATATTTCAGGCTGCACCGGGGGACAAGACAGGGGTGTCCCCTGTCCCCGTTGCTGTTTGCCCTGGCAATTGAGCTGTTGGCCATTGCGCTCAGGACTTCTGGGGATTGGAGGGGGCTGGTGTGCGGAGGGGAGGAGCACCGGGTCTGCCTCTACGCGGATGACCTCCTGTTGTATAATTCAGACCCGTTAGAGGGGATGGGGGAGGTCATGAGGATCCTGGGGGACTTCAGGTGGTTCTCGGGGTATAAGTTGAACGTGGGGAAGAGTGAGCTGTTCGTGGTCCACGGTAGGGGCGAGGAGGAGAGACTGAGGGAGCTCCCGCTCAGGATAGTGGAGAGGAGCTTTCGGTACTTGGGGATACAAGTGGCCAGGAACTGGGATGCCCTGCACAGGCTCAACTTAACCCGGCTAGTGGAGCAGATGGAGGGAGAGTTTTCCGCTCCCGCTTTCCTTGGCAGGACGGGTGCAGCCTGTGAAGATGACGGTTCTCCCCAGGTTCCTCTTCGTATCTCAGTGCCTCCCCATTTTCATCCCCAAGTCCTTCTTTAAGCGGGTGAATAGGATTGTTACGGGATTTGTGTGGCCGAATAAAACCCCACTAGTCAAAAGAGTATTCTTGGAGCGTAGCAGGAGGGGGGGAGGACTGGCTCTGCCGAACTTCTGCAGTTATTACTGGGCGGCCAATGTGGCCATGATCAGGAAATGGATGATGAAGGAGGGGGCGGCGTGCGGGCAGTTGGAGGCGGCGTCATGTAGAGGCACCAGTCTAGGGGCACTTGTTACGGCTCTGCTGCTGTTCTCGCCGGCGCGATACACCTCAAGTCCGGTGGTGACGGCGGCACTGAGGATTTGGGGGCAGTGGAGGAGACACAGGGGAGAGGAGGGAGCCTCGGTGTGGACCCCGATTTGCTCCAGGTAGGTTGGATGGGGGATACCAAGGCTGGTATAGGGCAGGTATTAGGAGGATGGGGGACCTGTTTATAGATGGGGTTTTCCCCAGTATGCAGGCGCTGGAGAGGTTCGGCCTGCCCCCGGGGAATGTGTTCAGGTACCTTCAGGTTCGAGACTTCCTTAGAAAACAGGTGGGGACATTCCCACGGCTGCCCCCACGTAGGATCCAGGATAGGGTGGTGTCTGGCGTCTGGGTATATATCAGGAGCTGCAGGAGGTAGAGGAAGCCTCAGTGGGGGAGTTGAAGGATAAGTGGGAGGAGGAGCTGGGCGAGAGCCTGTGGGCCGATGCCCTGGTCAGGGGGAACTCCTCCTCTTCATGTGCCAGGCTCGGATTAATCCAGTTTAAGGTGGTGCATCGGGCGCATATAACGGCGGCAAGAATGAGTAGGTTTTTTGGGGTGAAGGACAGGTGCCTGAGGTGTGCGGGGAGTCCGGCGAATCATGCCCATATGCTTTGGGCATGCCTGGCGCTTACAGGATTCTGGCCGGGGTTTGCAAGGGTGATGTTTAGGGTTTTGGACGCTCGGGTGAAGGCGAGCCCAGCAGGGTGGCGGAGGATCCGGGAGTGCAGGAAGCGAAAGAGGCCGGGATACTGGCCTTTGCCTCCCGGGTAGCCCGGAGACGGATTCTGTTAATGTGGAGGGACTCGAAACCCCTGAGCGTGGAGACCTGGGTTAGCGATATGGCGGGGTTCCTCAACCTGGAGCGAATAAAGTTCGCCTTGAGAGGGTCCTTGATGGGGTTCTCCCGGCGGTGGCAACCTTTCCTTGACTTTCTAGGGGAGCAGTAAGTGTCAGCAGCAGCAGCATCCTTGGGGGGGGGGGGGGAGGGGGGGGGTACTGTTGATATAATGTGAGTTGGGCAGGGAGACAAAACCCACCTTGCTCTGTTTGAAAAAAAAATTCTGTTGTGTAAGTAGTTTCATTGTAAGCCTTGGGCTATGTTTATTGTTATTTTTTATTACTATCTGTATTTCTATTTTTGTTATGTAAAAAAACGCTCATTGGAAAAACTTTAATAAAACATTTTTTTTTTTTTAAACTCCTGTTTTACCACGTCAGCCTTCCCAGTGCTTTTCTTCAACCACCAACACTGACTTTACATGGCCTAGTTTATTACAGTGTAATAGCAGTAGAGTGGGACAATGTCCCATTTGGGAGGAAGAGATCAGGAAATATCTCAAAGGGAAGGGATGGCCCCTTTGGAATGAATTCTGTGATAACGAGGAATCAGGCCCCGGGAGTATAGGACATACTTGGTGGGAGAACCTGAGCGAGATCAACAAAAAGAGCTTAGGGAAAGCTTGCAAGCCGATGGCAATCATGTCCTGCTTGGCACAATTGTGAGGCACAGAGAGGTCGTTAGGACGCTCCGGAAAGAAGTTGAGGACATACATCGAATGAGTAAGGTCGATGTAAGCGAGGTAGAAAAGGAGAATTTGGAATTGAGAAGGAAGTTGGCAGCAAAAGATGGAGAGGTGGAGGATGCCAAAAGGGCACACCAGTCTTGTCTGGTGCACTTAAATAGCTTCCAGTCTCAATACGAAAAGGCCTATCAGGACACGCAACGTGCAGTCCTGGTACGTGAAGAAACAGAAAAGCAGGTAGAGGCATTACAGAGACAATGTAGTGACTTCAAGGCAGCATTAAGAGCACTCCATGCTGCCACCACAGAACAAAGACAAAGTACGCTAGATCACGCAAAGTGCCGGAAGCAGATTGCAGAGCTGCAATCGCTGCTTTCAGTTCACAAAGGTTTCCAGGAAACC
This sequence comes from Scyliorhinus torazame, assembly GCF_047496885.1. Taxonomy (NCBI): domain Eukaryota; kingdom Metazoa; phylum Chordata; class Chondrichthyes; order Carcharhiniformes; family Scyliorhinidae; genus Scyliorhinus; species Scyliorhinus torazame. The sequence goes on along the minus strand of NC_092714.1, from coordinate 139,687,813 downwards.
TTTGGAGAAAAATTAGATCCGGAAGACGGCCCTGATTGGGAAGAATTGAATGAAACAGCGCAGAGATATGTTCAGGGAACATGTGCGCAGGGAAAGCCACAAAAGAGGAAAGCGCCCCAACCCCCCACACAGAAGATAGTTCAAGCTCCAATGAACCCAGTAACCACCCACCGCACAGCCACATCGGACGATGCAGAATTTCTATACTCCACCCCCTTAACAGTGACCCAATTACGGGACGTGTGCGATAAGATCACACCGCTCCTCCCCACCTCAGACCCCCACCAATTCTTTGCCACAGTCAAGCATCAGGCGACCATGTATGGCCTGGATGAGCGAGAGCATGTAAAGCTCACAGATTTAAGTTTAGACCCTTCAGTAGCAGCAGCCCTTCAGCCTTTGCCGTTCGCCATTTTGAATCGGGAGTTGGCCATTTTAAGTGTCTACATTCCCTCCTTGTGATCCTAACGCGAAGCGTGAAGGATCACATGACTATGTTGCTTTCCATTCTCTGACCTGGGTGTCCTTCCTTCATGGTCTCTGCACTGACCATAACTATCCAAAATATTTTAACTGACAATTCTAAGGGCGCTATGTCAAACAGGGACATGCATTACAAAACAATAAACTGGGAACCTCTAACTATTCTTAATACACTACACTCACTTAAACATTTCATTATCCTAACTTCCTTAACAATACAAAAAAATCATAGCAGTTTATACACAGTTTTCCTGGCGTGGCAGTCAAGCTCAGGATCGTACAATTTGCTCATGAACAGTTCTTTACATTTCTTTATTTACAATAAAACCGCAAATGAATGCTCTTTATTATAGATCGCAGGGGTCGGGGGTCTGGCCGTATCCAAAAATAGGGGATCTGATCCCATATACCGGGGTTCGAGCGCGGTAGGCTCTCCTTCTCCATTTTCTTAGGCGCATAGTCTGCACGATGCAGCAGAGTATCGCTAATACTAGTTAGGTTTCTATTACATATGACAGAGAGTACCAGGTTATAAACCTGGCACACCAGGATGGTGTGGTGTCGCTGGTGACTGGGCTCTGGGTACTGTGGGGAAGTGAAACATTAACGGCTGGGGGGCTTGAAGTCATGGGGTTCGGGTTCACTCGCAACCAAATGTCCATTATTATGATGCTGATCCATGAGAAGGAAGTCCTCATGGCTCTTCTCTTTCCTTTTCTTCTCTTCTCCGGTCCTGGAGCTTCTGGAGTTCTGTGGAAACAAGCATAGTGTCTGTAACTATCTTTGTTTCACATCTCGTACGATAGTCTGTCTGTCCTTTAGTGCCAATTACTCCCTTTATAATTGGTCACTATGTGTGACTCCCTCATTTTTTTTTTCAAAACCAAATTTTAGGACAAGACACACTTCCAACTAATGAACCAGTGTGAGCCGTCTCGCAGACTGTTCAATTTACCATCCAAATGTTTCAGGATGTAAATAGCATGTGGTTGGCAACCTAAGGGTTACCTGAAACAAAACAAAACTTTTTGAACTGAAATTTCCAAAATGAAGTGCGTATGGGCCGCGACGGGTAAGAGTTGGATGGAGTCTCTGGGTAGGACGGCTACCAATGCCGTGTGTCTCCTACCCGAGCGTAGTTGACCAGAGGGGGGGTTCCCAGGCAGGGCGGGTCCCAAGCCATTTCTCCACTGCCTGAGCAACAGACAAGAACGGGCAAGAAATGTGGTCATCATGGTGGGGCTGCCGTAGTGGTTCTTTCCTTCGAACCAGAAGGGCAGTTATGAACGGGCGTCTGGTACATTAACAAGTCTCTGCAGACAAGCTAGTTCCTCTGAACTAGTGTCTGGCCAGTAGCAAATCTCTGTGGGCAAGTCCTCAGAGGTTTCGGCCGAAAAGGCGCGGGGCCGTGAAAATGTTTTCGGTCTGACAAACAACATTTAACAAAACACTACAAACAACATAAAACATGCTGCAGGTTCCATCAGAATACAGGGCATCGTAAATCACATTTGGGCTGGGGTGTAACTAGCATATGGAGGGAGTGTAGCGTGACCGAAGAAGAAAGGAAGGAGGAGTGAAACAAAAATGAAGTGGCCTTGCTGAGGTAACGCTGCCATGAGAAGTGGTGGGTAAGTGCTCACAGTTTGCATGGGGCAGCTGGGACCTTGTAGCTGCTGTGGGTGGTGTTCTCCTTCAGATCTGGGGGCTAGTCTAGCCGGTGGGGGTCTCCTGCAATCTCGGGTGAAGTGTCCTGACTGCCCACAGTTGTAACATGATCCTTGGGGCACATAAGGTGGAGCAGGCTCTCTGGTGCATTGTTCCCTTGGGTATGGTTCCCTGGTTGGGGAGTCGGGGCTGTTGTGTCTTTGCTGGTTTGGGGGGCATTTGTGGGCTGATTCCATTGCTGTTTCAGGGGGCTTGACATTCTCGTGCGTAATGTCCTAATTGTCCACAATTGTAACATTCCAGTGGTTTCTGTGGGGGGCTGTTCCTTCCTTTGTTTACCCATGCGGGATTCTGGTGCGTTTTAACTGGATGCATATCTGCCTGCTCTTCCTGCTGTTCCTCGGGTTTCCAAACTGCGGGTTTGTTTTGTACAGACTGCTCCCAGGCGCAGGACAATCTTTTTAAAACACATTTCTCATTGTGGGCTTCCTCTGAGGGGTCATAATTCGTACAAGCTTTCTGTCCTGTTTCTGTGGCATGGGAGATAAGGCTGCGGGTCCATTTGGCCATGTTGTCTGGGGACAAATGGGCACGGTCTAAGTCTCCAAAGACTGCTGCAAAGTGGATCCACAGGCGTCCAGCAAACGCTGTGGGTGCTCGGATTTCTTTTGCCTGCATTTGTTGAGGCTATCTACGGGGTCACCCCAGTTATACCCAATCGCATCCAGGATCGCGGTATGCATTTCTGCAAGTGTGCCTCCTCCTCTATTCTGTGGGTCGGAAAGGGCTGCACATAATAAATGCGCTTTGATTTAAATCTTACTAATCGGTGTATTGGATTATTGATCATTACTCGGACTTGAACCACGTGGCGGTATTATAAAGATACCTGGCGACTCGAGAGCAAAGGTGATAAAACAGAGCAATTGAACTAAGGCAAAGTTAGCAACATTATTTGGCGACATCCTGACGGGACACGATCTAGAAATGGAAAACCACTCTGGGAGAACCCCGAATTTGAATTAGAGATCCAATTGGAAACAGAAAACCACAAGTGTTCAAGCAGTTCTGATCAATACTCATAATTCGGAAGTGTGTGTCTGCATGCGTAACTAACAGAGCTATAAGGTAAAACTGATAGATTTGTTGTTGCGACAAAACTGTCGGAAGTTTGTATATCGGAAAGTAGCGAAAGCCGTACCCATATTTACAGCACCGCCTTAATACCCCTGTCCCACATTTGAAGAGCAGCATTCAGATTCAAACCCCTGTCCCAAAATTTGAAGAGCAGCATTCGGATAGGAAAGATGGCAATGCAGGCAATGCAGCGCCTAATGAACCCAGAGGAATGTTCATTTCTTTTCCACCCTCCTGGATTTCTTTTTTAATCTGAGGTGCACTCTCCTTATTATCTCCCATCAGATCACCTTTACCTTTACCACTTGAGTATTTCTCATGACCCAGTTTCTACCCCTCACCGGCTGAAACTGATGTTGAAAACCGAGCTTTGATTTATGAACTAATTCATAATCATCTGCCATTTCTGCTGCTAATCCCGCAGTTTTAACCCTCTGCTCTTCCACATGAGTTCTCACTACATCAGGAATTGAATTTTTAAACTCCTCCAAAAGTATAATTTCTCTGAGAGCTTCATACGTTTTGTCTATTTTCAAAGCCCTTATCCACCTATCAAAATTACTCTGTTTGATCCTTTCAAACTCCATGTATGTTTGACCAAATTCTTTCCTTAAATTTCTAAACCTTTGTCTGTGAGCTTCAGGCACTAGTTCATATACACCTAAGATGGATTTTTTCACCTCCTCATACGTCTCAGATACCTTCTCCGGTAGTGATGCAAACACTTCACTAGCCCTACCTACCAGCTTTGTTTGAATCAGTAATACCACATGTCCTGTGGCCTTTTCAATTGTTTAGCCACCTTCTCAAATGAAATGAAAAAGGCTTCTACCTCCTTCTCGTCAAACCTTGGCAATGCTTGGACATATTTAAATAGATTCCCACCAAGCTTTCGACTTTGACGCTCTTTCTCACTATCCTCATCACTATAAACCAACTGTACGTTTCCCTTTACATCTGCCAATTTTAACTGACTGCCATGTTTCATGGCCATTTTCTGACGTTCAAATTCTCTCTCTTTATCTTTTTCCCTGATCTGTATCTCTCTTTCTCTTTCTCTTTGTTCTGATAGGGCTATTCTTTCTGTTTTCCTTTCTTCTCTCTCTCTATTTCTTCTCTCTCTCTCTTTTTCTTTCTTTTTCCTCTCTCTTTCTTTCGTATTTAAGCTGCTTTAATGCTTTCTCATGTTCCTTTTGTTTAATTTGTAAATGAAGTTTTGCCATTTCCAATGAGTCAAACTGTATCTCAGGCAACTTTAAATGCTTATCCACCGCCATAATTACCTCATCTTTTCGCATTTTGTCAGGTAATGTTAACTGCAATGTTTTTGCCAAATCTAACAGCCTGCTTTTAGTCACTGTCCGTAAGGTACTGCGTGTGACCATCTCCACCCCCAAAAACTTCAGAGCCTCTGAAAGAGCCATTGTCCACAGCACACTCCCCACTTAAACTGGAATACCACACCTGAAAAGCAACCACAATATGCTCACCCCTCACTGTCTTTAAGTTCACTAAGCCAATCCAATAGATAGACTTTTATCCCGGACGAGCCCCCACTTTGTAATGGTCCAGGGTTTAGAGAACCCCAAAGTATATCATGGAGTTCACCTGTCCCACAACTTTTACTAGATTGTGGTATGGGGAGCACACGGCCCACTCTACAGGTGTGGTACAGCAGAAATGGAAAAGTATTTTTTTAAGCAAAACAATGTTTATTCTATGAACTCAAGTTAACCTTTTTAAAACTTACAGTGAACATCTTAGCAACCATCAATTCAAATACAACCCCCCAAAGAATACAACACTAAGTAATCCTTAATAACTTCCCAAACAACATCCGCACATTAGATTTACATTCACTACTGAGAACATTTATAATTCTGAATTCACCAAATGATCAAGAGATAGTCTTTTCATGGCAGAGAGAACAACAGTAAATCTGCTCTGCCTGGCTTCAGCTCCAACACTGAAAACGAAACTAAAACACACCCTGCAGCAAACAGCCTAAAATGAAAGTAAAAAGGTGACAGGCAGCCCAGCTCCACTCACACTCTGACATCACTGATAAACACCCATTTCTTAAAGGTACATTTCTTAAGCATCCATTTCTTAAAGGTACTCTCACATGACAAACAGAGCAGGTGAACTTATGAAGGCAATGGAAAGATATGCAACTGAAGCTGAGGAATTTCAAGTCAGTGCAATAGAAAGCCAAGGTAGAGCAGTGTGGATGGGAGTGATGAGTGAGGGGGGATGGATCTCAGCTCACTGCTGAGGAGAATATAAGGAAAGTTACGACTGGAGCTGGTTAAGACTGTGCCCAATCCATTACATCAGGAAGTCAGGAAGGAAAATAGATATATCTACATCAACCTGGCTACTTTATAAAATTAATTAAAATGGGCAAAAGTGGGGTGGCAAGGTGGCACAGTGGCTAGCACTGCTGCTTACGGCGCTGAGGACCAAGGTTCGATCCCGGCCCCGGGTCACTGCCCGTGTGCAGTTTGCACATTCTCCCCGTGTCTGCGTGGGTCTCACCCCCGCAACCCAAAGATGTGTAGGTTAGCAGGATTGGACACTTCAAATTACCCCTTAATTTAATTGGGTACTCTAAAAAATTTTAAAGATGGACAAAAGCTTTACCCTGACAAACCTGACTAGCCATAGCTCATACCAAAGGAAAATCTAGCCTTCCCAAAACCATCAAGACCTGTTATCCTTGGAGATGGTGCTAATGCTCCTCTGACTGCAGAAAGTTAAATTCCAAAGAAATGCATCAACATGCAGTAACTGGGGTAGCCTCCACTGAGATGTTAATGGGTCGTAGACTTCACACACGACTAAGTTTGATTCTTACATAAAATATATTTTATTCCAAACACCCTCAAACAATATCCATATGTGACCAATGAAACATAGTTCATACAAGTTTGTTCATTTCCCCCTTTTAATCCCCAACCCCCCACCCTCCCACACCTTCCCCGACGACAAACAAATCCTCAAACATGGACAGAAACACACTCCACCGTACGAAGAACCTCCGGACCCCTAATGGCAAACTTCATCTTCTCCAACTTGAGGAACTTATATAAGTCCCCCAACCAAGCCGCAACCCCTGGTGGCGCAGCTGGCGTCCAATTTAACAGAATCCGTCGCCGGGCAATCAGAGAGGCGAAGGCCTCCTTCCCCCCTTCCACCCCTGGCACCTCCGACACCCCAAAAATTGCCACCATAGGGTCCGGTGTCATCTCAACCCCCACAATCGCTGACAGACTCTCAACACCGCCTCCCAGAAGCTATCCAATTTTTCACACCTCAAAACATGTGGGCATGGTTTACCAGCCCCTCCCACACCTCTCGCACACATCTGCTACTCCCGCAAAAAACCCACTCACCTGGGCCCAAGTGATAGGAACCGTATGCACCACCTTAAACTGTATAAGGCTCATCCTTGCACAGGAGGAGGTTGAGTTGACCCGATGCATTACTTAACTCCAAATTCCCCATCCCATCTCCATCCCCAACTCCTCCTCCCATTTCCATTTGATCCCTTTCACTAAGGGATCTCCCAACTATCTATATATATCCCCAATCATTCTATCCCACAAATCCAGGAGCAACCACTTCTCCAACAGCATGTACTCCTGTACCAGGGGAAATGAGGGCAGCTCCTTTCGCGCAAAGACCCGCACCTGCAAATACCTAAACCCCCCCCCCCCCCCCCCCAACCGCACCACCACCCCCATGGTAACTCAAACTTCTAACTCCTCAGAGCCCGCAAACTTACCCTCCACAAGCAGGTTTCTAACCCGCACTATCCCTTCGCCGTATACTTCTCCAGGCAGGACAGCAACGGGGCCCTCACCGGGGCCCTCAGGGTCGACACAAATCCTTACACAAATCCTCCCCCAGCCAGACCGAATCCGACCCCCCTCCCCACCCCCATCGACACATCTTTTTGGGCATTTGCTGCGCAATAATAATGCAGCAAATTCATGAGCGCCAGCCCCCCATCCCACCTCTGCCTCTGCAACAGGGCCCTACTAGCCCTTGGCACCTTGCCCACCCAAACAGACTCCAAGATCAGTTTGTCCACCCTCCGGAGAAATTGAGAGGAACTGAAACACAAGCCGGAAACTCGGCTGTACATACATTTTCACCACCTGTACCCTCCCCACCAGCGTCGAGTGCAGGGTATCCCACCTTTTAAAGTCCCTTCTTAACTCCTCTACCAAGCCTGTAAGATTCCATTTGTGCATGGTGGCCCAGTCACCGCCACCTGAATCCCCACATACCTAAGCAAACGCCACCTTAAATTGCTGCTCCACTGTCTTCCCTGCTATGCTCCCCTTCCAATCAAATCTTGCCAGCTCCTCCCTCATGTCTTTGTATTTACCCTTATTTAGTTGTATCAACGTTACATCTGATTCCAGCTTCTCCCTCTCAAACTGCAGGGTAAATTCTATCATATTGTGGTTACTGCTCCCTAAGGGTTCTTCCACCTTAAGTTCCCTAATCAGGTCTGCCTCATTATACATCACCAAATCCAGAATTGCCTGTTCCCAAGTAGGCTCTACCACAAGCTGCTCCAAAAAACCATCTCGTAGATATTCCACAAATTCCTTTATTGGGGTCCACTACCAACCTGATTTTCCCAGTCTACATGCATATTGAAGTCCCCCATGATTATTGTAATACTGCCATTCTTATATGCCTTTTCTCTGCATGTGGATGCGTGTCTTCTTCCATCGTGGAAGTGCTCATTTCTGGAAAGGTGGATCACTGCAACAACCTGCTAAACTCTGATGGAGTAAGTTTTGGTCTTTTGACTTTGAACTCACGTGAAACCAGAACTCTTATATTTATTGGGATTTTAACCTGAACCCCCATTGTTTCCTGTGTCCCTTTTTTATTGTATAAGTGCAGATGTTGCGGAAACTTTCCTGTGTTCTGTTTTGTGTAAAATAAACCAACTTTTCTCGAGTTTCCTGTGGGATTATTAATAATGGATTGCTTCACTCCAAACTGGAGTTATATTGGGGAAAATACACCACCAGTTATTTTTTAAAAAAATATTTTTATTGAACATTTTTTATACATGCAAAACAAATAAACACCCTCCCCCCCACCTCCGACGTGACCACTTCCTTGAAATACATGACAAATGGCTGCCATTTTATATAAACCCTCCCAATCGAGCCTCTCAGCGTATATTTAATTTTCTCAAGGTACAAAAACTCCATGAGATGCCCCAGCCACGCCGAGGCACTGGGTGGAGAAGCTGACCTCCACTCTAACAGAACCCACCTGCGAGCAATCAGCGGGGCGAAGGCTAAGACATCTGACCCTGTCTGCAGCTCCGGCTGGTCCGATACCCCGAAAATGGCCTCGAGGGAGCCAGGCTCTAATTCCGTTTGTAAGATCGGCGACATGTTAAGACCATAAGACCATAAGACATAGGAGCGGAAGTAAGGCCATTCGGCCAATCGAGTCCACTCCACCATTCAATTATGGCTGATTTCAACTCCATTTACCCGCTCTCTCTCCATAGCCCTTAATTCCTCGAGAAATCAAGAATTTATCAACTTCTGTCTTAAAGACACTCAACGTCCCGGCCTCCACCGCCCTCTGTGGCAATGAATTCCACAGACCCACCACTCTCTGGCTGAAGAAATTTCTCCTCATCTCTGTTCTAAAGTGACTCCCTTTTATTCTAAGGCTGTGCCCCCGACTCCTAGTCTCCCCTGCTAATGGAAACAACTTCCCTACATCCACCCTATCTAAGCCATTCATTATCTTGTAAGTTTCTATTAGATCTCCCCTCAACCTCCTAAACTCCAATGAATATAATCCCAGGATCCTCAGACGTTCATCGTATGTTAGGCCTACCATTCCTGGGATCATCCGTGTGAATCTCCGCTGGACCCGCTCCAGTGCCAGTATGTCCTTCCTGAGGTGTGGGGCCCAAAATTGCTCACAGTATTCTAAATGGGGCCTAACTAATGCTTTATAAAGCTTCAGAAGTACATCCCTGCTTTTATATTCCAAGCCTCTTGAGATGAATGACAACATTGCATTTGCTTTCTTAATTACGGACTCAACCTGCAAGTTTACCTTTAGAGAATCCTGGACTAGGACTCCCAAGTCCCTTTGCACGTCAGCATTATGAATTTTGTCACCATTTAGAAAATAGTCCACGCCTCTATTCTTTTTTCCAAAGTGCAAGACCTCGCACTTGCCCACGTTGAATTTCATCAGCCATTTCTTAGACCACTCTCCTAAACTGTCTAAATCTTTCTGCAGCCTCCCCACCTCCTCCATACCACCTGCCCCTCCACCTATCTCTGTATCATCGGCAAACTTAGCCAGAATGCCCTCAGTCCCGTCATCTAGATCGTTAATATATAAAGAGAACTGCTGTGGCCCCAACACTGAACCCTGCGAGTACTTATTCAGTTCCTCAGCTATTTCCTCATCTCCCATCACAAAATTACCAGCGTCATTTTGGAGCGGCCCAATGTCAACTTTTGCCTCCCATTTGTTTTTAATGTATTTAAAGAAACTTTTACTATCATTCTTAATGTTACTGGCTAGCCTACCTTCAAATTTGATCCTCTCTTTCCTTATCTCTCTCTTTGTTATCCTCTGTTTGTTTTTGTAGCCTTCCCAATCTTCTGACTTCCCACTACTCTTTGCCACATTATTGGCTTTCTCTTTTGCTTTGATGCATTCCCTGACTTCCTTTGTCAGCCATGGCTGCCTAATCCCCCCTCTGATAACCTTTCTTTTCTTTGGGATGAACCTCTGTACTGTGTCCTCAATTACTACCAGAAACTCCTGCCATTGCTGCTCTACTGTCTTTCCCACTAGGCTCTGCTCCCAGTCGATTTTCGTCAGTTCCTCCCTCATGCCCCTGTAGTTACCTTTATTTAACTGTAACACCTTTACATCTGATTCTACCTTCTTTCTTTCAAATTGGAGATGGAATTCGACCATATTATGATCACTGCCTCCTAAGTGCTCCCTTACTTTAAGATCTTTAATCAAGTCTGGCTCATTACATAACACTAAGTCCAGAATGGCCTGTTGCCTCGTGGGCACCATCACAAGCTGTTCCAAAAAGCCCTCCTGTAAACATTCAATGAATTCCCTTTCCTTGGGTCCACTGGCAGTATTATTTACCCAGTCCACCTGCATATTAAAGTCCCCCATGATCACTGTGACCTTGCCTTTCTGACATGCACTTTCTATTTCATGGTGCATTTTGTGCCCCTGGTCCTGACCACTGTTAGGAGGCCTGTACATAACTGCCATTATGGTTTTTTTGCTTTTGTGGTTCCTCAACTCTACCCACACAGACTCCACATCATCTGACCCTATGTCGTTTAGTGCTATTGATTTAATTTCATTCCTAATTAACAAGGCAACCCCGCCCCCTCTGCCCACCTCTCTGTCTTTTCGATAGGTTGTGAATCCCTGGATGTTTAAATGCCAGTCCTGAACCCCCTGCAACCATGTCTCTGTGATGCCTACCACATCATACCTGCCAGTCACAATCTGGGCCACAAGCTCATCTACCTTGTTCCGTACACTGCGCGCATTTAAATATAGCACCTTTAATTCTCTATTGACCGTCCCTTTTTGTTTTCTTAGTGTGGTGGACCTTGGTTTACTGAGCCTTTCCATACACTGTGTCATATTTTGTGGGATGGGGACAATCGTAACCACTCTTGAGTTTTGTCTGTTCGTGTTTTTTTGTACTCCTAAGCAGCTACCCTCCCCGCTGATTGCTTCACCTCTTGGTTCCCTGACTTTCCCTTCCCCCCCAGTCTTTAGTTTAAAGTCCTATGTTGTTGAAGAAGGAACCCCAGATGTCCTCCAGCTTAGGACATGACCAGAACATATGTACTGATTCACTGGGTCCTTCCCACACCACTCACACTTGTCCTCTACCCCCTCAAATAACCGACTCATCCTAGAACTTGTTAAGTGTGCCCGATGAACCAATTTTAACTGTATGAGCATAGGACGACTTGGCATTCACCCTCCATAAGGCTTCACACCTCCACGTCCCCTCCCAACTCTTCCTCCCATTTGATCTTATTCCCCCCGACCCAGCAATATAATGTCCTCCGCTAGAATCCTCCCGTAAACCCCTGAGGTATTCCCCTCCTCCACCCTCTCCAACAATGATGATGGCAGCATCACCAGAAAGGCCTGAAAACCCCTCTTACCAAAATCCCTAACCTGCAAGTATCTAAACGTTTCGGACTGCGCAAAACAATACTTCTCCGCTAGCTCCTCCATACTCGCAAGTCGCCCCTCCAGGAATAACTCCCCCATTACCACCACTCCTTTATTCTACCAACCTCTAAACCTCGCGTCCAAACTTGTGGACTCAAACAGGTGATTATCGCAAGCCATCTTCGACCCTGCCCCCAATTTAAAATGCTGCTGTAATTGCCTCCATATTTTTAACGCCACCACCACCAGATTCCCCGAAAATATTCCTGGAGAGAACGGAAGTGGGGTGGTCGCTAGTGCTCGCAGCCCTATCCCCCTGCACAACTTAGCCTCCACCCTCACTCGAATTCCTACTGACCCCTATACCAACTCAATACCTTCTCCCAGATTACCGCCTAGTTAATAAATCCGATTTGGCAGTGCCAAACCCCCTGACTGCCGATCTCCCTGCTAGACCACCTTACGAATCCTCACCACCTTACCCGCCCAAATGAACGATGAAGTAAGTCGTTCCACCTCACAAAGAACGCCTCAGGCACAAACACCGAAAGGCACTGAAATAAAAACAAAACCTTTGGTAGAATATTCATCTTTACCGACTGTGCTCGCCCAGCCAAAGACAGAGGGAGAATGCCCCACCTCTGCAGGTCTGCCTTAACCTTGCTCACCAAGCTTGTAACGTTCAGTTTCCGTCGCTGCTCCCAGTCCCAGGTCACCTGTACCCCCGGGTATCTAAAATGAGAACTCATCAGGCAGAACGGCAACACCCCCAAGTTAGCTCCATCCCCTAGTGGAGTGACCAGAAAACATTCACCTTTTTCCAAATTGAATTTGTACCCGGAGAAAGCCCCAAACATCAATAGCAGCCCCATTGTGTCCCTCATCGTCGGAATCGGGTCCATGATATACAGCAACATATAACGATACAACCCCCCCCCCCCCCCCCCCATATTCCCCCTCCATTTGTCCGACTTTCTCAAGGCGAAGGCCGACGGCTCAATCACCAAAGCAAATATGAGAGGGGACAGAGGGCACCCTTGCCTCATTCCCCGAAATAACCAAAAATAACCTGAGCTAACATTGTTCATTCGAACGTTGGCCTTTGGTTCCTTGTACAACTTAACCCACGACACAAACTTAGGTTCAATCCCCAATCGCCCCAACACCGCAAACAGGTACCCCCCCTCTACCCTAGCGAAGGCCTTCTCCGCATCGAAAGCCACTATCACTTCTTGTTCTTCCCTCTCTGCTTGGGACAAAACCACATTCAGTAAGCGCCGCACATTGAAGAGGATCGCCTACCCTGAACAAAACCCGTTTGATCCTCCCCTACAACCTGCAGGAGACACCCCTCCAAGCTGAGTGGCTGCACCTTCGCCAAAATCTTTGCATCAGCATTCAGCAATGAGATTGGTCGGTATGACCCATGCTCCACCGGGTCTTATCCTTGTTCAATATGATGGTAGCCTGACTCCGGAAGTGACCCCTGGGCCAGCGAATCCTCAAATGCCTCCAGCAATAATTTCTTATAAAACTTCACCAGGGACCCATCCAAGTCCGCTGCCTTCCCCATACTCCCAATCGCCTTCCGAACTTCCTCTACCCCCAAAGGTTCCTCCAATCCTCCCAATCCTCCTCCTCCAACCTGGGACACTCCAATCCCTCCAAAAACGCCACCATATCCCACTCATCCCCTGGTGGCTCCGAGTTGTACAACTTCTTATAGATCGCCTTAAACACTCCATTCACCTCCCTCAGTGCTGACACCAGCTCCCCCCACCGCACGCGAACCTGAACAATTTCCTCGGACGCCACCTGCCGCCTCAACTGGCACACCAACAGGCGGCTTGCCTTTTCCCCATATTCATAAACTGCCCCCTTTGCCCGTCTCAACTGCCGCACCACACCTTCACACAGTCCGCGGGTGCCCGACAACCAAACTCCAGGCCAGCCGCAGGGCCGGCCCCCTTTCCAAAATGACATCAACCAAGTGCGGAACATGGCCGGAATCACAATGGCTGAATACTCTGCTCTCCTTAACCCCAGCAACAATGACCACCCTCACCAGTCCAATCGGGGGCTCTCACCTGCACCCCCCTCCTACTCTCAGCCATTACCCCTCTGTGGGATGCTAACACCCCCCCCTCCCCGCCCCACCACCACCACCACCACCAAGTTCCACATCCTGAAGCCTTCCCAAGATTGCACCTGGCCTACCCACAGGTCCTACCCCTCACCTCCTGTCACTGTCAGCCAACTCTCCCCTTCCATCTTCCCCGTCCCAAAAACCTCCCAACCATTTCCTCTCAAAACTGCCTCATTCCCCACACAGCACCAGTTACAAAAAGGGAAATCAAAAACACCTGTCTGTTTACGGACTGGTGCTGAGAGGGGAAATCAGGGTTGTTTAAAATAAACCCTTTCATGCCTGTAAAACATGGTTTAAGGATTTGCAGGTAGGGAAGATCATCTTGCAAAATGGCACAGGCAGTGTTGACTAAAATTGCACTCTGTCTGGTTTATCCTCACCCACGTTTTGACTGGCCCTGAACCGCTACATCTTACAGATTTACTCATACAAACACTCAACATCACTGGAAACCTAATACGCCACAACCGCACTGTGCCATAAATCAACTCATACTGCAGTCTTTTATGGATCAGCAAAGCATTGCAATAAAGATTGGCTCATAAAGTGCAAGATTGGTTATGCTAATTTCGAGGATAATTAAGCCTTGAACAAAATATGGATACTTAGCCCATCAATATCTTTCCATTCAGAGGTCAAAGCAGAATCGATTCCAGAGATTATGGGCCGATCGAACGGCACACTGCGCCCGAAGGGCAGCTCGCCGAGACACATCATGGCCGATAGAAGCCGGGTGACCCCATTCCCGGGATCTACCTTGCTCGCGATGCCACAACCATTTTTTGGCAAATCTACACATGAGAGCGAGATAGCTAGTCTCACTGTAATATGTAGTTTCCCGAGGCACCCGAGTGTTGGAATCGATCCCCTTTGCTTTGGACACCTCGGGCGAACGCTGTTCAATACTGGTCTCCACAAATGGGGACCAGACAGAATGACACTCGTGGGGATCTCCCAGGGAATCACCCTCTGGGCAGGGTGGTACCCTGGCACTGCTGGTGTCACCTGGGCACCCTGGCACTGCCACTCTGACACTGGCAGCCACGGTAATAGTTATACATTGACAAACTTTACACACGGTGGCAATTGTGCTGGGGTTGCCCTGCGTGAGAGTTGTGGGGGGCCCGGGGACCACCTCATAGTGAGTTGGGGCTTGCGGGGAGTCGTCAGGGGCTCCAGAGATCAGGACACCATTTAAAAATGGTGCTCCGATTACTCGCTACACTGAGGAATTCCGGCAAGCGGAGCTCCTCAGTGCAGATAACAGGGCTATATGCAGCTTCTGCTGCTCGATCCCCGCTGAGGTCCCCTATCCATCCCAAGTGGCGTTTGATAGTGTTGTGTTTCTTACGGCTGTGAGCGCTGGGAAATACGCGACTAAACACGCTCGCTATGTTCCTATTTAGTTTAATAGTGGCCACAATGTGAAGAAACACACTCGTTCATCCAGGAAAATAGTATCAGAGGCATCATAAAAATTTATCTTTTTTATAAAAAATATTTTATTCGAGGTGTTTCCAAATATATACAAAACTGAACCGAGTAAACAACAACGCCAACACTAAACCGTACACAATTACTACCATTCCCCCGTACCGCCCCCTCCACCCCCCTCTTTTTTCACACAGCCCCCCCAAACCCAAACAAAACACAAAGAACCACCCAAACTCCCGCCCGCCGACATGGTAAGGCCCTTAAAGTCGATGAACAGCCTCCACCTTGTGGAGACCCCTCCTCCACCCCTCTTATGGCGAACTTGATTTTTTTTCTGTGTAGAGGAACTCTGCCATGTCACTCACCTATGCTCCTGCTTTCGGTAGCTCCGTGTCCTGCCAGCCCAACAAGGCCCACCTCCGGGCTATCAGGGAGGGAAAGGCTACCACGTCAGCCTCTCTCCCCACCTGTACTCCTGTCTCCTCCGACATCCCAAATATCACCATCCACAGGCTTAGCACCACCTCCACTCCTAAAATCTTTGATATTACATTTGCAAACGCTTTTGAGAACCCCTCTAACCTCGGACATTCCCTAAACTTGTGGACATGGTCTGCCGGACTCCCTGCTCACCGCCCACACCTATCTTCCACCCCTGGAAAAAAACGGTTCATCCTAGACACCGTCATATGGGCCCTATTCACCCCCTTAAACTGTATGAGACTCAGTCTTGCACTTGACGGGGACGAGTTTATCCTCCGCAGCCTCACTCCACGCCCCAGCTTGCATCGCCCCTCCCAACCCCTTCCCCCACTCCTTCCTCCACCGGGGCATCCTCCCTCTTCATCAGCTCCCCATATATATCTAACACCTTGCCCTCTCCTATCTCATTCTCAGACAACAGCTTGTCCTGTCGTGCTGGAGGTGGCAGCTGTGGAAACGAACCACCTCCTTCCTCAAGAAGCCCTTCACCTGTAGGCACCTGAACCCATTCCCCTTCGGCAACAAGTAAACCTCTTCAAGTTCCTCCAATTCCACGAACCTACTCCCACAAACAGGTCCCGAAAATACTCTATCCCCAACTGCCCCGGCCCCCCAAACCTCGCGCCCAGCGTCGGCGGAACAAACCTGTGGTTGCCACAAATCGGTGACCACAGGGACATACCATCCATCGTGCAGTGCTGCCGATGTTGATTCCACACCCTCAAAGTTGATTCCACTATTGGGCTTGTGGAGTACCTGGCCAGCAAGAACGGAAGTGGTGCCCACAATAGTGCCCTAAGACTGGTCACCTATCCCTTTCCAAAAACACATTCCTGGTCCGGGGAACCTTACCCGCTCACACGAACCCCAGTATCATCTTATTGACACCAGTAAAAAAAGACTTGGGTACAGAAATCGGGAGATTCTGAAACACAAACAAAAACTTTGGCAGCACCATCTACGTTACCGTCTGGATCCCTCCAGTTATCAACAAAGGCAACACATCCAACCTCCTAAAATCCTCCTTCATTCCCTCCACCAGCTTTGCCAGATTCACCTTGTGCAGCTGGACCTAGCTCTGTGTATCCCAAGCTAATGAAAGGGTGCACCTACGAATCAAAGACGGCAACCTCCTTAAATTCTCCTCCACTCCCCCCCCCCCCCCCCCCCGCCCTCAGGCGTCGATCGGGAATACCTCATATTTCCCCATTTTGACCTTATACCCCAAAAAAAGACTGAACTCCCCCAAGATCCCCATAATCCTGTTGAAAATTCAAACCGGGTCCACAATATATAACAAGAGGTCATCAGCGTATAAAGAGACTTGGTGCTCCACCACCACCACCCCCCCCCCCGCCTCCCCAATGCCCCCCCCTCCCCTTCATTGCCCTACGTGTCAATGCAGCTGGTTCAAGCACTAGGGCAAAGATCAAAGGGGAGAGCGAGCACCCATGCCTTGTCCCCTGATGCAACACAAAATACTCCAAATTGACACTATTGGTCCGCACATTCGCCATTGGAGCCATATACAACAAACTCACCCAGTCGACAAACCTCTGCTCAAACCCGAACCGCCCCAGCACCTTGAATAAGTACGGCCACTCCACACAGTCAAACACCCTCTCTGCGTCCATAGACACAATCACCTCCACCTCACGGCCCATCAAGGGCATCATTATCACATTCAATAACCTCTAAACATTGGCTGATAGCTGCTGCCACTTCATGAACCCTGTCTGGTCCTCCCCGATCACCCCCGGTACATAATTCTCTATCCGCACTGCCAGCACCTTCGCCAATAGCTTTGTATCCACATTTAATGATGATATCAGGCGGCATGACCCACACTGCTCTGGGTTTTTATCTTTCTTTAAAGTGAATGAGCTGGACGCCTGACACTGACTCTTTGTACATCTCCACTAACAGGGGCCTCAGCCCCGACCTGTTATAAAAATCTGTTGGGAAACCGTCCGGGCCTGAGATCTTCAACCGGGGACCAGCCCCAGTTCCCTCGCCTCATCCACCCTCAGGAATTCCAGCCCATCCAGAAACCGCCTCATTCCCTCATCTCCTGCCGGGGGCTCCGAACTGTACAATTTACAGTAAAAAGCCTCAAACACCCCGTTTACCTCCCCAGGCTCTATTAACAGCTTGTCTCCCCCAACCCGCAGCCTTCATCCACCCAATCTCCCTCACCGCCGACTGCCTCCTCAGCTGATGCGTGAGAATTCTGCTTGCCTTCTCCCCATACTCGTACACTGCCCCTCGGGCCTTGTGCAGATGCCCCACCGCCTCCCCCGTCGACACTAGTCCAAACTCCATTTGGAGTTTCTGCCTCTCCTTCAGCAGCACCTCCTCAGGGGTTGCCTCTGTCCACCACTAGAATGGCCTCCACCAGCCTCAGCGTCACCACCCGCTCCGCCTTCACCTTATGCACCCTAATCAAAATAAACTCCCCTCTAATGTTATGGGCCAGGGTTTAGAAAACTCCAAAGTATATTATGGAGTTCACCTGACCTACAACTGTTTATAGATTTTGGTTACGATGAGCACAAGGGCTGCCTTTCAGGTGTTATTCAACAGAGGCCTGAAGCACTTTTAATCAAAATCAAAGTTTATTCTATGAATTTAGTTAACATTTTATAAACACACACAGTAAGCACTTTTATCAACTACCGACATAAATACCCCACACAGCTACAGTACTCTATGTATCACCCTTAACAAATTCCCCCTTGAACTGTTCCAATTTAATAACAAGATCCCATAAACCAGAAAAAAGCAAATTACTGCGGATGCTGGAATCTGAAACGAAAGAGAAAATGCTGGAAAATCTCAGCAGGTCTGGCAGCATCTGTAGGGAGAAAAAAGAGCCAACGTTTCGAGTCCAATGGCTCTTTGTCAAAGCTAACAGACAGAAAACACTTTTCAAAGGTGTGACCCAACACACAGTACTCAAGACCTGGTTATGGATGCTCTTGTTTCCTTTCAAAACAGCAGGTTTGAATTCCTTCCAGAAATCAGTTATCACTTTTACATTATCAAGTGATCTGGAAACAGCTTTTAAACTGAAGTTCCTTCTGAGTACAGCAGCCAAAATGTGAAAATGAAAGCAAAAAAACTCAGAGCCACCAAAGCAGCCCCAAACCAAAGCGAAAGTAAAACCAACTTCCAGAGCCACAGCCCAGCTCCACCCACACAATGACATCACCGAAGCCATGTGATAAGACAAAAACATTTCTTAAAGGGACACTCCCATGACACTAACCACTGCCTTTAATGCCTCCCACTGTGTGGCCGCAGAGACCTCCCCTGTTGTATTAAGCTCTACATAGTTCTGGATAGCCACCCCTAACTTCTTACAGACATTGTTATTGGTAATAACCTCACAGTTAACCTCCATGCAGCCTCAGGGCACTCTCCCCCTCCACCCCCAAGTCCACCCAGTGTGGCACATCGTCAGACATCATCATCGCCGAAGAATCAGTCAGCAGTGCCTTGTCCAGAAAGGAAAAATCAATCTGGGAATACCCTCTGTGGACATGCGGAAAGAACAAAAATTCCTTCACCCTCGGCCTCTCAAACCGCCACGGATCCGCCACCCCCATTTGCTTCATAAATCCCAACATTTCCTTCGGCACAGCTGAAACCTTTGTGGACCTGGAACACGACTGGTCCAGCCTTGGATCTGGCACCATATTAAAATCCACCCCCCATGATCAGCCGGTGCATGTCCAGGCCCGGCATCTTTGGCAGGACTCACCCCATAAACTCCACATCATCCCAATTTGGGGTCTAAATGTTCACCAGCATCACGGGTTCCAACCATCTGCTCACCATCACAAATTTACCCCCAGGGTCTGCCATTATGCTCCCCACCACACAGGACACCCTCTTATTAGCCAGCACTGCCACCCCTCATCTTCATATATAGCCCCCAATTAAACCCCTGTCCCACCCATCCCTTCCTCAGCCTCGTCTGAACCACCACCTCCAAATGAGCCTCTTGGAAAAACACAGCGTCTGCCTTCAAACTCCTCAAATGCGCAAACATGCACAACTTCTTAACCGGCCTATTTAATCCCCGAACATTCCATTTAATCAGCCCGATTTGGTGCGGAGTGCGGGTCGGACTCCACCCCCACCCCCCCCCCCCCCCCCCCCCCCCCCCCACCCCACCGGTCAGCCATATCTCTGCTTTAACCAGCTCCCTCAGGTCCACGTGCCCCACCGCCCTCCCCCCCATATGTCAATTGCCATCACCCTTTAAACAAACTCCGTCCACATCAGCAACCCACCTCTCACACCCCCACCCATTCCCGCCCTCCCTAACAGAGAAAAGGAGAAAGAAAACAATCCTCTCCCAACACCCGCCCCCCCCCACCCCCCAAAAACAGATCTATCTCTCACTTCACTCCTGTTATCCACCTTAACTATGGCGAGCCCAGCAGGAAAGGCTCCTTGCAGATCGAAGCGACATTTTGTAAGGCTGCCTCAATCTCCCCCCTTACGAACCCCCCCTCCCACCCCAACCTCAGGGAGGTTCCCGGGAACACCCCCTCACCAGCCCTCACCTGGTAAGGCCGCCTGAGCCAGATCTCTGACTATGCCAACCTGGTCCCAGGGCACCCTGGCAATGCTAGCCTGGCACCACCAGGGTGCCTAGCTGGCAGTGCCAATGTGTCCGGAAGACAGAGGGAGTGACAGGGTGTCACACTGCCCTGTCTCTAATCATTCAGGGTCCCTAAGGGCCTGGGAGACCCACCGGTTCCATTGCGACTGGTTCATGTTTGTGGTCACCAGCATTAAATGGCACCTTGACAAGGTCTCCCAGACGCCAGGAGAATCCCACAAAGCGATATTTGAATGTGCCTAATGGTTTGTTTAAATATGCAGGTCTGGATCACATCCAGTGAAGGTGAGATCCAGACTCCAGGGCCTTGTGCCGACACCAAGCCGGATGCGACCGGGTCGCTAAAATGCACCCAACGTTTCAAGTTCGGATGAGTCTTCAGCAACACTAGAGAGAACTGGAAATAGGATCACCCGATGATTGAAGAAACGCTGTCCGGGACTTTACGCGCCCATTCGCAGTGGCCGTGAAAGGTGAAGAGATCGCAAAATATTGCGAAAGGCCCTAAAAGTAATTTAAATTGACGGTATTTCCCTTTGCCCCCGACCCCTGCCAGTGACAAAACAGGAATCCCGATTTTCATAGAATTTACAGTGCAGAAGGAGGCCATTCGGCCCATCGAGTCTGCACCGGCTCTTGGAAAGAGCACCCTACCCAAGGTCAACACCTCCATCTCATCCCCATAACCCAGTAACCCCACCCAACACTATGGGCAATTTTGGACACTAAGGGCAATTTATCATGGCCAATCCACCTAACCTGCACATCTTTGGACTGTGGGAGGAAACCGGAGCACCCGGAGGAAACCCACGCAGACACGGGGAGAACGTGCAGACTCCGCACAGACAGTGACCCAAGACAGGAATCGAACCTAAATGGGCTAACCACCATGCTACCGTGCTGCCCTAAATCCTGATGCTCAATGCCAGAAGACAATTGCAGTAAATTTACATCTCAATATCAGTCCTCTCCACCTGATGATCCCCTCCGCCCCGCACGTTACTTAACTGTGAGGGCACAACAGGTCTCCCACGGCGTGCACCTGACGAGCTGAACCCGCCAGAGGAATTCAGGCATTGCTCAGGGAGGAGGGGGTCATGTCTGGGCACTGTCCCCTGGTGCTGCAGCATTAGAGGGAAATGCCAGGGGCAGTGCCTGGGGAATTGCTCCTTGGGGGATGTGGTGTTCTTTGACAGGTGTGGAGGTGGGGGGTTGTTCTGCAGAGACAGTGTTGTGTTCAAGGGAGGGATGTAGGGTGGGGGGGGGTGGTGTTGCTGCTCAGTGGGGTGGTGTCCCCTAAGTTAAAACCTAAGTTGCTGCCGAGTTGGGTCATTTTCCCACTGGCTACGCCACTCCTGCTGAAAAATGGAAACAGTTCGTCCAGTTATATTGTTAAAGAATCTTCACATGTAGAATCCACTCATGTCATCCGAGCATGTTAGTGGTTATTGAGTTTATAATGTGCAGTAAGTTCTTATATCTGGACAACGCAAGGTACTGCTCAATGCTCATTGTGCTTGTGATAACCTCAATAGACTATCCTCCAGTCTGTAAGCTTTTCACAGTAACTTCATTGAAGCCTACTTGTGACAATAAGCGATTATTATTATTAAGAGTCGGCAAGAGCAGAACCATATTGGAAAAAGATCAAAATGGCTCAATCCTTTGATCACATTCAAGGACATCATTGGACAATTGAATATTAAAGGAAGTGGGGCCAAGTTCCTTCCAAGCTTGTGGCTGGTAACCTAAGATACTGCTCATGCCATTTCATCATACTTAGACACAACGGCACACAATCACCTTAAGTAATGTCACCAAGGTTCGGCAATGAAAGTAATGCTAAATTGTGAGTAACTGAGGCAACGTTTTGGACACGTCATTCCTTAATGCTTTCTCAAGGATGGACTGAAGATAAAGCTCGTGTCTGGATGAATGGCCATATCTTGTGTCACAATTGCCACTTCTACCTTGTGCCAGCACAGCCTCACGAATCAAGGGGATAAACAAGGAAGCGCGGAGTGAATCTATTCACATGTTATACTGGTTGTTTTGGGATAGACAACTGCTAACTGGAAACTCAATATAGTTCCTATCGCTGCAATCCTGCTCGCTGCTTATCAACGGCAATTATTTTAGAGCAGGAGTAATTAACTTCAGTTATTCGTGCCCACAACAAAGGAAGGAACTTTTGACACCTCGCCTTTCCTGGCCACAGGATGTCGCTTTCCAGCCAGTTAAATACTTTTGAAGAGAAGTCACTATTGGAATATAGAAATGTGGCAGTACACTGGCACACAGCAAGTTCCCACAATCAACAATGTGATAATGACAACATTCTCTGGCTTTATGATGTTAGTTGAGTGATAAACATTGACCATAACACCAGGGAAAATGTCCTTGCCCTTCTTCAAATACCTTCCTGGGATCTTTGGCGTGCACCTGAGTTGGCAGATGGGGTCTCAGTTAAATGTCTCATCTAAAGGATGGCACTCCCAGGTGACTGCACTGACAAGTCTACCTAGATTGTGCACTGGCAAGTCAATGGAGAGACTGTTGACCTACACAATTTCCTGATTCACAGTAAGAGTGTTACCAACTGAGCCTCGACTCCTAATTTTTTTGCAACTCAATGGGTCAGCTAAGTTTAGAGGTTCAAGTTATTTTACTCAATTTGTCTCCTGCGCAGAATAAGCCAGACTATTAACAAAGGTCAAATAGTTTACTTAGCAGCTAAGCTGGTTAATTTTCACAGTACCTTTATTGGCAACTATCATGTGAGATTAAGGAAAAAGCAATTCTTACAGCTGTTCCGTGACAACATTATTCATGAATTCTTGCTGCCAAAAAACCCCTTTACGATCACACACAGGATGACTCAGCCCTGATTTTAATAAGTACGGTGATAAAACATTGACACAATGCCCCAAACCTGGTTTTACCAATGCCCTCTGGAGCGTTCGTGTAATCTTCTTCTGTTTATGGATATTTTTATACTCCTTAACTTTGTGCTTACGCTGGTAGATGTTGTCATGGAATACAATGACACTCTGAACATTTAGTTGCCAAGTGCATCTACATTTTATCTTCCTGTTGCACTTTTCATAATGAGAATGATACATCCTTCAGTGTCTGCTATCTTGAGGACTGACGTCCTTAATCTTACATTTTACAATGTTAACCTCAACTTGCCAATCACCAGACAAGTTGTTAAGTGTTGATCACTTTGGAATGGATGATAGTCCTTGATATAGCCTCTGGGGAAAGTTAGACATTTTTACTACGTTAACTTTCATCAAGTTAAATCAAGTTAAAATCATTTGGTACCCCAGAGAACTCTGATCATTACCATCGCCTTTCTTGAATATCCCCTCCCAATTACTCATTATCCCCGGCAATGCAATTTCTAAACACATGGTGGGCTGCAATTTTTGATTTTAGCCAAACTGCCTCCGCTGCGAGATATTAGCAACTAGTTTCTGAAACCCATTATACAAGTTGATCACTGCAAACATGCCATGATGATACAGTGGGTTTGCACATTGTCCTTTTACCTCAGGGTTCAAAAGACTGACAGGGTGAAAGTGCGGCGAGCTGTTGCTGTTCTCCCAGAGGAAAATAAGTCACTTGACAATTTTGACAAAGAGGGAATAGATGATCCATTTTATTTATGTTATGGTGATGGAACGAGGATGTAAAAATTTCAATATTTGAGCTGAAGATCAGAAAACAACCATGAAACGTTGATAGTGCAAAACCCTAACCAAAGCCAAGCTTTGTCTGTAGTTCTCTCTGAATTAGCTGAAAAGCATGTTGGCTCAAGCAAAACCACAGTGATTGTGATAAATCCCACCCAGAAGCTGCAAGTAAAGTCAGAGCAGCCACATGACACGGTCATCCTGATCAATGGGACAGACCAAAAACCAAACATGAGAAGAGATTGCACAAATGTCACAGTTCAGACTTGACAAAGAGGAAAAATAATAATCTCCGCAAGGTGACACTTCAACCAACACAAAAGGACACATGCATTGTGGCCGGCATCATTTCAACGATGAGTAGTTGAATTGGATCTCCTAATTTGCATCTCTGCATTTTGATGCGTTTTAATGCAGAGGATAATGCAGGGTTATGAGGGGCATACAGGGCATAGGGATTAATTCTGAATCTTCATAGCCAAGAGTGGCAGATGAGCAAACAGTCTGTGCTATAAACATCTATAATTTTACAGGTTCAAACTCGAAGCAATACCGCATGAAAATGAATGGGATGAGAGGCAAACTGTGACAGCAACTGAAAAAAGAACAACTAACAAAGAAAAATACAGCACAGGAACAGGCCCTTCAGCCCTCCAAGCCTGTGCCGACCATACTGCCCGTCTAAACTACAATCTTCTACACTTCCGGGGTCCATATCCCTCTATTCCCATCCTA
The DNA here is from genome assembly GCF_047496885.1 of Scyliorhinus torazame. Lineage (NCBI taxonomy): Eukaryota > Metazoa > Chordata > Chondrichthyes > Carcharhiniformes > Scyliorhinidae > Scyliorhinus > Scyliorhinus torazame. The sequence goes on along the minus strand of NC_092714.1, from coordinate 139,663,149 downwards.
TTCATGTATTTGTCAAGACGCCCCTTAAATGTCACTATCGTCCCTGCTTCCACCACCTCCTCCGGTAGCGAGTTCCAGGCACCCACTACCCTCTGTGTAAAGAACTTGCCTCGTACATCTACTCTAAACCTTGCCCCTCGCACCTTAAACCTATGCCCCCTAGTAATTGACCCCTCTATCCTGGGAAAAAGCCACTGACTATCCACTCTGTCTATGTCCCTCATAATTTTGTAGACCTCTATCAACAAGCCCCTCAACCTCTGACATTCCAGTGAGAACAAACCAAGTTTATTCAACCTCTCCTCATAGCTAATACCCTCCATATCAGACAACATCCTGGTAAATCTCTTCTGCACCCTCTACAAAGCCTCCACATCCTTCTGGTAGTGTGGCGACCAGAATTGAACACAATACTCCAAGTGTGGCCTAACTAAGGTTCTATACATCTGCAACATGACTTGCCAATTCTTATACTCAATGCTCCGGCCAATGAAGGCAAGCATGCCATATGCCTTCTTGACTACCTTCTCCACCTGTGTTGCCACTTTCAGTTACCTGTGGATCTGTACACCTAGATCTCTCTGACTTTCAATACTCTTGAGGGTTCTACCGTTCACTGTATATTCCCTACCTGTACTAGACCTTCCAAAATGCATTACGTCACATTTGCCCAGATTAAATTCCATCTGCCATCTCTCCGCCCAAGTGTCCAAACAATCTACATCCTGCTGTATCCTCTGACAGTCCTCATTGCTATCCGCAATTCCACCAACCTTTGTGTCATTCGCAAACTTACTAATCAGACCAGTAACATTTTCCTCCAAATTATTTCTATATACTATGAACAGCAATGGTCCCAGACCTGATCCCTGCGGAAAACCACTAGTCACAGCCCTCCAATCAGAAAAGCATCCTTCCATTGCTACTCTCTGCCTTCTATGACCTAGACAGTTCTGTATCCATCTTGCCAGTTCACCTCTGATACCGTGTGACTTTACCTCTTGTGCCAGTCTGCCATGAGGGACCTTGTCAAAGGCCTTACTGAAGTCCATGTAGACAACATCCACTGCCCTACCTGCATCAATCATCTTTGTGACCTCCTCGAAAAACGCTATCCAGTTAGTGAGACATACCCTCCCCTTCACAAACCTTTGGTGCTTCTCGCTAATATGTCCACTTGCTTCCAAATGGGAGTAGATCCTGTCTCAAAGAATTCTCTCCAGTAGTTTCCCTACCACTGACGTAAGGCTCACAGGCCTGTAGTTCCCTGGATTATCCTTGCTACCCTTCTTGAACAAAGGAACAACATTGGCTTTACTCCAGTCCTCTGGGACATCACCTGAAGACAGTGAGGATCCAAAGGTTTCTGTCAAGGCCTCAGAAATTTCATCCCTTGCCTCCTTCTGTATTCTGGGTGTAAGGTTTTCGGGCAATTCGGCCCTTTTGGAGAAACTCAGAGACTGTAAACTGACTTTTCAGCCAAGAGAACAGAACCAGTTTTCCCAGCAGGCTTGGTCCGCTGAGCTGAGTAGGGACATAAGCACATAAATATTTACAAACACCCCCCTAGGAGCTACAAGGAAGAAGGAGCCAGACAACAAGATAACATCAAAACACAGACAAAGGGGCACGGGAATACACAGGAGGCTTGCATGCAAGCAGGACAATGGGATGGTCATAGCCCCATGCAAATGTAAATGACCTGGCCTCCACCAGAGCAGAATCCAATCAACACCCCATCAACATAGCAGCGATCTCCAGAGCAGATGGAAGTCTTTGAAAATCTTCAAGGGAGCTCAACCTCGTTATCTCAAAAAACAGATTGGAGGCGGACCTAGGGGAGGTACTCCCATCTCGACAGGTCTGACCGGCTCAAAGGGGGCAGGACCAGCGGGAACTTTAAACCTTACCTTTTTCAATGCAAAAGGGGCTGGCCGACCACAGGACAAAGCCAGGTAAAACAATATAAAAGGGGCTGTGTTTTCGATTGGGGGTCTCTTCGTTCTTGGCTCGACCTCTGCACCCCTGACTTGACCTCTGCAGCCTGTGACCGTAAGTATCCTGCAACAGCTTGCGAAACTCCTTTGACTTTAATAGTGGTTGAGGCTTTGGGGAAGGGAACTTGTTTTGTGCCTTGTGATATTGCTAAAAACTGTGTAATCATAAGAATTTTCGTTGTGTCCGCTATATTACTTTTGAATAGCCTTAGTTTGTATTAGAGCATAAGATTTTATTGTGTTTCTTCTGTTGATGATTTTGACCTGGGTTTTGCAATAAACCTTGATTTGATGATAATTGGAGTCGTTTAAATTCTTCAATCTTTCACCAGCGATCTCTGACCAAGTCATTGTTAAAATACTCCTCACCTTAATTCCGGGTTCAGGAATCGAGGGTCATCTTGAGCGATTCACTCAGGACAGACTGCTGGTTAGGGAATAAACAGCAGTGTCCTATTCTCTCTCTTGGGAAAGCTACTCTAGTGGAGTAGGAACCGGGTGAGTGTTGCACCACCGGCAAGAGAGAGAATCACCTGGGTATTGGTAGGGGTCTGGAGATCTGTGTGCTATAAGTCTCAGGCTGTCGGTTAGGAATAAACGGCAGGCTTGAATCAGTGCTCTCTTCAGTGGAAGTGTCCCAGTGCGACATCCCCTGGCCTCTGAAGTTTCAGTGCCAGCTGGAGAGAGACACACACAGATATTCAAACCCCAGATATCGGCCCAGTAGTGGAGTAGCGGAGATGGCACCCTCTACATGGGGTAGATCCCATCAGGCCCTGGGGACTTATCCACCTTAATATTTTTCAAGTCACCCAACACCTCGTCCTTTTGGATCTCAACGTGACCCGACTATCTACACACCCTTCTCCAGACTCAACATCCACCAATTCCTTCTCTTTGGTGAATACTGATGTAAAGTGCTCATTTGGTACCTCACCCATTTCCTCTGGCTCCACACATAGATTCCCTCCCTTGTCCTTCAGTGGGCCAACCCTTTCCCTGGCTACCCTCTTGCTTTTTATATACGTGTAAAAAGCCTTGTGTTTTCCTTATCCTGGCCGCAAGGTTTGCTAGTGTCACACGGGAGGGTTTAAACTAGTATGGCAGGGGGGTGAGCACGGAGCAATAGGTCAGAAGGTGCAAGCATTGAGGGAGAACTAGGGAATAGGGACAGTGTGGCTCTGGGGCAGAGCAGACAGGGAGAAGTTGCTGAACACAGCGGGTCTGGTGACCTGAAGTGCATATGTTTAAATGCAACATATTACGGGTAAGGCAGATGAACTTAGAGCTTGGATTAGTACTTGGAACTATGATGTTGTTGCCATTACAGAGACCTGGTTGAGGGAAGGACAGGATTGTAGAGGGTGCCATCTCCGCTACTCCACTACTGGGCCGATATCTGGGGTTTGAATATCTGTGTGTGTCTCTCTCCAGCTGGCACTGAAACTTCAGAGGCCAGGGGATGTCGCACTGGGACACTTCCACTGAAGAGAGCACTGATTCAAGCCTGCCGTTTATTCCTAACCGACAGCCTGAGACTTATATCACACAGATCTCCAGACCCCTACCAATACCCAGGTGATTCTCTCTCTTGCCGGTGGTGCAACAGCCACCCGGTTCCTACTCCACTAGAGTAGCTTTCCCAAGAGAGAGAATAGGACACTGCTGTTTATTCCCTAACCAGCAGTCTGTCCTGAGTGAATCGCTCAAGATGACCCTCGATTCCTGAACCCGGAATTAAGGTGAGGAGTATTTTAACAATGACTTGGTCAGAGGTCGCTGGTGAAAGATTGAAGAATTTAAACGACTCCAATTGTCATCAAATCAAGGTTTATTGTAAAACCCAGGTCAAAATCATCAACAGAAGAAACACAATACAATCTTATGCTCTAATATACACTATGTCTATTCAAAAGTAATATAGCGGACACAACGAAAATTCTTATGCTTACACAGGTTTTAGCAATATCACAAGGCACAAAAACAAGTTCCCTTCCCCAAAGCCTCAACCACTATTAAAGTCAAGGGAGTTTCGTAAGCTGCTGCGGAGTACTTACGGTCACAGGCTGCAGAGGTCAAGTCAGGGGTGCAGAGGTCGAGCCACGAACGAAGAGACCCCCAATCGAAAACACAGCCCCTTTTATATTGTTTTACCTGGCTTTGTCCTGTGATCGGCCAGCCCCTTTTGCATTGAAAAAGGTAAGATTTAAAGTTCCCGCTGGTCCCGCCCCCTTTGAGCCGGTCAGACCTGTCGAGATGGGAGTACCTCCCCTAGGTCCGCCTCCAGTCTGTTTTTTGAGATAACGAGGTTGAGCTCCCTTGAAGATTTTCAAAGACTTCCATCTGCTCCGGAGAGAGCTGCTATGTTGATGGGGTGTTGATTGGATTCTGCTCTGGTGGAGGCCAGGTCATTTACATCTGCATGGGGCTATGACCATCCCATTGTCCTGCTTGCATGCAAGCCTCCTGTGTATTCCCGTGCCCCTTTGTCTGTGTCTTGATGTTATCTTGTTGTCTGGCTCCTTCTTCCTTGTAGCTCCTAGGGGGGGTGTTTGTGAATATTCTCTCTCTATGTCCCTACTCAGCTCAGCGGGCCAAGCCTGCTGGGAAAACTGGTTCTGTTCCCTTGGCTGGAAAGTCAGTTTACAGTCTCTGAGTTTCACCAAAAGGGCCGAATTGCCCGAAAACCTTACAGATGCCCCTTCGATACGTCCCTACCTGCTTGGACCGTATCGACACAGGTGAAGGGCAATTGTTTGCCTTTGTGTGGACCGTAGGTCCCCCCCTCAGCAACATGCGAAATTACAATTCCCAAGACAGTCCCCTTAATCTAGGCTACCCCTGGTTTCAATGAAAGGGAAAGACAAGACCATATCTAATTTAAACACACAGTAACATATACACATTTCACCGGAACCCCAAACGTAAGGGTCCCTGCACATATATCACAATCAAGTACACATTTCACGCGAATCCATACAACTATTTACAATTGCATCTGTTTATTTCACCAAGGATCCTCCTTTCTTGGCTGCACTCCGCTTCTTCCCGTTGAGGGCTCTTCATTTATCCTCCATCGTCGATACCTGCAGCTGAGAGGTTTAGTCCAACTGAGGCGACAGCATAATGTACCCCCTGTACAACATTTCCTTTGTGGGGGCAAACACTAAACCATTCTCAGGCCCCCCCCTGGTGGTGATCGGACAGTTGTGAGGGTCGATCGGTTGGGCTGTGGGCAGGGGTCGCTTTACCTGAACCAGCAGTTCGGTAGCTTCTACAGTCATCCCTTCCCTGGGCGTTACACATCCCTCCCCACTGCGGTCAATTTATCCCGTTCCCTGGGTTCTGCCACCACCTTACAAAAGTGATTAATGCCCCTTGTGGACATGCCTTGGTAGATCCCCATGAACACCAATAAATGCCCTGGTCAGAAGCCCACCCCTTATCCCCGCAAACGGTGATCCTACCCGGTGACCCCGTGATGGTCCGGTAGGTGTTGTCCAGTCCGTTCCCAGTCCGAGGACCGATCCCTCATGTCCAGCCTCAGCTTCCTGGGCCACCACCGTCTCCCCAAAGGAAGGTCCCCCTCACAGGTTGAACACACCCGCCTGCCCTCAGTCACCCTAACCCGGTCAGTCGAAGGACTCTTCTGTCTCGCCTCTGCGGAGTTCTCCCGGTCCCACCATTGCCAAGATCATCAGCAAGCTCCACATCGTCCGGTGCCCCATCTGTAAAAACAAAACACATTCTTGCCTCTACAGCCCTACCTACCTTAAAGTGCATGGGTTCTATCCAGTGGCGGCAGCAGCTCCTGCTTTGAAGTTGCCGCAGCCTGTCTGGGGTTCTGTGTTTACAGCCCGGCTGCACCAGGGTCCTAGTGCCTGGTGCTTCATCATTTTACCCTTGCACCAGGCGCTTCTGTGTCCCCACGATCCCAAATACCTCACACACAACTACACACTAATTTAGAACTAGCAGGGGGAAAGGAAAGGGAATATGTTATATACAATGCCACCCGTCTCCGGGTGGCCAAATTAAAACTGTGCCCCGTTAAACTGGGGCAGTCCACCTGTTTGGTCCAACGGCTCGGGCCAGACCGTCCCCTCCCGGGGGTTCGGGCTGCCCCTTGCCTCTCCTTTCCCAACAGGGTTCGGTGATCCCTCATCGCTCCCTTCTACTCGGGCCCCCTTACTGCGGGACCGGGTGACAGGGAGGTGTGATGGGGACCATCTTACCGGGGGCTTGGAGACCCGATTGCTCCTTCGTCCCCTGACTGGTTCCCAAACCCAAGGTGATACCTCCACTTCCTCCGCCTCCTTAGCCTCTATACTAAGGCAGGCCACCTGACCCACAGGTAAGGGCTTGGGAATCGTTCCTGTCCCTGGGCTGGGTGCTTGCAGCACTGTCGGTCTCTTTGGGACTGCCCCTTCGGGACAGCACCTTGTCACCGGTTGTGTGACCGTGGAGTCAGGGACCTCCCCCACCGTCGTTAATTCTACGGGGGATTTCTCCACTACCACCCCCCGTCTTCCCCCCACCTTGCTCTTTTTTGTCCTTATGGGGTGGAACAATTTAAATTGACTGATGTGGCGTTCGCATGGGTCCCACCTTAAGGGATTTAAACTGCAAATAGCCCCTGAGGCAGCCTCCAGAATGGGACCCTGCACCTGGACCGGACCAGGGTCTGGGGCTAGAACTACCCCTGCGCTCCCTTTTTCCTGAGGCTGCTCCCTGGGTAGTCATACGGGTTCTTGTGGTGTGGGTGCGGGCAGGCCCTGGCCCGTTGCCATTGCCCCCTGTCCTGAGCCTTGCAAAAGGGCTAAAATTTTACTTATCTCGATGGTTCCCGGGGCAGCTGCTCCTACCGCCGGGGTCTGACTCTCTACTGCGGGAGCCCTCTCCTGCTTGCTAGGGTTTTTACATTCCCTCTTGAAATGTCCGGCCTTCCCACACCCGTAGCATACCGGTTTCTCGTCGGAGGTCCGGGTGCCCTCATGCTTCCACTCTCTCTTAGGGGCTGCTGGCGCGATTTCATGCACCCTACCCTTAAGGGGCTTGTCCTCACCCCTCTCCCCATTACGATATGCAAGGGTGAGTTTCCTAAGGACCTCTGCCTCATTAAGGTCCGGACTCTGCGGGTCGAACCAGTGTTCGGCCTTTGCCCTAATGTGAGGGAGACAGTTAGCTACGAGGGTCTTCAGCCAGTGGGCTGTTCTCTCATCTAAATTCTGCCTATCCGCGGGAGCCCCACACGCCTCCACATAGACAGTCCACAGCCTGTCTGCGAACATAGTGGGAGATTCCCCTGGTTGCTGCTTGGTTTCCCCCACCCTCATGAAAGGGCTCCCCAGATTCAAGCCCATTGCCTCCAGAACAGCAGTCTGTGCTGCCGCCCAGGTGTCAGGTCTTCCCCCATTCCCAGAGGTCACTGTCCTGCATAGCTGGGCATCTAGGGTTATCAGGAGCATCTTTATTTGCTCCCCTTCGTCGCAGTCATTGATGTTGGCTGCCTGTTCCACCTCCATAAAATGCAGCGACGGATCCCCCTTTAGAGTTAGTCTGGGAACGTGGGCCACCATCCCCCTGAGCGCGGATGCCCCATGAGGAACGATAATGTCGCCCTCAACCGGTCCCCTGTTTGCCATCCCCGCCGGGGGACCATACCTTCTTTGCCTGACAGGGCACATCTGCCCTACCTGGGGTTCCTGCTCCTCCTCCCCACTGTCCAGCTCTCCTGCCTCGTTGGGTAGCCCCCCTGTCCCCGGGCTAACTACCCATATAGGAGACGCCGCTATCTGGGGATACACCACTGGCCCCCCTTGGACCTGCCCCTGACCGGGCGGTCCAAACCCTACCTGCTGACCCGGCCCCATCACCGGCATCCCAGGCAGCGGTCTGTCCCCATCCCATGGGGACCCACATACGAAACCAGGCGGACACGCCGCCAGCTGGGGGTACCCTGCCGACCCCCCTTGGACTTGCCCCTGAACGTGCAGTCCGATCCCCCCCTGCCGGCCCGGACACAATCCCGGTGCCTCAGGAGGCGGTCTATTCCCCTTGGCCTTTGGGGAATCATCCGCTGCGAGGAGCACCTTGCCCCTAGGGAACCCCCCTGGACCTACCAGGTGTATCTGTCCCCTGAACCTGGACAAGGCCTCCTCCAATTCCGTTATTCGTGCCTGGCACGGCCCATGGGCACAGTCCCCTACTTCCTCGCGAGCCACTCGGTATGCTGCCTGGGTGTCCCGGAACTTCCCCTCCAGCTTCCTACACTGCTCTGTACTCCGAGCATAGAGTTCCTGGAGCCTCCGTTCCTTTTCTTTACCCTCCACTATCTGGCAGTGGAGATAGTCCTTCTCACACCGGTTAGACTCGCTTTCCTGTTTCATTTCTGCCATTTCTTCCCGCAGTCGTTCCGCTACACTCGCGCTGTCCTGTTTAATTTCTGCCATTTCTTCCCGCAGTCGTTCCGCTGCGCAAGCGCTGTCCCCTGCGCTGGCCCTCACTTCTCTCAACTCCTGCTCTAACTCTTCGACCCTATCCTCTGTCTTGACTACCTGCTCGGACAGGCAAACCAGCCAAACTGCCTTCTCCAAGTGCCTTTTGTGCGCCTTGCTTTCTGTCCATGCAGCCGCTGCCATTACCGGTTGCTCCGCATTGATCAATTCTGAAACCCAAGGTTTGGTGAGGTTGACCTTTTGCCACAAATATGAGGATATTCTCTCCTCCATTTTGCTTCGTTCCCTCACCCCCTCTGCCAAGTCACATACTCCAAACCACCGGGCTCCTGCCGCGGTCGCCATTGTAGAGGGTGCCATCTCCGCTACTCCACTACTGGGCCGATATCTGGGGTTTGAATATCTGTGTGTGTCTCTCTCCAGCTGGCACTGAAACTTCAGAGGCCAGGGGATGTCGCACTGGGACACTTCCACTGAAGAGAGCACTGATTCAAGCCTGCCGTTTATTCCTAACCGACAGCCTGAGACTTATATCACACAGATCTCCAGACCCCTACCAATACCCAGGTGATTCTCTCTCTTGCCGGTGGTGCAACAGCCACCCGGTTCCTACTCCACTAGAGTAGCTTTCCCAAGAGAGAGAATAGGACACTGCTGTTTATTCCCTAACCAGCAGTCTGTCCTGAGTGAATCGCTCAAGATGACCCTCGATTCCTGAACCCGGAATTAAGGTGAGGAGTATTTTAACAATGACTTGGTCAGAGGTCGCTGGTGAAAGATTGAAGAATTTAAACGACTCCAATTGTCATCAAATCAAGGTTTATTGTAAAACCCAGGTCAAAATCATCAACAGAAGAAACACAATACAATCTTATGCTCTAATATACACTATGTCTATTCAAAAGTAATATAGCGGACACAACGAAAATTCTTATGCTTACACAGGTTTTAGCAATATCACAAGGCACAAAAACAAGTTCCCTTCCCCAAAGCCTCAACCACTATTAAAGTCAAGGGAGTTTCGTAAGCTGCTGCGGGGTACTTACGGTCACAGGCTGCAGAGGTCAAGTCAGGGGTGCAGAGGTCGAGCCACGAACGAAGAGACCCCCAATCGAAAACACAGCCCCTTTTATATTGTTTTACCTGGCTTTGTCCTGTGATCGGCCAGCCCCTTTTGCATTGAAAAAGGTAAGATTTAAAGTTCCCGCTGGTCCCGCCCCCTTTGAGCCGGTCAGACCTGTCGAGATGGGAGTACCTCCCCTAGGTCCGCCTCCAGTCTGTTTTTTGAGATAACGAGGTTGAGCTCCCTTGAAGATTTTCAAAGACTTCCATCTGCTCCGGAGAGAGCTGCTATGTTGATGGGGTGTTGATTGGATTCTGCTCTGGTGGAGGCCAGGTCATTTACATCTGCATGGGGCTATGACCATCCCATTGTCCTGCTTGCATGCAAGCCTCCTGTGTATTCCCGTGCCCCTTTGTCTGTGTCTTGATGTTATCTTGTTGTCTGGCTCCTTCTTCCTTGTAGCTCCTAGGGGGGGTGTTTGTGAATATTCTCTCTCTATGTCCCTACTCAGCTCAGCGGGCCAAGCCTGCTGGGAAAACTGGTTCTGTTCCCTTGGCTGGAAAGTCAGTTTACAGTCTCTGAGTTTCTCCAAAAGGGCCGAATTGCCCGAAAACCTTACAGGATTGGCAGCTAAACGTTCCAGGATTTAGGTGTTTCAGGTGGGATAGAGGCGAAGTAAAAGGGGTGGAGGAGTTGCGCTACTGGTTAGGGGGAATATCACAGCTGTACTCCGGGAGGACACCTCAGAGGGCAGTGAGGCTATATGGGTAGAGCTCAGGAATAAGAAGGGTGCAGTCACAATGTTGGGGGTTTACTACAGGCCTCCCAACAGACAGCGGGAGATAGAGGAGCAGATAGGTAAACAGATTTTGTGAAAGAGTAAAAGCAACATGGTTGTTGTGATGGGAGACTTCAACGTCCCCAATATTGATTGGGACTCACTTAGTGCCAGGGGCTTAGATGGGGCAAAGTTTGTAAGGAGCATCCAGGAGGGCTTCTTAAAACAATATGTAGACAGTCCAACTAGAGAAGGGGCTGTACTGGACCTGGTATTGGGGAATGAGCCCGGCCAGGTGGTAGAAGTTTCAGTTGGGGAGCGTTTAGGGAACAGTGGCCACAATTCAGTACGTTTTAAAGTGCTGGTGGACAAGGATAAGAGTGGTCCTAGGGTGAATGTGCTAAATTCCGGGACGGCTAATTATAACAATATTAGGCGGGAACTGAAGAACTTAGATTGGGGGCGGATGTTTGAGAGTAAATCAACATCTGACATGTGGGAGGCTTTCAAGTGTCAGTTGAAAGGAATTCAGGACCGGCACGTTCCTGTGAGGAAGAAGGATAAATACGGCAAATTTCGGGAACCTTGGATAACGAGAGAGATTGTAGGCCTCATCAAAAAGAAAAAGGAGGCATTTGTCAGGGCTAAAAGGCTGGGAACAGACGAAGCTTGTGTGGAAAATAAGGAAAGTAGGAAGGAACTTAAGCAAGGAGTCAGGAGGGCTAGAAGGGGTCACGAAAAGTCATTGGCAAATAGGGTTAAGGAAAATCCCAAGGCTTTTTACACGTACATAAAAAGCAAGAGGGTAGCCAGGGTAAGGGTTGGCCCACTGAAGGATAGGCAAGGGAAACTATGTGTGGATCCAGAGGAAATGGACGAGGTACTAAATGAATACTTTGCATCAGTATTCACCAAAGAGGAGGAATTGGTGGATGTTGAGTCTGGCGAAGGGTGTGTAGATAACCTGGGTCACATTGAAATCCAAAAAGACGAGGTGCTGGGCGTCTTGAAAAATATTAAGGTAGATAAGTCCCCAGGGCCTGATGGGACCTACCCCAGAATACTGAAGAAGGCTAGAGAAGAAATTGCTGAGGCCTTGACAGAAATCTTTGGATCCTCACTGTCTTCAGGTGATGTCCCAGAGGACTGGAGAATAGCCAATGTTGTTCCTTTGTTTAAGAAGGGTGGTAAGGATAATCCAGGGAACTACAGGCGAGCCTTACATCAGTGGTAGGGAAATTACTGGAGAGAATTCTTCGAGACAGGATCTACTCCCATTTGGAAGCAAATGGACAAATTAGTGAGAGGCAGCATGGTTTTGTGAAGGGAAGGTCGTGTCTCACTAACTTGATAGAGTTTTTCGAAGAGGTCACAAAGGTGATTGATGCAGGTAGGGCAGTGGATGTTGTCTATATGGACTTCAGTAAGGCCTTTGACAAGGTCCCTCATGGTAGATTGGTACAAAAGGTGAAGTCACACGGGATCAGGGGTGAGCTGGCAAGGTGGATACAGAACTGGCTAGGTCATAGAAGGCAGAGAGTAGCAATGGAAGGGTGTTTTTCTAATTGGAGGGCTGTGACTAGTGGTGTTCCGCAGGAATCAGTGCTGGGACCTTTGCTGTTCGTAGTATGTACAAATGATTTGGAGGAAAATGTAACTGTTCTGATTAATAAGTTTGCAGACGACACAAAGGTTGGTGGAATTGCGGATAGCGATGAGGACTATCAGAGGATACAGCAGGATTTAGATTGTTTGAAGACTTGGGCGGAGAGATGGCAGATGGAGTTTAATCCAGACAAATGTGAGGTAATGCATTTTGGAAGGTCGAATGCAGGTAGGGAATATACAGTGAATGGTAGAACCCTCAAGAGTATTGAAAGTCAGAGAGATCTAGGTGTACAGGTCCACAGGTCACTGAAAGGGGCAACACAGGTGGAGAAGGTAGTCAAGAAGGCATACGGCATGCTTGCCTTCATTGGCTGGGGCATTGAGTATAAGAATTGGCAAGTCATGTTGCAGCTGTATAGAACCTTAGTTAGGCCACACTTGAAAAATGAAACTCGCTTATTGTCACAAGTAGGCTTCAATGAAGGCAACATACCATCCTGGAGCCTCTTTCACATCCACAGAAGCGTCTATCTGTGCCCCTGACTATAGAGTCCACTATGACTATTGCTCTTCTGCACTTTGACCCTCCCTGCTGACCCTCAGAGCCAGCCGTGGTGCCACTGCTCTTGCTGCTGCTGTTTTACCCTGATAGGCTATTCCCCCCAACAGTATCTAATATGATATACCTGTTCGAGAGGGGGACAACCACAAGGGATTCCTGCACTGACTGCCTGCCCCTTCTGGTGGTCACCCATCTCTCTACCTGTACCTTGGGTGTGACAACATCTATGTAACTGCTATCTATGATGCTTTCCACGACCTGCATGCTCCTAAGTGCATTCAACTGCTGCTCCAACCGAACCATTGCGGTCAGAGAATGCGTGCTGCAAACAATGGAGGGATCAGCCAATGTTTGAGAGAGAGAGCGATTGAGGAGACTTCTCTTGTTCTGCTCCTTCCCCTGCGCTTCTAAATTTCAAAAGTTTAATTGTTGGTCTGTAACATTAACAATTACTTGGATAAAGCTGGAACCACAATTGGTAGTCATGAGGGAAACAAGTGCGTAAATTTGAAAATGAATGAGCAGAATATTGGGAACACTGAGAACTGGGGGGATTGACTTTCGTATGTGTTACTCCAGCTCAGAGACCTTTTAGCAGGGCAACATTGGGAGCAGGCTCTTCAAAATGTAACAAAGCCCAGATGCGCCAGTCAGTATAGTTTTGCAAGATGAAGGTGAGCAATTCAAAAGAAAATACAAAGGTGCTTAACCATACAATCGCTGCTGTAGAATCACAATGCAATCCATGGCTTTTTTAATAAAGTACAAAAGAAAGGAAGTTATGGTAAACATTTAAAGAACACTGGTTATATCTCAGCTAGAGTATTGTGCCCATCTCAGGACACCACATGATAGCAAGGGTGTCAAAAGGCTTGTAGAGGATCAGAGGAGATTTACTCCGATAGTAGTATGGGTGAAGAAATTTATTTATGGGGAGAAACTAGGTAAACAAAAGGTGTTTTCCTCCTGGCAGAGAAAGGCGAGGGGAGATTCAAAAATGCAATCAAAATGATGATGAGTTTCGATAGATTAAATAAGGAGGAGAAAGTGTTTCCAGTGCCAAGGGAGTTAGTAACCAGAACACATTGATTTAAGATAATTGATTAAAAGCTTTTATGATCTGGAATGCACTGCCTGAAGGGGTGATTCAATGAGATTCAACGTTAACTTTGAAAAGGGAATTGTATAAATAATTGTAAAGGAAAATTTTGAAAAGCTATGTGGAAAGCGCAGGTGAGTAGGACTAATTAGTTTTGCTCTTTCAGAGAGATGACATGCGTGATGGATCGCATGGTCTCCCTTTCTGCTGAGTTAGTCCATCAATGATACAAAGTAACCTGATATGCACCAACTCAAGTGTTTTCAAAACAATATATGTGTCACGCAAGTCATTGGAGCCTAAGAGTTAACTGTGGGTAGAAAAAGTAGATATAATTGGGTTGACAAACGCTTGGCTAAATACAAATGTTTGTTTATAAAGTTTAGAAAATACAGAAGAGCATTCTCCCAAAGTACTTCATAGACAACGGGTTACCAGAAAAATTCTTTGTCCTTCTTCGAATAGAACTGTAGGAACTTATACATTTACTTGAGCAGGTAGACACGGGGTGGGATTCTCTGCTGGCCGATGCCGGGATCGGGAAACACGATTGGGTGAAGAATCCGTTTTGACGCCGAAATCGTGGCGGGCGCCGGTTTCACGCCGAATTGCACTTCTTCGGTGCCTCAACAGTACCGTCAAAGTGTTCCAGAATGCATGTAATGTAAACGGCGTTGGCATATCATTAGCGGGCCTAACCCGGTATTCTCCAGGGTCCCCACAATTCTCCATCTCCACTGCGGCGAATTCCCAACGGCGAGGTTCACTTGTGCTTTTAAAAATTGCGAAACAGGCACCATGGCTGATGAAGGAGAGAGAGGAGGGAGGACATGGAGAGGCACAACCATTTGCTGCCGGTCCTGACACTGGCTGGGCGGTGGGAGGAGGGGGTTGACAGGTAGCGGGCTGTGGGGCCGGGCTGACCCCCCCATGAGATTAGGCAGTGCCCAGGCAATGTCGTGACCTGCAAGACAGCCATCTTGCTGCGCACACCACTGACCATCCACCTTGGCCCCTGGTTCTGCAGAGTGACACCGGCCCTATGGGTGCACCCACCCACCCACCCCCACTGAGCGACTGCATCTCCATGATCAATGTGATGTGCATCAATGTAAATGCATGTAGGCTAACTAGACACTAGAGGGAGCACCAGAAACATCACACACACACACTCAGCCAACAGATCAGTTAGATAGGACACGACCAATGGACATTCACAATACACACGGAGGTGACACGACCACAGGGGGGCATTACACCAACCCATATATAAAGGACACCACACACATGATCTGCCTCTTTCCAGTGGAGACAGTCAGTGAGTACAGACACAGTGTTGATCCAATGTTACACCCACCATGTGGATTGCAGCAACTGGTTAGTCAGTCTGGGTAGCTACAGTAGGATTAGCAGTAGTGTCGAACCCGAGTAATAGAAGTGTAAATAGTTCAATAAACGTGTTGAAGTAATCTCCACGTCTGAACCTTCCTTTGTCAAGTGCACCACAAGGAAGCCGCTTATGTTACACCTACAACATAACAAATCAAGTTCCTGAAGCCCAAATCCCATCTGGACAGCAGCCCGCCCTCTGACTGTCTGCCCCCTTGGGAGTTCCTACCTCCACCTGATGTACCGGAGCATTGGTGCGGTGAGCACCACAGAGTGTCCCAGGAGCCACTTCACTAAAGTGCCCAAAAGAGGTGAGTATCTCTGGAATAGTGGAGGGTGTTGAAGACAGCTGTGGTGGAAAATCAATGTTAACATGGGACTCGAGCTCCGGGGTGTCCTGGGTTTCGGGTATATGGGTCACCTCCGTGTTGGTGTCATCGTCACTACTCGGCACATGGGGGGGGTTGTGGCTGTGGTTGGGGGCGGGGGACAACAGAAGGATCCGCCCCATCGCCAGCAGAACCTGAAAGACACAAGAGAAGATGTATGATTCGACCGTGGGCCGGTGGGTAGTGGGGGTGAAGGTGATATGGGGATGAGGGTAGTGTGTGGGTGACGTGAGGGTGAGGGTGGTGTGAGGGTAGTTTGAGTGTGGTTTGTGGGTGAGGGTGGTGTTGGGTGGTGGGTACGGGGGTTGGTACACGTGTCACAGGGAACTGCAATTCAGCAGAGACTCACTTCCTTGCCCGAGGCCAATCTCTACCTTGGCGACTTCCCTTTCCCTGGGCCCGCCAAACACATCCAGGGCCTACTGCTCTGCCGCAGTGAGGGGCACAAGTCCGGCAGTTCCCCTCCAGTCTTCTCCTGCTCCCTGCGATTATGGGCGTCCTTCTCCCGCAGGGGGCAATACAGAAAACGCAGCGTTAGACAGTCCAACGCAGGAAGCCCAGGAGGTGGGTAGCTGGTGGCTTCAGTGGCCGGGGCACCTGGTCATGACGGCCGGTATGGGTGCCGGCATGTGGTACAGGGTGGGGTTCGGACGCCCTCCGGGTTGGGGTGGGTGGGGTAATGGGTGTGTGGGGTGGGGTTTGGTGCCAGGGGCACACTGCTGCCTACTCACCCTGGCCGTCCTGAGGAGATCGTACAGTTATTTACGGCACTGCAGGCTGGTCCAGATGGTGTTGCTGGTGGGGCTGACTGCCTCTGCCACCT
Source organism: Scyliorhinus torazame (assembly GCF_047496885.1). Taxonomy (NCBI): domain Eukaryota; kingdom Metazoa; phylum Chordata; class Chondrichthyes; order Carcharhiniformes; family Scyliorhinidae; genus Scyliorhinus; species Scyliorhinus torazame. The sequence continues at coordinate 139,646,983 of NC_092714.1, read as the reverse complement.
GTGTGAATGACGGCGGCTGGCAGCCTCCTTCCCGGGCCGGGGTACAGGGTGGCCCACCTCTCCTCCACAGAGTCCAGGAGGGTTTCAAGTTTGAAGTCTGTGAATCTCTGGGCCACTCTCCTTGCTGCCATCTTGTTGGCTGGGAAGGTGTGTGTGGGGAATGAAGTGTGTACATGCGGCTGCAGTCTCCTGAGTGTTAATGGCAAATCCGATGAATCAGGCACCATTTTTCATTGAAGTCGATTCTGTTCCATGTGGCGCCAGTGCTAGTCCCTTAACAGTCGCTGAATCGGTCCAGGTGCGGCGGCAGTTTTGCTGTCGTAGAAGTCCATGAATCCTGCACCAGCGTCAACACTTAGGGTGAGATTCTGTAGCCTCGCCTGCCTGGCGACCGGACATTCCCGCCCGTGGCAATCTTGACGCGGGGCGGAGTGGAAGAATCCAGCCCCCAGTCTCGGGAACTGGAGAATCCAGCCCCCAGTCTCGGGAACTGGAGAATCCAGCCCTCAGTCTCGGGAACTGGAGAATCCAGCCCCCAGTCTCGGGAACTGGAGAATCCAGCCCCCAGTCTCGGGAACTGGAGAATCCAGCCCCCAGTCTCGGGAACTGGAGAATCCAGCCCCCTGTCTCGGGAACTGGAGAATCCAGCCCCCAGTCTCGGGAACTGGAGAATCCAGCCCCCAGTCTCGGGAACTGGAGAATCCAGCCCCCAGTCTCGGGAACTGGAGAATCCAGCCCCCTGTCTCGGGAACTGGAGAATCCAGCCCCCAGTCTCGGGAACTGGAGAATCCAGCCCCCAGTCTCGGGAACTGGAGAATCCAGCCCCCAGTCTCGGGAACTGGAGAATCCAGCCCCCAGTCTCGGGAACTGGAGAATCCAGCCCCCAGTCTCGGGAACTGGAGAATCCAGCCCCCAGTCTCGGGAACTGGAGAATCCAGCCCCCAGTCTCGGGAACTGGAGAATCCAGCCCCCCGTCTCGGGAGCTGGAGAATCCAGCCCCCAGTCTCGGGAACTGGAGAATCCAGCCCCCAGTCTCGGGAACTGGAGAATCCAGCCCCCAGTCTCGGGAACTGGAGAATCCAGCCCCCAGTCTCGGGAACTGGAGAATCCAGCCCCCAGTCTCGGGAACTGGAGAATCCAGCCCCCAGTCTCGGGAACTGGAGAATCCAGCCCCCAGTCTCGGGAACTGGAGAATCCAGCCCCCAGTCTCGGGAACTGGAGAATCCAGCCCCCTGTCTCGGGAACTGGAGAATCCAGCCCCCAGTCTCGGGAACTGGAGAATCCAGCCCCCTGTCTCGGGAACTGGAGAATCCAGCCCCCTGTCTCGGGAACTGGAGAATCCAGCCCCCTGTCTCGGGAACTGGAGAATCCAGCCCCCAGTCTCGGGAACTGGAGAATCCAGCCCCCAGTCTCGGGAACTGGAGAATCCAGCCCCCAGTCTCGGGAACTGGAGAATCCAGCCCCCTGTCTCGGGAACTGGAGAATCCAGCCCCCAGTCTCGGGAACTGGAGAATCCAGCCCCCAGTCTCGGGAACTGGAGAATCCAGCCCCCAGTCTCGGGAACTGGAGAATCCAGCCCCCAGTCTCGGGAACTGGAGAATCCAGCCCCCAGTCTCGGGAACTGGAGAATCCAGCCCCCAGTCTCGGGAACTGGAGAATCCAGCCCCCTGTCTCGGGAACTGGAGAATCCAGCCCCCAGTCTCGGGAACTGGAGAATCCAGCCCCCAGTCTCGGGAACTGGAGAATCCAGCCCCCTGTCTCGGGAACTGGAGAATCCAGCCCCCAGTCTCGGGAACTGGAGAATCCAGCCCCCTGTCTCGGGAACTGGAGAATCCAGCCCCCTGTCTCGGGAACTGGAGAATCCAGCCCCCAGTCTCGGGAACTGGAGAATCCAGCCCCCAGTCTCGGGAACTGGAGAATCCAGCCCCCAGTCTCGGGAACTGGAGAATCCAGCCCCCAGTCTCGGGAACTGGCGAATCCAGCCCCCAGTCTCGGGAACTGGAGAATCCAGCCCCCAGTCTCGGGAACTGGAGAATCCAGCCCCCAGTCTCGGGAACTGGAGAATCCAGCCCCCAGTCTCGGGAACTGGAGAATCCAGCCCCCAATCTCGGGAACTGGAGAATCCAGCCCCCAGTCTCGAGAACTGGAGAATCCAGCCCCCTGTCTCGGGAACTGGAGAATCCAGCCCCCAGTCTCGGGAACTGGCGAATCCAGCCCCCAGTCTCGGGAACTGGAGAATCCAGCCCCCTGTCTCGGGAACTGGAGAATCCAGCCCCCAGTCTCGGGAACTGGAGAATCCAGCCCCCTGTCTCGGGAACTGGAGAATCCAGCCCCCAGTCTCGGGAACTGGAGAATCCAGCCCCCAGTCTCGGGAACTGGAGAATCCAGCCCCCTGTCTCGGGAACTGGAGAATCCAGCCCCCAGTCTCGGGAACTGGAGAATCCAGCCCCCAGTCTCGGGAACTGGAGAATCCAGCCCCCTGTCTCGGGAACTGGAGAATCCAGCCCCCAGTCTCGGGAACTGGAGAATCCAGCCCCCTGTCTCGGGAACTGGAGAATCCAGCCCCCTGTCTCGGGAACTGGAGAATCCAGCCCCCTGTCTCGGGAACTGGAGAATCCAGCCCCCTGTCTCGGGAACTGGAGAATCCAGCCCCCAGTCTCGGGAACTGGAGAATCCAGCCCCCAGTCTCGGGAACTGGAGAATCCAGCCCCCAGTCTCGGGAACTGGAGAATCCAGCCCCCAGTCTCGGGAACTGGAGAATCCAGCCCCCAGTCTCGGGAACTGGAGAATCCAGCCCCCAGTCTCGAGAACTGGAGAATCCAGCCCCCAGTCTCGGGAACTGGAGAATCCAGCCCCCAGTCTCGGGAAGTGGAGAATCCAGCCCCCAGTCTCGGGAACTGGAGAATCCAGCCCCCAGTCTCGGGAACTGGAGAATCCAGCCCCCAGTCTCGGGAACTGGAGAATCCAGCCCCCAGTCTCGGGAACTGGAGAATCCAGCCCCCAGTCTCGGGAACTGGAGAATCCAGCCCCCAGTCTCGGGAACTGGAGAATCCAGCCCCCTGTCTCGGGAACTGGAGAATCCAGCCCCCAGTCTCGGGAACTGGAGAATCCAGCCCCCAGTCTCGGGAACTGGAGAATCCAGCCCCCAGTCTCGGGAACTGGAGAATCCAGCCCCCAGTCTCGGGAACTGGAGAATCCAGCCCCCAGTCTCGGGAACTGGCGAATCCAGCCCCCAGTCTCGGGAACTGGAGAATCCAGCCCATGATACTTTGCTTTACATTGGGATTTTCCGCGCAACCCGCCGTAAGTTTCATGGTGGCAGAAGCAGCCCGCCATTGGCTAGCGGCGGGGTCTTCTGGTCCCGCCGTTGTCAATGGGGTTTCCTGTTGCATGCCATCGGGAAACCCGCAACAGGGGTGCGCCGTCGGCGGGATAGAAAGGTCCCACCCCGCTTTGAACGACCGAAAAGCTTCGGCCATTGTGTCAGAAAGACAGAAGAGCGAGTAACTTTGTAAAGGAAATCAGCATAAGTAGCAACTGATGGTCTCAAAACCATTGACAGCAAAGCCTGAGATTTGTTTTATTCTTTCATGGGATGCGGACACCCCTAGCACTGCTGCCCATTCCTAAATGTGTTGAATTGGGTGACTTGTTGGGCTATTTCTGAGGGTAGTTAAGAGTCAACGATACTGATGCGGGTGAGATTTTCTGACAATCAACGATCGTTTCATGGTCACCGTTACTAAGACTAGCTTTCAATTCCACATGTATTCGTTGAATTTAAATTCCACCAGCAGCCGTGGTGGGATCTGAACACTTGTCCCCAGAGCATTGGCTGGGCCTCTGGATTACCATATCCCCCCTCCCCCATATACCCCCTCCCCCATATCCCCCATATCCCCCTCCCCATATCCCCCCTCCCCCATATCCCCCTCCCCCATATCCCCCATATCCCCCCTCCCCATATCCTCCCTCCCCCATATCCCCCCTCCCCATATCCCCCCTCCCCCATATCCCCCCTCCCCCATATCCCCCCTCCCCCATATCCTCCCTCCCCCATATCCCCCCTCCCCCATATCCTCCCTCCCCCATATCCCCCCTCCCCATATCCCCCTCTCCCATATCCCCCTCCCCCGTATCCCCCCTCCCCCATATCCCACCCTCCCCTATATCCCCCCTCCCCCATATCCCCCCTCCCCCATATCCCCCCTCCCCCATATCCCCCTCCCCATATCCCCTCCTCCCCCATATCCCCCATATCCCCAAGTGAATCCAGCCCTAACCTTAACCTCTGCAATGCACGCGCAACCGATGGCGTGCATTCATATACCTGCCTAACAGTGTTGCCTTTTACCCCTGCCACCACCCCCACCCAACCCCCATCCCCACAGGAGAAGCGCGCACACAACAATAGGGAGCATGTGAGGACTGGAGGAGGCCCCGCTGATGAGAGGCCACTGACCGTACACGAGGAAAGGGCCCTGGAACTGGCTGGCGGACCTGAGGACCGGGAGGTTGCTGATGCAGAGGTCGGGGGCGTACTAGCAAGTGAGCCACCGACAGCCCGTCCCCATATCCCCCCTCCCCCATATCACCTGATCACTGCCTGATGTCTAACCATGCATGCTTCATTGTGTATCGCAGGACCAAACGTCCAGGCACCCATCCCCGCAGATGCAGGCCGCCTGCAGGATGCCCCTCAGAGACCACAGGAGACGGAGAGACCCGGACCCTCCAGCATGCGACGCCCGCAGGATGCCCCTCGGAGGCCACGGGAGACAGAGAGACCCGGACCCTCCAGCATGCGACGCCCGCAGGATGCCCCTCGGAGGCCACGGGAGACGGAGAGACCCGGACCCTCCAGCATGCGACGCCCGCAGGATGCCCCTCGGAGGCCACGGGAGACAGAGAGACCCGGACCCTCCAGCATGCGACGCCCGCAGGATGCCCCTCGGAGGCCACGGGAGACAGAGAGACCCGGACCCTCCAGCATGCGACGCCCGCAGGATGCCCCTCGCACACCACGGGAGATGGAGAGACCTGGAGCAACAGGGAGACGACACCCCCGTCACGTGCGGGAGTGACCACCCAGCGACGAGGGGGGCAGCCACAGGCCCCCGTCACATCCGAGCCAGGACACCACTACCCAGGACACCACTACCCAGGACACCACTACCCAGGACACCCCTACCCAGGACACCCCTACCCGGGACAGCATTACCCAGGAAGACGAAATACCGGACAGTGACTCAGAGTGGATGGGTGGAGACGAACCCCCACCCCAAAGTGCCATGGGCTCAGAGTGGGACGAAGAGCACGACACAACGCCACTGCTGTCACCAACACCCTCCACCATCGCAGAAACACTCACCTCGGTTTGGCACTTTAGTGATGAGGCGTCTGCTACACTCACTGGTGCGCACAACACAGCCGTCCCGGTACAGCAGGTGGAGGTAGGAGCAGCAGAGGGGCCGGGCGGTCGGAGGGCAGCCCAGCCCAAGCGAACATCTGCAGCCCAGATGGATCCCGGGTTCCTGGAGTTACCACACCCACACATAGATCCGATGCAACCACCAACCCGGAGACGAGCGAAGAGGGTGACGGCCGGCTTGCGGCGGCTGCAGTCGCAGGTGGAGGAGTCCACCCGCGTCCAGGAGCTGGAAGTGGTGCCGGTCATGCGTGCCACCCAGGCCGACACCGCACGGGTGGCGTCCGCGGTGGAGGCAATGGGTGCAACGGTGTCAGACATGGGGAACGGTTTGCGAGGCCTGGGGCTTTCCGTGCAGGCGGCGTCTGTGGCCCAGGACATGGCTGCCCTCTCACAGGAGGCCATGAGCCAGTGCCAGCGCCAGATGGCAGAGGCGCTCAACACCATAGCCCAGTCTCAGCAGGCCATGGCCCAGTCTCTGCAGGCCATCGCTGAGGGCATCGGCGCCAGTGGCCATGTGCGAGCCGGCGTCGCACTGTCACAGACAGGGTTTGCCAACCCCTTGGGCTCCATGGCTGCAAACCTGCAGACCCCTGTCGATACCAGCACGGGCCTCCAGGACTGGCCAGTCCGTTCGCATCCCCCACCCATCTAGAGGCCTGGGGGCCATCGGGCACCCCGGGGGAGGAGGAGGTGGTGTGGTCCGTCCCGGCTCCCCCTGTAGGGGAGGTCCCGGAACACCGCAACACCTCGGACTCCCCCCCTTCCGTCCCAGGTGCATCGGGTGGGCAACGGGCAGGACGGGCTGGCAGCTCGCCATCCCAGTCGCCCGGGCCGCAGCCTGGCCCATCTAGGCCAGGACGCCCCAGGAAACGGCCGCCAAAGGGATCCAGTGTCAGAGGGCAGGAATCACAGGAGTCCACCTCCAGTTCTGCTGTACCGTCTGGGGAACCACGTCGACGTAGTCAAAGGGCCCGTAAGGCCAAACAATTAGACACTGAGTAAGTTGGCACGGGTGCAGGGCACAGATGAGTTTTAGGGGCTAGGGCACGTGCATGAACTCGTTTGGTTATTAAAGTCAATGTTACACCTACAGAAGCTGCCTTTGTGCTCTGTCCAAAGCGTGCGGGGGTGTCATGTACGTTGAGCGCAAGTGTGTGTGTGAGGGGTGGTCTTACCTCAGCCCCAGGTGAGTCTGCCCCCTTCCCCCTGGGCCGCCATCAACATCCCCCCCGGGCAGAGGACGGGACCGTGCGCTGCAGTGTCACAGCCGCATGCAGGGATGGTCCGGGTGGATGGTGGTACTGTGGCCATGGGTCAGACATAGTCCAACGATGTGGAGCCAGGAGCTCACCGCAGGGCGGGTTGTCATCATCCTCCATGGCCTGCAATAGACACGCGTCCACCCGCAACTGTGTGAGCCCGGCCGTTGTGCCGCAGGTGGATCGGCAATGGGTGTGCATGCGGGTGGGGTGGGTGGGGTTGGGGATGGGGTGAGGGTGCTGGGTGGGTGGATGGGTGTGGGGTGTGGGTGGTCGGCTGTTGCCATGGTGTGCAGTCTGTGGCCATACTACCCGATTCCCACGCCCATCTAGTCAGTGAAGCGGGCGGCTATCAGTCTGTCCCGTGCCCGCTGGGCCAGCCGGTAACGGTGGACAGCCACCCGCCTGTGTCTACTCCGTCTGCCCTGACCATTACCCCCATCCCCCTCATCTGGGGAGGACTGCGCCTCTTCCTGCTGCTCCTCCACTCCGCCCTCCTCTGCCTGCGGCACATCGCCCCTCTGTTGGGCTATGTTGTGCAGGACGCAGCACACTACAATGATGCGGCCGACCCTATCTGACCGATACTGGAGGGCGCCCCCAGAGAGGTCCAGGCACCTGAAACGCATGTTCAGCACGCCAAAGCACCTCTCTATCACTCCCCTTGTCGCTACATGGGCATCATTGTAGCGGTTCTCCGGCTCATTGCGTGGCCTCCGTATAGGCGTCATCAGCCACGATCGCAATGGGTAGCCCCTGTCGCCCAGCAACCAGCCCCTCAGCCGGGAATGGCGTCCCTCGTACATGCTGGGGATGGATGACCGCGACAAAACGTATGAGTCATGTACACTGCCTGGGTAACGGGCGCAGACTTGCAGGATCATCATGCGGTGGTCGCAGACCACCTGTACGTTCATCGAATAGGTCCCCTTCCTATTGGTGAACACGGCCCTGTTATCTGCAGGTGGCCGCACGGCGACGTGCATCCCATCAATCGCGCCCTTGGCCATGGGGAACCCGGCCACGGCAGAGAAACCCACGGCCCGGGCATCTTGGCTGGCCCGGTCCACAGGGAAGCAGATGTAGCGGTGCGCCATGGCATATAGGGCATCTGTCACTGCCCGGATGCACCGATGCACCGATGTCTGCGAAATGCCAGACAGGTCCCCACTCGGTGCCTGGAATGACCCCGTTGCATAAAAGTTCAGGGCCACCGCAACCTTGACGGACACGGGGAGAGGGTGTCCCCCGCCAGTGCCACGCGGTGACAGGTGTGCCAGCAGGTGACAGATGTGTGCCACGGTTTCCCGCCTCATCCGGAGTCTCCTCCTGCATTCCCGGTCCGTGAGGTCCTGGTATGACTGCCGAGGCCGGTACACACGGGGCGCCCTCGGGTGCCTCCGTTGCCATGGGGCCGCGACGTCCTCCTCCCCCTCCTCGTCCTGTCGGTCAGGTGTCCCTCCAGCCTGGGCGGCTGCCGCCTGCCCCTCTGCGGCACGCTCCTCCTCCTCCTCATCCAGGGCAACATGGACATTAGCGGCTGCCGCCACGGCGGCCAACATCGCTGGATAATCGGAAAACATGACGGCCTGGTGGGGGAGGGGGAACGACGACATGTCATCATTGCCCATATCCCCTCCTTCCCCGCAGCCAGGTGGCATAGACCGCATGGGTCCAACTGTTGGAGGCTGGCACCTGGCCAGGTGGACCAACTCACTTGCCCTCACACCCCCCCTCCCCGGCACGAACCCCCCCATCCCCCTCCCCGGCACGGACCCCCCCAACCTCCTCCCCGGCAGGGACCCCCCATCCCCCTCCCCGGCACAGACCCCCCCCCCCGCCCATCCCCCTCCCCGGCACGGACCCCTCCAACCTCCTCCCCAGAACGGACCCCCCATCCCCCTCCCCGGCACGGACCCCCCCCCATCCCCCTCCCCGGCACGGACCCCCCACCCCCCTCCCGGCACGGACCCCCCCCATCCCCCTCCCCGGCATGGACCCCCCCCAACCTCCTCCTCGGCACGGACCCCCCATCCCCCTCCCCGGCACGGACCCCCCCCCCATCCCCCTCCCCGGCACGGACCCCCCCCCATCCCCCTCCCCGGCACGGACCCCCCCAACCTCCTCCCCGGCACGGACCCCAACCTCCTCCCCAGCACGGACCCCCCATTCCCCTCCCCGACACGGACCCCCCCATCCCCCTCCCCGGCACGGACCCCCCCAACCTCCTCCCCGGCACGGACCCCCCATTCCCCTCCCCGGCACGGACACCCCCCCATCCCCCTCCCCAGCTCGGACCCCCCCAACCTCCTCCCCGGCACGGAACCCCCATCCCCCTCCCCGGCACGGACCCCCCCAACCTCCTCCCCGGCACGGACCCCAACCTCCTCCCCGGCACGGACCCCAACCTCCTCCCCGGCACGGACCCCCCCATCCTCCTCCCCGGCACGGACCCTCCTCCTGGCACTCCCCCGGAGCCCAGCCCACTCTAACCACCCCCCCCGCCGCACACACACACACACAACCCGAGACACACCTCTCCCCACACATTCAGACTGCGGCCACGCCATCGCCTGCCCAGAGCCAACCCCCCAGGCCGTCACTCACCTCCACGCTGGTCGGCGTGAACCTGGAGCACAGGGTCACCCCGATTAAAAGGAGGTTTGATTTACGTTGACGTGATCGGTCATCACGTCGACGGGACTTCGGCCCATCCGGAAGGGAGAATATCGGCAGGCCGAAAATCGGCTGCCTTGCGCAGACCCGTGACATTCTCCGCGGCAGCGGCGACATTAACGCCCCGCCGACTTTTCTCCCTTCGGAGACTTCGGCAACCGGCGGGGGCGGGATTTACGGCGGCCAACGGCCATTCTCCGACCCGCTGGGGGGTCGGAGAATGACGCCCCATACCTCCAATTATTCAGCTCTGCCACATCCAACCACATGGCCACACTGTCACTGACATTCTGCCCTCTTTCCTTCAGTAGGATCAGCCCAGATTCACCCCCTCAGTATCCTGGAGGCCATGGTGCTGAGAGTCAACAGAATCGATGCCACATAGCTGATGGCACCTAGTGCGGCTGTGGAAATCAAGGATGATGCGATTGCATCCTATCTACTCTGTCCTCAACTTAATCCTGAAAGCTATTAGGTGCAGGCCACACACCTCTGGGCATTGATAACAATGAAGAATATCAGGTGCTACACAGGTATTGGTCCATGGTGTTTCCTGACCCTGGGAACCGACACAAGCCTGTGTAACTGTAGTGATCTGCATATCTGTATGTACACAAGGGGTTAATGTATAGACATAACAGCTAAGTAATCACTAGATGGCAGCACTAGAGATGGTATAAAAGATAGACTCAAGCCGAGTTCCCGCCTCTTCGTGTGTGTAGTAACCAGAGATAGAGAGAGATCGCTCAGAGTGCAGGTGTTGTTAATCATAGTTAATTCTTATTCAGTCTTGTTTATTTAATATCTAGTATAAGTGTTGGAAAGAGAACAAATTCAAAGTTTGTTTGTTGACGTATATTACACAAGGTAATATAACAGTAACACCATTAGAAGTAGTATTATGTGAATGCATTTCTGGCCCATTGAATATAAATACAAGGAAATGATGCTAAACTAGTATAAAACATCGCTTCGGCCACAACTGGAGAGGTGTTTTGAATTCTGGCCAGCATGCTTTACTGGAAAAGGACTCATTCAGGGTGCAGAACGATGCAGCAGGTTGGCACAGTGGTTAGCACTGCTGCCTCACAGCGCCAGGGATGCGGGTCCAATTCCGGCCTATGTAGAGTTTTCTCGTTCTCCCCATCTCTGCGTGGGTTTCCTCTGGGTGCTCTGGTTTCCTCCCGTAGTCCAAAGATGTGTAGGTTAGGTGGGATTACTGGGATGGGGCAGGGGAGCGGGCCTAGCTAGGGCGCTCTTTCAGAGAGTCGGTGTAGACTCGATGGGCCTCCTTCTGCACTGTAGGAGTTCTAAGGCTTCTAAGAGATTTACTGAAATGGAAGCAGAGATGAGGGAGTTATGTGTCTGATATACCGTCAATTACCACGAGACGAGAATGGTGAAACAATCGAGGCTTTATTGCACAAGATGTTGTGCCTCCTGCAGCTGGAACCAGAATGGGAGCAGAGCAGGAGAGCATACACTTTTATACGCCGCCTGCTGGGCGGAGCCAGCAGGCTGGGATTTACCGTGGTACCTGTAATACAGTGGCAGTACCGTAATACATGCAATGTGTTACTAGTGGTGTTTACCACATTCCACCCCCTGTTTAAAGAAAGAGTCCGGCGGGGGTGAAGAAAACATCACAAATTGAGTCTGTCAGGGGCTCTGACCCTCCGCTGCGATCGCCTCAGTCCTGGTGGTGATGGGGGTGCGACTTGGTCACCTGCGACTCCGGGAGCGTGTTGTCATCTACTTCGTCACCCCGTAGTGGATCCAGTGAGGGGACAGATCCTGCTGGGGTGAGGGCTGCGGTGAGGTTCGCTGGTGGGAAGGTGGGTGGCGCAGGGGTGAATGAAGCAACCGGTGGGGGGGAGGGGGGGGACCCAGCGGGTGCCAGGTCCCGGAGGGAGACTGTGTCCTGTCGCCCGTCGGGGTGTGCCACGTAGGCGTACTGCGGGTTTGCATAGAGGAGGTGGACTTTCTCAACCAAGGGGTCCGATTTATGCTTCCGCAGGAGGATGGGTCCAGGAACTGTCAGCCATGTTGGGAGCGAGACCCCGGAGGTGGACTTCCTAGGGAAGGCAAAGAGACGTTCGTGAGGGGTCTCATTAGTGGCGGTGCAGAGGAGCGACTGGATGGATTGAAGCGCGTCGGGGAGGACCTCCTGCCAGCGGGAGACCGGGAGATTTCTAGACCGAAGGACAGCCTTCCAGACCGTCCCGTTCTCCCTCTCCACCTGCCCGTTTCCCCAGGGGTTGTAGCTGGTCGTCCTGCTCGAGGCGATGCCCTTGCTGAGCAGGAACTGACACAGCTCATCACTCATGAAGGAGGATCCTCGATCGCTGTGGCTGTAGGTGGGGAAACGCTTCACAGCTCCAGGGTCCCAGGTTCGATTCCCAGCTTGGGTCACTGGCTGTGCGGAGTCTGCACGTTCTCCCCGTGTGTGTGTGGGTTTCCTCCGGGTGCTCCGGTTTCCTCCCACAGTCCAAAGATGTGCAGGTTAGGTGGATTGGCCATGATAAATTGCCCATAGTGTCCAAAATTGCCCTTAGTGTTGGGTGGGGTTGCTGGGTTATGGGGATAGGGTTTAGGTGTGGACCTTGGGTGGGGTGCTCTTTCCAAAAGCCGGTGCAGACTCGATGGGCCGAATGGCCTTCTTCTGCACTATAAATTATATGTTCTATGTTCTATATGAAACCAAACAGAGTGAAGATGCTGTGCAGGTCTTTGATGACCGTGGCAGAAGTCATGTCAGGGTAGGGGATGGCGAAAGGGAACGGGGAGTACTCATCAATTACGTTGAGGAAGTACACTTTTCGGTCGGTGGAGGGGAGGGGCCCTTTGAAGTCCATGCTGAGGCGCTCAAAGAAGCGGGAGGCCTTCACCAGGTGCACTCTATCTGGCCGGTAGAAGTGCGGCTTGCACTCTGCGCAGACTGGGCAGTCTCAGGTTACGGACCTGACCTCCTCAATGGAGTAGGGCAGGTTGCGGGCCTTGACAAAGTGGAAGAACCAGGTGACCCCCGGGTGGCAGAGGTGATAGTGGAGAGCCCGGAGTTGGTCCACTTGTGCGCTGTCACATGTACCGCGGGATAGGGCATCAGGGGGCTCATTGAGCTTCCCCGGGCGATACAAGATCTCAGAGTTACAGGTGGAGAGCTCGATCCTCCACCTCAAGATCTTGTCATTCTTGATCTTGCCCTGCTGCATATTGTTAAACATGAAGGCAACCGACTGTTGGTCAGTGAGGAGAGTGAATCTCCTGCCGGCCAGGTAATGCCTCCAATGTCGCACAGCTTCCACAATGTCTTGGGCCTCCTTTTCGACAGAGGAGTGCCGAATTTCAGAGGCATGGAGGGTTCAGGAAAAGAAGGCCACGGGCCTGCCCGCCTGGTTGAGGGTGGCAGCCAGAGCTACGTCTGATGCATCGCACTCCACCTGAAAGGGGAGGATCTCGCTGACCGCGTGCATCGTGGCCTTGGCGATGTCCGCCTTGATGTGGTTAAAGGCCTGGCGGGCCTCAGCCATCAGGGGAAAAACTGTGGACGTGATGAGTGGGTGGGCCTTGTCCGCATAATTAGGGACCCACTGGGCGTAATACGAGGAAAACCCCAGGCATCGTTTCAGGGCCTTGGGGCAGTGGGGGAGAGGGAGTTCCAGGTGGGGGCGCATGCGGTCGGGGTCGGGCCCTAGACTCCATTTTCCACTACGTAGCCAAGGATGGCTAAGCGGTTGGTGCGGAAAACGCACTTCTCCTTATTGTAGGTGAGGTTAAGGAGTTTGGCGGTATGGAGGAATTTTTTGAGGTTTGCGGCGCTGTCGGAGGTGTAGGCCTCCAGATTACGGGAGGCCACTTCTAGTGAATTAGCAAGCTGTCTAGTCTCTGCAAGATTGAACGTACCCCCTTCCAATAGCCGCTGGCGAACGTACGTAGACTTCATGCCCGTGACATAAGCGTCTCTGATTAATAGTTCAGTGTGTTGGACTGCCGAAACTGCCTGGCAGTCACAGTTCCCACCGAGAATCTGTAGAGCCTGCAAGAAATCGTCCAGAGTCTCCCCCGGGAGTTGCCGTCTCGTGGCCAGGAGGTGCCTGGCGTACACTTAATTCACTGACTTAACGTAATGTCCCTTTAGTAGTGTCATCGCTTCTGTGTAGATGGGCGCATCCCGGATGAGGGGAAAACTTTCAGGGCTCACCCGTGAGTAGAGGACTTGGAGCTTCTGTGGGTCCGAGAGTTCTTCAGTGGCTGCTCTGAGGTAGCCTTCGAAGCAGGCTAGCCAGTGGTCGAAGGTAGACGTGGAGTTGGCTGCGTCAGGGCTCAGCTGTAGGTGATCAGGCTTGATTAGGAAGTCCATCTTTTAAAATCTTGTGCAATAAATTGATGTACCGTCAATTACCACGAGACGAGAATGGTGAAACAATCGAGGCTTTATTGCACAAGATGTTGTGCCTCCTGCAGCTGGAACCAGAATGGGAGCAGCGCAAGAGAGCATACACTTTTAATGGCCGCCTGCTGGGCAGAGCCAGCAGGCTGAGCCGTGGTACCTGTAATACATGGGCAGTACCGTAATACATGTGTTACCAGTAGTGTTTACCAGTGTCTATGAGGAGTTGTGTGGAGAATCTAAAAAAACTAAGGTTGTTCTTGGTGTCAAGAGGTTACAACATAGAAACTAGGAGCAGGAGTAGGCCATTCCAGAGCAGCACAGTGGCGCAGTGGTTAGCACAGCTGCCTCACGGTGCCGAGGACCCGGGTTTGATCCCAGCCCTGGATCCCTGTCCCTGTGGAGTTTGTACATTCTCCCCGTGTCTGCGTGGGTCTCACCCCCACAACCCAAAGATGTGCAGGTTAGGTGGATTGGCCACGCTGAATTGCCCCTTAATTGAGAAAAAAAAATGAATTGGGTAAATCTCCAGGCCCAGATGGGCTACATCCTAGAGTTCTAAAGGAGATAGCTGAAGAAATAGTGGAGGCGTTAGTTATGATCTTTCAAAAGTCACTGGAGTCAGGGAAAGTCCCAGAGGATTGGAAAATCGCTGTTGTAACCCCCCTGTTCAAGAAGGGAACAAGGAAAAAGATGGAAAATTATAGGCCAATTAGCCTAACCTTGGTTGTTGGCAAGATTCTAGAATCCATTGTTAAGGATGAGATTTCTAAATTCTTGGAAGTGCAGGGTCAGATTAGGACAAGTCAGCATGGATTTAGTAAGGGGAGGTCGTGCCTGACAAACCTGTTAGAGTTCTTTGAAGAGATAACAAATAGGTTAGACCAAGGAGAGCCAATGGATGCTATCTATCTTGACTTCCAAAAGGCCTTTGATAAGGTGCCTCACGGGAGACTGCTGAGTAAAATAACGGCCCATGGTATTCGAGGCAAGGTACTAACATGGATTGACGATTGGCTGTCAGGCAGAAGGCAGAGAGTTGGGATAAAAGGTTATTTTTCGGAATGGCAACCGGAGACGAGTGGTGTCCCACAGGGTTCAGTGTTGGGGCCACAGCTGTTCTCTTTATATATTAACGATCTAGATGACGGGACTGGGGGCATTCTGGCTAAGTTTGCCGATGATACAAAGATAGGTGGAGGGGCAGGTGGTATGGAGGAGGTGGGGAGGCTGCAGAAAGATTTAGACAGTTTAGGAGAGTGGTCCAAGAAATGGCTGATGAAATTCAACGTGGGCAAGTGTGAGGTCTTGCACTTTGGAAAAAAGAATAGAGGCGTGGACTATTTTCTAAACGGTGACAAAATTCATAATGCTGAAGTGCAAAGGGACTTGGGAGTCCTAGTCCAGGATTCTCTAAAGGTAAACTTGCAGGTTGAGTCCGTAATTAAGAAAGCAAATGCAATGTTGTCATTCATCTCAAGAGGCTTGGAATATAAAAGCAGGGATGTACTTCTGAAGCTTTATAACGCATTAGTTAGGCCCCATTTAGAATACTGTGAGCAATTTTGGGCCCCACACCTCAGGAAGGACATACTGGCACTGGAGCGGGTCCAGCGGAGATTCACACGGATGATCCCAGGAATGGTAGGCCTAACATACGATGAACGTCTGAGGATCCTGGGATTATATTCATTGGAGTTTAGGAGGTTGAGGGGAGATCTAATAGAAACTTACAAGATAATGAATGGCTTAGATAGGGTGGATGTAGGGAAGTTGTTTCCATTAGCAGGGGAGACTAGGACCCGGGGGCACAGCCTTAGAATAAAAGGGAGTCACTTTAGAACAGAGATGAGGAGAAATTTCTTCAGCCAGAGAGTGGTGGGTCTGTGGAATTCATTGCCACAGAGGGCGGTGGAGGCCGGGACGTTGAGTGTCTTTAAGACAGAAGTTGATAAATTCTTGATTTCTCAAGGAATTAAGGGCTATGGAGAGAGAGCGGGTAAATGGAGTTGAAATCAGCCATGATTGAATGGTGGAGTGGACTCGATGGGCCGAATGGCCTTACTTCCGCTCCTATGTCTTATGGTCTTATGGTCTTATGGGTACTCTAAAAAAAATATTTTAAAAGAAGTAGGCCATTCGACCCCTCGAGCCTGCTCAGCCATTCAATAAGATCATGGCTGATCATATTCCAGCTTTTTCCCCATACCCTTGATACCATTTTTAAAAATTAAAATGAGCTATCTCTTTCTGTAATGTATTCAGTGACTTGTCCTC
This sequence comes from Scyliorhinus torazame, assembly GCF_047496885.1. Classification (NCBI taxonomy): domain Eukaryota; kingdom Metazoa; phylum Chordata; class Chondrichthyes; order Carcharhiniformes; family Scyliorhinidae; genus Scyliorhinus; species Scyliorhinus torazame. Next base: position 139,630,950 of record NC_092714.1, on the reverse strand, counting down.
CACAGTCTTCTGTGGTAGAGAATTCCACAGGTTCCAGAGGTCCACTACCCTTTGATCCTTTAAGGGGAGATCTGATAGAAAATCATGAATGGTTTTGACAGGCTAAATAAACTGTTCCCACTGGCAGGAGGATCAGTCACCAGATGACAGAGTTAATGTAATTGAAAAAAAGAGCAACGTGAGGAAAAATACATTTTATGTAGCCTGCCTTGGTGACCTGGAATACACTGGAGAAAAATCAATATTAACTTTCAAAAGGGAATTTGATGAAAATTGAAAAGAAAACAAAATTGCAGGGCTATGGGTAATATGTTATTCTCTAAGTCTGAATCAAGATTGTAGACTTCCAGTTAACACAAATACTTTATTCAGTGTGTTTGTTCTGTTTCCAGAGCTTAACTGGATATAATACAGTCAAGAGGTATGATCAGTGAAGCTAAGATAAACTGCCTATGCTGAGCTATCCCTGTGTGCTGCTGCTCACTAGCTCTGTGCTTCTGAAAGAGGCGGATCCTCCCTTGGGCTGGACCCTTTATACCCGTCTCTGATGCTCCCTCTAGTGATGCTGTGGCTGTCACATCTGTCTGCAGTCCCTGGTGTATGTGCAGATGTATGTACAGGTGTACAGATCACTACAGGTAAAGAGCAGGGGAGTGAGACTACGTGGATAGTCCTTTCGAAGAGCTAGTGCAGACACTCTGGACTGAATGGCCTTCTTCTGTACAGGACCTTTCCATGATTGGACCCATGGTGCAGACTCAATGGACCGAATGGCCTCCTTCTGCACTATAGGGGTTCTAAGATTCTATGATTCAGTGATATTCAGCACTATTTTAACAGAGGTGTCAACCTGTTTGAGGCAAACAAATTTGTACTCTGCTTTGGTGTTTTGTGCAAATGGGTGTGTAAATAAATGAATAAGCATGATAAAAACTGAAAGCAGATCTAAAGATAAATATCTCAAAACAAATGTAGACTGAGCGAAGATAAAGACCAATGTTAAAGAACTGGGATAACTGAACCAGTTTCAGAAATTGTGCAATTTTTTGAGTGGTGTCCATTAAGCTGAGGTAAACAACTCCTGGACCCGGTGATCTGTTGGTGGATTTTTATTTGCTCTTGGCTGAGTAAATAGCAATTTGTTCTTTCATTTAAAGTAAGATCTATCTACCTAATTTAATTATTAATAAACAAGTAAAGAAAACAAAGGGTTGGATGGGAAGGTGGTATTTGGGAATTCTGTCTCAGATTACCTCACTTTCAGGAAAAGGCTCTGCTTTGAGTCACTGTGGCTCACAGTCATTGAGCAGGAGTGTGTTACAGACACTCTGAAGCATAAGGGGAGGGGGAGGAATTTTTGGATAGTTTTAGCCGGAACAGAGTCACACCACAGATATGGTGATATGGTGAGGAGCTGTCAATCATAGCAAGAGTGTTTATAAACATTGTGGTTAGAATCAAAGCAAGGTCATGGAGATGCATTCAAGCGTGAAGGGAAGGAAAGATAAACAACCCACCAAGCACCTTTCTCTGGACTAATAAAACTGTCAATCACAGGTTAGTGAAATGTACTGCTGTGTGAAATTGAACAGGAGTTTTGCATTTCAAAGGCTGTCAAGGGATTTTAAGCCATTTCAAGTGCACCTGGCTATTGAGGAAGTATCTGACACTTGTAACAGCAGCTGTTTTAAACACATTGCCTGAGGCAGGGAAGGGTAAGTGAAAATGCAGTGATTTTTCACTCTACTGTCTGGACTGCACTTTAGCTTTCAGGAGGGATGACTGATGGGGGTCTCTGATCGGGGCCTCTGATGGGGGATATGATGGGGGTGACTGATAGATGGAGGAACAATGGTGGGTCGGGTGAGGGGTCTGATGGGGGTGACTGATGGGGGAATGATGGGGATTTCTGATGGGGGTTTCTGATGGGGGTGACTGATGGGGGTGACTGATGGGAGAATGATGGGGGTTTCTGATGGGGGTTTCTGATGGGGGATTTTGATGGGGGTGACTGATGGGGGAGACTGCTGGGGGTGACTGCTGGGAGTGACTGATGGGGGAATGATGGGGATTTCTGATGGGGGTTTCTGATGGGGGTGACTGATGGGGGTGACTGATGGGGGTGACTGATGGGAGAATGATGGGGGTTTCTGATGGGGGATTTTGATGGGGGTGACTGATGGGGGAGACTGCTGGGGGTGACTGCTGGAAGTGACTGATGGGGGAATGATGGGGATTTCTGATGGGGGTTTCTGATGGGGGATTCTGATGGGGTGACTGATGGGGGTGACTGATGGGGGAATGATGGGGGTTTCTGCTGATGGTGACTGATGGGAGAATGATGGGGATTTCTGATGGGGGTTTCTGCTGGGGGTTTCTGATGGGGTGACTGATGGGGGAGACTGCTGGGGGTGACTGCTGGGGGTGACTGATGGGAGAATGATGGGGGCTTCCGATGGGGGTTTCTAATGGGGGTCTGATGGGGGTTTCCGATGGGGAGTGTGCTGAGGGGTGTGATGGAGGTTTCTGATGGAGGTTTCTGATGGGGGTCGATGGGGGTTTCTGATGGAGGTCGATGGGGTTTCTAATGGGGGTGACTGATGGGGGTTTCTGATGGGGGTGACTGATGGGAGTTTCTGATGGGGTGACTGATGGGGGTTTCTGATGGGGTGACTGATGGGGGTTTCTGATGGGGTGACTGATGAGGGTTTCTGATGGGGTGACTGATGGGGGTTTCTGATGGGGTGTCTGATGGGGGTTTCTGATGGGGGTTTCTGATGGGGTGACTGATGGGGGTTTCTGATGGGGTGACTGATGGGGGTTTCTGATGGGGTGACTGATGGGGACTTCTGATGGGGTGACTGATGAGGGTTTCTGATGGGGGTGACTGATGGGGGATTCTGATGGGGTGACTGATGGGGGTTTCTGATGGGGGTGACTGATGGGGGTTTCTGATGGGGGTTTCTGTTGGGGGTGTCTGATGGGGTGACTGATGGGGGTTTCTGATGGGGGTTTCTGATGGGGGTGACTGATGGGGTGACTGATGGGGGTTTCTGATGGGGGTTTCTGATGGGGTGTCTAATGGAGGATTCTGATGGGGTGTCTGATGGGGGTTTCTGATGGGGGTTTCTGATGGGGTGTCTAATGGAGGATTCTGATGGGGTGACTGATGGGGGTTTCTGATGGGGGTTTCTGATGGGGTGTCTCATGGGGGATTCTGATGGGGTGACTGATGGGGGTTTCTGATGGGAGTGTCTGATGGGGTGACTGATGGGGGTTTCTGATGGGGGTTTCTGATGGGGTGACTGATGGGGGTTTCTGATGGGGGTGACTGATGGGGGTTTCTGATGGGGGGTTTCTGATGGGGTGTCTGATGGCGGTTTCTGATGGGGTGACTGATGGGGGTTTCTGATGTGGTGTCTGGTGGGGGTTTCTGATGGGGGTGACTGATGGGGGTTTCTGATGGGGGTGACTGATGGGGGTTTCTGATGGGGGTTTTCTGATGGGGGTGTCTGATGGGGGTTTCTGATGGGGTGACTGATGGGGGTATCTGATGTGGTGTCTGGTGGGGGTTTCTGATGGGGGTGACTGATGGGGGTTTCTGTTGGGGGTGTCTGATGGGATGACTGATGGGGGTTTCTGATAGGGGTTTCTGATGGGGTGACTGATGGGGGTTTCTGATGGGGTGTCTGGTGGGGGTTTCTGATGGGGTGTCTGATGGGTATTCTGATGGGGTGTCTGATGGGGGTGACTGATGGGGGTTGCTGATGAGGTGTCTAATGGGGGATTCTGATGGGGTGTCTGATGGGGGTTTCTGATGGGGTGTCTGGTGGGGGTTTCTGATGGGGGTGTCTGATGGGGGTTTCTGATGGGGTGTCTGATGGGGATTTCTGATGGGGTGTCTGATGGGGGTTTCTGATGGGGTGACTGATGGGGAATTCTGATGGGGTGACTGATGGGGACTTCTGATGGGGTGTCTGATGGGGGTTTCTGATGGGGTGACTGATGGGGAATTCTGATGGGGTGTCTGATGGGGGTTTCTGATGGGGTGACTGGTGGGGGTTTCTGATGGGGTGTCTGATGGGGGTTTCTAATGGGGGATTCTGATGGGGTGTCTGATGGGGGTTTCTGATGGGGTGTCTGATGGGGGTTTCTGATGGGGGATTCTGATGGGGTGTCTGATGGGGGTTTCTGATGGGGTGACTGATGGGGAATTCTGATGGGGTGTCTGATGGGGGTTTCTGATGGAGTGTCTGATGGGGGTTTCTGATGGGGTGACTGATGGGGAATTCTGATGGGGTGTCTGATGGGGGTTTCTGATGGGGTGTCTGATGGGGGTTTCTGATGGGGGTGACTGATGGGGGTTTCTGATGGGGTGTCTGATGGGGGTGACTGATGGGGAATTCTGATGAGGTGTCTGATGGGGGTTTCTGATGGGGGTGTCTGATGGGAGTTTCTGATGGGGTGACTGATGGGGGTTTCTGATGGGGGCTTCTGATGGGGGTGACTGATGGGGTGTCTGATGGGGTGTCTGATGGGGGTGACTGATGGGGATATCTGATAGGGGTGACTGATGGGGGTGACTGATGGGGGTTTCTGATGGGGGTGTCTGATGGGGGTTTCTAATGGTGGTGACTGATGGGGGTTTCTGATGGGGTGTCTGATGGGGGATTCTGATGGGGTGTCTGATGGGGGTGACTGATGGGGGTTTCTGATGGGGGTTTCTGATGGGGGTGTCTGATGGGGGTTTCTGATGGGGTGACTGATGGGGGTTTCTGATGGGGTGTCTGATGGGGGATTCTGATGGGGTGTCTGATGGGGGTTTCTGGTGGGGTGTCTGATGGGGGATTCTGATGGGGTGTCTGATGGGGGTGACTGATGGGGGTTTCTGATGGGGGTGACTGATGGGTGTGACTGATGGGGGTTTCTGATGGGGGTATCTAATGGGGGTTTCTGATGGGGGTGACTGATTGGGGTTTCTGATGGGGGTGACTGATGGGGGTTTCTGATGGGGTGTCTGATGGGGGTGACTGATTGGGGTGTCTGATGGGAGTTTCTGATGGGGTGTCTGATGGGGGTTTCTGATGGGGGTGACTGATGGGGGTTTCTGATGGGGTGTCTGATGGGGGTTTCTGAAGGGGTGTCTGATGGGGGTTTCTGATGGGGTGACTGATGGGGGATTCTGATGGGGTGTCTGATGGGGAATTCTGATGGGGTGTCTGATGGGGTGACTGATGGGGGTTTCTGATGGGAGTGACTGATGGGGGTTTCTGATGGGGGTGACTGATGGGGGTTTCTGATGGGGGTGTCTGATGGGGGTTTCTGATGGGGTGTCTGATGGGGGTTTCTGATGGGGTGTCTAATGGGGGTTTCTGATAGGGTGACTGATGGGGGTTTCTGATGGGGTGTCTGATGGGGGTTTCTGATGGGGTGTCTGATGGGGGTTTCTGATGGGGTGACTGATGGGGAATTCTGATGGGGTGTCTGATGGGGGTTTCTGATGGGGTGTCTGATGGGGGTTTCTGATGGGGGTGGCTGATGGGGGTTTCTGATGGGGTGTCTGATGGGGGTGACTGATGGGGAATTCTGATGGGGTGTCTGATGGGGGTTTCTGATGGGGGTGTCTGATGGGAGTTTCTGATGGGGTGACTGATGGGGGTTTCTGATGGGGGCTTCTGATGGGGGTGACTGATGGGGTGTCTGATGGGGTGTCTGATGGGGGTGACTGATGGGGATATCTGATAGGGGTGACTGATGGGGGTGACTGATGGGGGTTTCTGATGGGGGTGACTGATGGGGGTTTCTGATGGGGTGACTGATGAGGGTTTCTGATGGGGTGTCTGATGGGGGTTTCTGATGGGGGTTTCTGATGGGGTGACTGATGGGGGTTTCTGATGGGGTGTCTGATGGGGGTTTCTGATGGGGGTTTCTGATGGGGTGACTGATGGGGGTTTCTGATGGGGTGACTGATGGGGACTTCTGATGGGGTGACTGATGAGGGTTTCTGATGGGGTGTCTGATGGGGGATTCTGATGGGGTGACTGATGGGGGTTTCTGATGGGGTGACTGATGGGGACTTCTGATGGGGTGACTGATGAGGGTTTCTGATGGGGTGTCTGATGGGGGATTCTGATGGGGTGACTGATGGGGGTTTCTGATGGGGGTGACTGATGGGGGTTTCTGATGGGGGTTTCTGTTGGGGGTGTCTGATGGGGTGACTGATGGGGGTTTCTGATGGGGGTTTCTGATGGGGGTGACTGATGGGGTGACTGATGGGGGTTTCTGATGGGGGTTTCTGATGGGGTGTCTAATGGAGGATTCTGATGGGGTGTCTGATGGGGGTTTCTGATGGGGGTTTCTGATGGGGTGTCTAATGGAGGATTCTGATGGGGTGACTGATGGGGGTTTCTGATGGGGGTTTCTGATGGGGTGTCTCATGGGGGATTCTGATGGGGTGACTGATGGGGGTTTCTGATGGGAGTGTCTGATGGGGTGACTGATGGGGGTTTCTGATGGGGGTTTCTGATGGGGTGACTGATGGGGGTTTCTGATGGGGGTGACTGATGGGGGTTTCTGATGGGGGGTTTCTGATGGGGTGTCTGATGGCGGTTTCTGATGGGGTGACTGATGGGGGTTTCTGATGTGGTGTCTGGTGGGGGTTTCTGATGGGGGTGACTGATGGGGGTTTCTGATGGGGGTGACTGATGGGGGTTTCTGATGGGGGTTTTCTGATGGGGGTGTCTGATGGGGGTTTCTGATGGGGTGACTGATGGGGGTATCTGATGTGGTGTCTGGTGGGGGTTTCTGATGGGGGTGACTGATGGGGGTTTCTGTTGGGGGTGTCTGATGGGATGACTGATGGGGGTTTCTGATAGGGGTTTCTGATGGGGTGACTGATGGGGGTTTCTGATGGGGTGTCTGGTGGGGGTTTCTGATGGGGTGTCTGATGGGTATTCTGATGGGGTGTCTGATGGGGGTGACTGATGGGGGTTGCTGATGAGGTGTCTAATGGGGGATTCTGATGGGGTGTCTGATGGGGGTTTCTGATGGGGTGTCTGGTGGGGGTTTCTGATGGGGGTGTCTGATGGGGGTTTCTGATGGGGTGTCTGATGGGGATTTCTGATGGGGTGTCTGATGGGGGTTTCTGATGGGGTGACTGATGGGGAATTCTGATGGGGTGACTGATGGGGACTTCTGATGGGGTGTCTGATGGGGGTTTCTGATGGGGTGACTGATGGGGAATTCTGATGGGGTGTCTGATGGGGGTTTCTGATGGGGTGACTGGTGGGGGTTTCTGATGGGGTGTCTGATGGGGGTTTCTAATGGGGGATTCTGATGGGGTGTCTGATGGGGGTTTCTGATGGGGTGTCTGATGGGGGTTTCTGATGGGGGATTCTGATGGGGTGTCTGATAGGGGTTTCTGATGGGGTGACTGATGGGGAATTCTGATGGGGTGTCTGATGGGGGTTTCTGATGGAGTGTCTGATGGGGGTTTCTGATGGGGTGACTGATGGGGAATTCTGATGGGGTGTCTGATGGGGGTTTCTGATGGGGTGTCTGATGGGGGTTTCTGATGGGGGTGACTGATGGGGGTTTCTGATGGGGTGTCTGATGGGGGTGACTGATGGGGAATTCTGATGAGGTGTCTGATGGGGGTTTCTGATGGGGGTGTCTGATGGGAGTTTCTGATGGGGTGACTGATGGGGGTTTCTGATGGGGGCTTCTGATGGGGGTGACTGATGGGGTGTCTGATGGGGTGTCTGATGGGGGTGACTGATGGGGATATCTGATAGGGGTGACTGATGGGGGTGACTGATGGGGGTTTCTGATGGGGGTGTCTGATGGGGGTTTCTAATGGTGGTGACTGATGGGGGTTTCTGATGGGGTGTCTGATGGGGGATTCTGATGGGGTGTCTGATGGGGGTGACTGATGGGGGTTTCTGATGGGGGTTTCTGATGGGGGTGTCTGATGGGGGTTTCTGATGGGGTGACTGATGGGGGTTTCTGATGGGGTGTCTGATGGGGGATTCTGATGGGGTGTCTGATGGGGGTTTCTGATGGGGTGTCTGATGGGGGATTCTGATGGGGTGTCTGATGGGGGTGACTGATGGGGGTTTCTGATGGGGGTGACTGATGGGTGTGACTGATGGGGGTTTCTGATGGGGGTATCTAATGGGGGTTTCTGATGGGGGTGACTGATTGGGGTTTCTGATGGGGGTGACTGATGGGGGTTTCTGATGGGGTGTCTGATGGGGGTGACTGATTGGGGTGTCTGATGGGAGTTTCTGATGGGGTGTCTGATGGGGGTTTCTGATGGGGGTGACTGATGGGGGTTTCTGATGGGGTGTCTGATGGGGGTTTCTGAAGGGGTGTCTGATGGGGGTTTCTGATGGGGTGACTGATGGGGGATTCTGATGGGGTGTCTGATGGGGAATTCTGATGGGGTGTCTGATGGGGTGACTGATGGGGGTTTCTGATGGGAGTGACTGATGGGGGTTTCAGATGGGGGTGACTGATGGGGGTTTCTGATGGGGGTGTCTGATGGGGGTTTCTGATGGGGTGTCTGATGGGGGTTTCTGATGGGGTGTCTAATGGGGGTTTCTGATAGGGTGACTGATGGGGGTTTCTGATGGGGTGTCTGATGGGGGTTTCTGATGGGGTGTCTGATGGGGGTTTCTGATGGGGTGACTGATGGGGAATTCTGATGGGGTGTCTGATGGGGGTTTCTGATGGGGTGTCTGATGGGGGTTTCTGATGGGGGTGACTGATGGGGGTTTCTGATGGGGTGTCTGATGGGGGTGACTGATGGGGAATTCTGATGGGGTGTCTGATGGGGGTTTCTGATGGGGGTGTCTGATGGGAGTTTCTGATGGGGTGACTGATGGGGGTTTCTGATGGGGGCTTCTGATGGGGGTGACTGATGGGGTGTCTGATGGGGTGTCTGATGGGGGTGACTGATGGGGATATCTGATAGGGGTGACTGATGGGGGTGACTGATGGGGGTTTCTGATGGGGGTGACTGATGGGGGTTTCTGATGGGGTGACTGATGAGGGTTTCTGATGGGGTGTCTGATGGGGGTTTCTGATGGGGGTTTCTGATGGGGTGACTGATGGGGGTTTCTGATGGGGTGTCTGATGGGGGTTTCTGATGGGGGTTTCTGATGGGGTGACTGATGGGGGTTTCTGATGGGGTGACTGATGGGGACTTCTGATGGGGTGACTGATGAGGGTTTCTGATGGGGTGTCTGATGGGGGATTCTGATGGGGTGACTGATGGGGGTTTCTGATGGGGTGACTGATGGGGACTTCTGATGGGGTAACTGATGAGGGTTTCTGATGGGGTGTCTGATGGGGGATTCTGATGGGGTGACTGATGGGGGTTTCTGATGGGGGTGACTGATGGGGGTTTCTGATGGGGGTTTCTGTTGGGGGTGTCTGATGGGGTGACTGATGGGGGTTTCTGATGGGGGTTTCTGATGGGGGTGACTGATGGGGTGACTGATGGGGGTTTCTGATGGGGGTTTCTGATGGGGTGTCTAATGGAGGATTCTGATGGGGTGTCTGATGGGGGTTTCTGATGGGGGTTTCTGATGGGGTGTCTAATGGAGGATTCTGATGGGGTGACTGATGGGGGTTTCTGATGGGGGTTTCTGATGGGGTGTCTCATGGGGGATTCTGATGGGGTGACTGATGGGGGTTTCTGATGGGAGTGTCTGATGGGGTGACTGATGGGGGTTTCTGATGGGGGTTTCTGATGGGGTGACTGATGGGGGTTTCTGATGGGGGTGACTGATGGGGGTTTCTGATGGGGGGTTTCTGATGGGGTGTCTGATGGGGGTTTCTGATGGGGTGACTGATGGGGGTTTCTGATGTGGTGTCTGGTGGGGGTTTCTGATGGGGGTGACTGATGGGGGTTTCTGATGGGGGTGACTGATGGGGGTTTCTGATGTGGTGTCTGGTGGGGGTTTCTGATGGGGGTGACTGATGGGGGTTTCTGTTGGGGGTGTCTGATGGGATGACTGATGGGGGTTTCTGATAGGGGTTTCTGATGGGGTGACTGATGGGGGTTTCTGATGGGGTGTCTGGTGGGGGTTTCTGATGGGGTGTCTGCTGGGTATTTTGATGGGGTGTCTGATGGGGGTGACTGATGGGGGTTGCTGATGGGGTGTCTAATGGGGGATTCTGATGGGGTGTCTGATGGGGTGTCTGGTGGGGGTTTCTGATGGGGGTGTCTGATGGGGGTTTCTGATGGGGTGTCTGATGGGGATTTCTGATGGGGTGTCTGATGGGGGTTTCTGATGGGGTGACTGATGGGGAATTCTGATGGGGTGTCTGATGGGGGTTTCTGATGGGGTGACTGATGGGGGTTTCTGATGGGGTGACTGATGGGGGTTTCTGATGGGGTGACTGATGGGGACTTCTGATGGGGTGTCTGATGGGGGTTTCTGATGGGGTGACTGATGGGGAATTCTGATGGGGTGTCTGATGGGGGTTTCTGATGGGGTGACTGGTGGGGGTTTCTGATGGGGTGTCTGATGGGGGTTTCTAATGGGGGATTCTGATGGGGTGTCTGATGGGGGTTTCTGATGGGGTGTCTGATGGGGGTTTCTGATGGGGGATTCTGATGGGGTGTCTGATGGGGGTTTCTGATGGGGTGACTGATGGGGAATTCTGATGGGGTGTCTGATGGGGGTTTCTGATGGAGTGTCTGATGGGGGTTTCTGATGGGGTGACTGATGGGGAATTCTGATGGGGTGTCTGATGGGGGTTTCTGATGGGGTGTCTGATGGGGGTTTCTGATGGGGGTGACTGATGGGGGTTTCTGATGGGGTGTCTGATGGGGGTGACTGATGGGGAATTCTGATGAGGTGTCTGATGGGGGTTTCTGATGGGGGTGTCTGATGGGAGTTTCTGATGGGGTGACTGATGGGGGTTTCTGATGGGGGCTTCTGATGGGGGTGACTGATGGGGTGTCTGATGGGGTGTCTGATGGGGGTGACTGATGGGGATATCTGATAGGGGTGACTGATGGGGGTGACTGATGGGGGTTTCTGATGGGGGTGTCTGATGGGGGTTTCTAATGGTGGTGACTGATGGGGGTTTCTGATGGGGTGTCTGATGGGGGATTCTGATGGGGTGTCTGATGGGGGTGACTGATGGGGGTTTCTGATGGGGGTTTCTGATGGGGGTGTCTGATGGGGGTTTCTGATGGGGTGACTGATGGGGGTTTCTGATGGGGTGTCTGATGGGGGATTCTGATGGGGTGTCTGATGGGGGTTTCTGATGGGGTGTCTGATGGGGGATTCTGATGGGGTGTCTGATGGGGGTGACTGATGGGGGTTTCTGATGGGGGTGACTGATGGGTGTGACTGATGGGGGTTTCTGATGGGGGTATCTAATGGGGGTTTCTGATGGGGGTAACTGATTGGGGTTTCTGATGGGGGTGACTGATGGGGGTTTCTGATGGGGTGTCTGATGGGGGTGACTGATTGGGGTGTCTGATGGGAGTTTCTGATGGGGTGTCTGATGGGGGTTTCTGATGGGGGTGACTGATGGGGGTTTCTGATGGGGTGTCTGATGGGAGTTTCTGATGGGGTGTCTGATGGGGGTTTCTGATGGGGGTGACTGATGGGGGTTTCTGATGGGGTGTCTGATGGGAGTTTCTGATGGGGTGTCTGATGGGGGTTTCTGAAGGGGTGTCTGATGGGGGTTTCTGATGGGGTGACTGATGGGGGATTCTGATGGGGTGTCTGATGGGGAATTCTGATGGGGTGTCTGATGGGGTGACTGATGGGGGTTTCTGATGGGAGTGACTGATGGGGGTTTCTGATGGGGGTGACTGATGGGGGTTTCTGATGGGGGTGTCTGATGGGGGTTTCTGATGGGGTGTCTGATGGGGGTTTCTGATGGGGTGTCTAATGGGGGTTTCTGATAGGGTGACTGATGGGGGTTTCTGATGGGGGTGTCTGATGGGGGTTTCTGATGGGGTGTCTGATGGGGGTTTCTGATGGGGTGTCTAATGGGGGTTTCTGATAGGGTGACTGATGGGGGTTTCTGATGGGGTGTCTGATGGGGGTTTCTGATGGGGTGTCTGATGGGGGTTTCTGATGGGGTGACTGATGGGGAATTCTGATGGGGTGTCTGATGGGGGTTTCTGATGGGGTGACTGATGGGGGTTTCTGATGGGGTGACTGATGGGGGTTTCTGATGGGGTGACTGATGGGGACTTCTGATGGGGTGTCTGATGGGGGTTTCTGATGGGGTGACTGATGGGGAATTCTGATGGGGTGTCTGATGGGGGTTTCTGATGGGGTGACTGGTGGGGGTTTCTGATGGGGTGTCTGATGGGGGTTTCTAATGGGGGATTCTGATAGGGTGTCTGATGGGGGTTTCTGATGGGGTGTCTGATGGGGGTTTCTGATGGGGGATTCTGATGGGGTGTCTGATGGGGGTTTCTGATGGGGTGACTGATGGGGAATTCTGATGGGGTGTCTGATGGGGGTTTCTGATGGAGTGTCTGATGGGGGTTTCTGATGGGGTGACTGATGGGGAATTCTGATGGGGTGTCTGATGGGGGTTTCTGATGGGGTGTCTGATGGGGGTTTCTGATGGGGGTGACTGATGGGGGTTTCTGATGGGGTGTCTGATGGGGGTGACTGATGGGGAATTCTGATGAGGTGTCTGATGGGGGTTTCTGATGGGGGTGTCTGATGGGAGTTTCTGATGGGGTGACTGATGGGGGTTTCTGATGGGGGCTTCTGATGGGGGTGACTGATGGGGTGTCTGATGGGGTGTCTGATGGGGGTGACTGATGGGGATATCTGATAGGGGTGACTGATGGGGGTGACTGATGGGGGTTTCTGATGGGGGTGTCTGATGGGGGTTTCTAATGGTGGTGACTGATGGGGGTTTCTGATGTGGTGTCTGATGGGGGATTCTGATGGGGTGTCTGATGGGGGTGACTGATGGGGGTTTCTGATGGGGGTTTCTGATGGGGGTGTCTGATGGGGGTTTCTGATGGGGTGACTGATGGGGGTTTCTGATGGGGTGTCTAATGGGGGATTCTGATGGGGTGTCTGATGGGGGTTTCTGATGGGGTGTCTGATGGGGGATTCTGATGGGGTGTCTGATGGGGGTGACTGATGGGGGTTTCTGATGGGGGTGACTGATGGGTGTGACTGATGGGGGTTTCTGATGGGGGTATCTAATGGGGGTTTCTGATGGGGGTGACTGATTGGGGTTTCTGATGGGGGTGACTGATGGGGGTTTCTGATGGGGTGTCTGATGGGGGTGACTGATTGGGGTGTCTGATGGGAGTTTCTGATGGGGTGTCTGATGGGGGTTTCTGATGGGGGTGACTGATGGGGGTTTCTGATGGGGTGTCTGATGGGGGTTTCTGAAGGGGTGTCTGATGGGGGTTTCTGATGGGGTGACTGATGGGGGATTCTGATGGGGTGTCTGATGGGGAATTCTGATGGGGTGTCTGATGGGGTGACTGATGGGGGTTTCTGATGGGAGTGACTGATGGGGGTTTCTGATGGGGGTGACTGATGGGAGTTTCTGATGGGGGTGTCTGATGGGGGTTTCTGATGGGGTGTCTGATGGGGGTTTCTGATGGGGTGTCTAATGGGGGTTTCTGATAGGGTGACTGATGGGGGTTTCTGATGGGGTGTCTGATGGGGGTTTCTGATGGGGTGTCTGATGGGGGTTTCTGATGGGGGTGACTGATGGGGGTTTCTGATGGGGTGTCTGATGGGGGTGACTGATGGGGAATTCTGATGGGGTGTCTGATGGGGGTTTCTGATGGGGGTGTCTGATGGGAGTTTCTGATGGGGTGACTGATGGGGGTTTCTGATGGGGGCTTCTGATGGGGGTGACTGATGGGGTGTCTGATGGGGTGTCTGATGGGGGTGAGTGATGGGGATATCTGATCGGGGTGACTGATAGGGGTGACTGATGGGGGTTTCTGATGGGGGTGTCTGATGGGGGTTTCTAATGGTGGTGACTGATGGGGGTTTCTGATGGGGTGTCTGATGGGGGATTCTGATGGGGTGTCTGATGGGGGTGACTGATGGGGGTTTCTGATGGGGGTTTCTGATGGGGGTGTCTGATGGGGGTTTCTGATGGTGGTGACTGATGGGGGTTTCTGATGGGGTGTCTGATGGGGGATTCTGATGGGGTGTCTGATGGGGGTGACTGATGGGGGTTTCTGATGGGGGTTTCTGATGGGGGTGTCTGATGGGGGTTTCTGATGGGGTGACTGATGGGGGTTTCTGATGGGGTGTCTGATGGGGGATTCTGATGGGGTGTCTGATGGGGGTTTCTGATGGGGTGTCTGATGGGGGATTCTGATGGGGTGTCTGATGGGGGTGACTGATGGGGGTTTCTGATGGGGGTGACTGATGGGTGTGACTGATGGGGGTTTCTGATGGGGGTATCTAATGGGGGTTTCTGATGGGGGTGACTGATTGGGGTTTCTGATGGGGGTGACTGACGGGGGTTTCTGATGGGGTGTCTGATGGTGGTGACCGATTGGGGTGTCTGATGGGAGTTTCTGATGGGGTGTCTGATGGGGGTTTCTGATGGGGGTGACTGATGGGGGTTTCTGATGGGGTGTCTGATGGGGGTTTCTGAAGGGGTGACTGATGGGGGATTCTGATGGGGTGTCTGATGGGGAATTCTGATGGGGTGTCTGATGGGGTGACTGATGGGGGTTTCTGATGGGAGTGACTGATGGGGGTTTCTGATGGGGGTGACTGATGGGGGTTTCTGATGGGGTGTCTGATGGGGGTTTCTGATGGGGTGTCTGATGGGGGTTTCTGATGGGGTGTCTGATGGGGGTTTCTGATAGGGTGACTGATGGGGGTTTCTGATGGGGTGTCTGATGGGGGTTTCTGATGGGGTGTCTGATGGGGGTTTCTGATGGGGTGACTGATGGGGAATTCTGATGGGGTGTCTGATGGGGGTTTCTGATGGGGTGTCTGATGGGGGTTTCTGATGGGGGTGACTGATGGGGGTTTCTGATGGGGTGTCTGATGGGGGTGACTGATGGGGAATTCTGATGGGGTGTCTGATGGGGGTTTCTGATGGGGGTGTCTGATGGGAGTTTCTGATGGGGTGACTGATGGGGGTTTCTGATGGGGGCTTCTGATGGTGGTGACTGATGGGGTGTCTGATGGGGTGTCTGATGGGGGTGACTGATGGGGATATCTGATAGGGGTGACTGTGGGGGTGACTGATGGGGGTTTCTGATGGGGGTGTCTGATGGGGGTTTCTAATGGTGGTGACTGATGGGGGTTTCTGATGGGGTGTCTGATGGGGGATTCTGATGGGGTGTCTGATGGGGGTGACTGATGGGGGTTTCTGATGGGGGTTTCTGATGGGGGTGTCTGATGGGGGTTTCTGATGGGGTGACTGATGGGGGTTTCTGATGGGGTGTCTGATGGGGGATTCTGATGGGGTGTCTGATGGGGGATTCTGATGGGGTGTCTGATGGGGGTGACTGATGGGGGTTTCTGATGGGGGTGACTGATGGGTGTGACTGATGGGGGTTTCTGATGGGGGTATCTAATGGGGGTTTCTGATGGGGGTGACTGATTGGGGTTTCTGATGGGGGTGACTGATGGGGGTTTCTGATGGGGTGTCTGATGGGGGTGACTGATTGGGGTGTCTGATGGGAGTTTCTGATGGGGTGTCTGATGGGGGTTTCTGATGGGGGTGACTGATGGGGGTTTCTGATGGGGTGTCTGATGGGGGTTTCTGAAGGGGTGTCTGATGGGGGTTTCTGATGGGGTGTCTGATGGGGAATTCTGATGGGGTGTCTGATGGGGTGACTGATGGGGGTTTCTGATGGGAGTGACTGATGGGGGTTTCTGATGGGGGTGACTGATGGGGGTTTCTGATGGGGGTGTCTGATGGGGGTTTCTGATGGGGTGTCTGATGGGGGTTTCTGATGGGGTGTCTGATGGGGGTTTCTGATAGGGTGACTGATGTGGGTTTCTGATGGGGTGTCTGATGGGGGTTTCTGATGGGGTGTCTGATGGGGGTGACTGATGGGGGTGTCTGATGGGGGTTTCTGATGGGGTGTCTGATGGGGGTTTCTGATAGGGTGACTGATGGGGGTTTCTGATGGGGTGTCTGATGGGGGTTTCTGATAGGGTGACTGTTGTGGGTTTCTGATGAGGTGTCTGATGGGGGTTTCTGATGAGGTGTCTGATGGGGGTTTCTGATGGGGTGACTGATGGGGGATTCTGATGGGTGTTTCTGATGGGGTGTCTGATGGGGGTTTCTGATGGGGGTTTCTGATGGGGTGACTGATGGGGGTTTCTGATGGGGTGACTGATGGGGGTTTCTGATGGGTGTTTCTGATGGGGTGTCTGATGGGGGTTTCTGATGGGGGTTTCTGATGGGGTGACTGATGGGGGATTCTGATGGGTGTTTCTGATGGGGTGTCTGATGGGGGTTTCTGATGGGGGTTTCTGATGGGGTGACTGATGGGGGTTTCTGATGGGGTGACTGATGGGGGTTTCTGATGGGGGTGTCTGATGGGGGTTTCTGATGGGGTGTCTGTTGGGGTTTTCTGATGGCGTGTCTGATGGGGGTTTCTGATGGGGTGACTGATGGGGGTTTCTGATGAGGTGTCTGATGGGGGTTTCTGATGAGGTGTCTGATGGGGGTTTCTGATGGGGTGACTGTTGGGGGTTTCTGATGGGGTGACTGGTGGGGGTTTCTGATGGGGTGTCTGATGGGGGTTTCTGATGGGGTGTCTGATGGGGGTTTCTGATGGGGTGACTGATGGGGGTTTCTGATGGGGTGACTGATGGGGGTTTCTGATGGGGGTTTCTGATGGGGTGACTGATGGGGTGTCTGATGGGGGCTTCTGATGGGGTGTCTGATGGGGTTTCTGATGGGGTGTCTGTTGGGGGTTTCTGATGGGGGTGACTGATTGGGGTGTCTGATGGGGGTTTCTGATGGGGTGTCTGATGGGGGTTTCTGATGGGGTGTCTGATGGGGGTTTCTGATGGGGTGTCTGATGGGGGTTTCTGATGGGGTGTCTGATGGGGGTTTCTGATGGGGTGTCTGATGGGGTTTCTGATGGGGTGTCTGATGGGGGTTTCTGATGGTGTGTCTGATGGGGGTTTCTGATGGGGTGACTGATGGGATGTCTGATGGGGGCTTCTGATGGGGTGTCTGATGGGGGTTTCTGATGGAGGTTTCTGATGGGGGTGTCTGATGGGGGTTTCTGATGGGGTGTCTGATGGGGGTTTCTGATGGGGTGACTGATGGGGTGTCTGATGGGGGCTTCTGATGGGGTGTCTGATGGGGGTTTGTGATGGGGGTGTCTGATGGGGGTTTCTGATGGGGGTGACTGATGGGGGTTTCTGATGGGGTGACTGATGGGGTGTCTGATGGGGGTTTCTGATGGGGGTGACTGATGGGGGTTTCTGATGGGGTGTCTGGTGGGGGTTTCTGATGGGGTGACTGAAGGGGGTTTCTGATGGGGGCGACTGATGGGGGGATGATGGTGGTGTCTAATGGGGAGTCTGAAGTGGGTCTGATAGGATTAACTGATGGGGTGGTCTGATGGCAGGGTCTTATGGGGGGAAATGATGGAGCTGTCTGCTGAGGGGTTTGGGGGGTTGATGGGCAGGGTGCTAGATCACCCTCATGTGCACGTGCTGTGGGGAGTGACTCATTATTCCCATGGTGGGGGAGAATGCTCCTGCTTGCGAGCAGGGGCTCAGGATTTGGGTTGTGGGCGGGAAGGGGGCTCGGCGCCGGCCCTCGTGATCAGGCCGCCCGCTCAAAATGGCGGTACAATACCAGGATTACAGCAGAATTCAGTGAACTCTTCCCATGTATAAATTTGTAAGGTTAAGGAGAGAAGCTCACACCTAGGTCCCATCCTTCCGCCAGCAGAGAACAGTCCCAAATCTCCCCTGGCAGGAGCAAGTCTCCCGAACGGAGAATCCCGGCTAATCTATCATGTGTATTCCATTGTATCTTACTGTTGCTGTGTATTCCACTTGTAAATAATTTACTATTTTAATAAAACCATTGCCCGACAATAATGATGGTGGAATGACCCTCGATGGAAATCCAGCAGGAAGCCTATTAATGTTCTACTCTGGTGACCTGAGCAATGCTAATTGATTAAGTTCTATCTTTATGTACAACCGCATAACAAAGGGGTCCCTAATCCTTCACTTCAGTGATACGTATGTCAACCTTCTGGAATTTAAGTGACAGGAATGTCTCGCTGCACGGATAATGTGCATTCGAGGTAAATAGTGCAGATTTCTCAATGGATGGAAACAGAGACCCTTAAATGCAACATTAATATTCTGACCTCTGATTACCTGTACATGCTGTAACCAACAGTATCATTGTTGTTCTAGAATTAATCAATCTTAATCACACATAAAGTAAAATGTGATGGTATTGCAGTTGGACATTTCAAGGGAGATTGAAGAGCATGGTGGACATTCCACACTGCCCCTCGAGCACTACATTGGCCAGATGTGCAGGGGTGGCTGTCCCTGGAACACCAATGGGGGGGGTGGGGGGGGGGGGGTCACTGTATTCAACCTGTGGGGAAAAGATACATTTTGCCAGAATTTATTTACACTTAACCACGATAAGCGTGCTCTTACATTCAGTGCTATTCACTGTGCTGCAGATATTTAGGTCAAAGATGTAACTTTCCAATTTTGTGAGAAAGATTTTGCATGGAGGCAGTCTCTACATGGTGCTGGGAGATTACCAGCACCATTAAAGTATTTGCTGAAAGTTGAACTTGATAGAATGACAAATCTGGGGGTCATTAAGAAAATAGAAGAACAAACAGATTGGGTAAATTCAATGGTGTGTGTTAAGAAACGCAATAACGATTTAAGAATATGCATGGATCCTAAAGACCTCAATACCAACATCAAACAAGAACACTATCCAATACCAAAACATGAAGAAATAACGAGCGAAATGTCAGCTGCGAAGTGCTTCAGTAACTGGATGCATCGCAAGTTGTTGGCAACTCAAATTGGATGAAGAGAGAATCATAGAATCATAGAATTTACAGTGCACAATACGAGTATGGGGAGAAGACGAGCCGCATGCTGGTGCACCAACCTCGGAGGCAGGCTGTGTCCAGGGAAATATTGAAGATCCGGACTGGGACTGGGGATGTGGTGTCAGAGCCAGGGAAGATAAATGAGGCATTTAGAGAGTATCACCAGGGATTTTATGAGGCAGACCCAGGAGGAGAGGAGGCCGAACATGGGGTGGTTTCATGGAGCTGGAATTTCCCCAGGTGGAGGAAGCAAAGAGGCAGGCGTTGGAGGAGCCCCTGGGGCTGAGGGAGGTGCTGGATAGTATCAGGGGTATGAAGTCGGGGAAGGTCCCTGGGCCGGATGGGTACCCGGCAGAATTTTATAAGGAATTTGCGGCGGACCTGGCACCACATCTGTTGGGGGCGTTTAATGAAGCCCTGGAGAAGGGGGAGTTGCCTGAGACGATGAAGCAGGCAGTAATCACACTAATCCCCCAAAAAGGGAAGGACCCGGTGGAATGTGGGTTGTATAGACCCATACCACTATTGAACACGGATGTGAAAGTATTGGCTAAGTTGTTGGCGGGAGGATGGAGGATTGTGTCCCGGGGGTGGTTGCTGAAAATCAAACAGGCTTCGTGAAGGGCAGGCAGCTCGCGAGTAATATAAGACGACTGTTGAATGTGGTGATGAATCTGTCAAGAGCTCTGGTACCGGAGGTGGTGGTGTCCATGGACGCAGAGAAAGCATTTGATCAGGTGGAGTGGCGGTACTTGTTCGAAGCTTTGGGAAGGTTTGAGTTTGGGCCGAGATTTGTGGCGTGGGTGCGGTTGCTGTATGTGGCGCCAAGAACGAGGGTGAGGACGAATGCTATGAGCTCACGAAGCTTTGACTTACACAGGGGTACGAGGCAGGGGTGCCCGCTGTCGCTGCTGCTGTTTGCGCTGGCCATAGAACCATTGGCGATGGCTCTCAGGGGGTTGGCAGAGTGGCAGGGGATAATGAGAGGACAGAGGGAGCATCGGGTGTCACTCTATGCCGATGACCTCCTGCTGTATGTTTCGGATCCGTTGGAGAGTATGGGAAGGATTATGGGCCTGTTGGGGAGGTTTGGAGGATTCTCGGGATACAAGCTGAATGTAGGGAAAAGGTAGGTGAATGAGCTGGCACAGCGGGCTAGTTTAGGGGGGATGCCATTTACGTTAGCGAGGGATAGGTTTAGATATTTGGGGATTCAGGTAGCGAGGGAATGGACTGGGCTCCATAAGTGGAACTTAACAAAGCTGGTGGAGGAGGCCAGGGAGGATCTTAAGAAGTGGGATATACTGCACTTAACTTTGGCGGGGTTCTTCTTTATCTTTCAAGCTCTCCCGATCTTTATACCAAAGGCCTTTTTTCAGAAAGTGGACACAATCATCTCTGACTTTGTATGGGCGGGGAAGGTGCTGAGAGCGGGGAGGACCCTGCCACAGAGGCAGAGCCAGCAGGGGGGGTTGGCGTTGCCAAACTTGCTTCATTATTAGTGGGCGGCGAATGTGGACAAGGTGCGGCGGTGGTGGGAAGGAGAAGGGGTAGAGTGGGTTAGGATGGAGAAGGAATCTTGTAAGGGGTCTAGTTTGAGGGCTATGGTTACGGCAGCATTGCCAATGGCTCCGAGTAGGTATTCAGGGAGCCCAGTGGTGCAGTCCTCGGTGAAGATATGGAATCAGCTGAGGAGGCATTTTAGGGTGGAAGGGATGTCGGTGCAAACGCCGCTGTGCGAGAATCATGGGTTTGAGCCGGGGGGATGGATAATGTATACAGGAGGTGGAGGGAAGTGGGGCTGGTCAAGGTGAGGGATTTGTATTTGGAGGGAGGGTTCGCCAGTCTGGAGGAGCTAAGGGAGAGGGTAGAGCTGCCGAGTGGGAGTGAGTTCAGGTATCTACAGGTTAGGGACTTTGCACGAAAGGTCTGGAAGGGGTTCCCTAGATTGCCGCGATACACTCTGCTGGAGCGACTGCTGCTTCCGAATGTGGAAGGGAGGGAAGAATTGGGGATGTATATAAGTGGCTGGGGGAGCAGGGAGGCGAGCGGGTGGTGAAGATCAAGGAGAAATGGGAAGCTGAGTTGGGAATGGAGATCAATTGGGGAGAATGGAGTGAGGCACTGCGAAGGGTAAACGGGACCTCCTCTTGTGCAAGGATGAGACTGATACAGTTTAAAGTGGTGCACAGGGTGCATATAACTCGGGCGAGAATGAGTGGGTTCTTTCAGGGGGTAGCAGATGAGTGTGAGAGGTGTGGGCGGGGGCCAGTGAATCATGTGCACATGTTTTGGGGTTATGAAAAATTGGGATGATTCTGGGCGGGAGTGTTTGCGGTCTTAACCAGGATAGTGGAGGAGGGAGTGGACCCGGACCCTTTAGTGGCGATATTTGGGGTTTCAGAGAAGCCGTAGCTAATGGAGAGGAGGGAGGCCGATGTCTTGGCCTTCGCCTCTCTGATTGCACGGCGACAAATTTTGCTGGAGTGGCGGTCGGCATCGCCACCAGGGGTAGCAGCATGGTTGGGTGACCTGTATGACTTCCTGCGGTTAGAGAAGTTAAAGTGTAAGTTAAGGGGCTCAGCAGGGGAGTTCGAGAAAAGGTAAGGGATGTTTGTGACCGTGTTTGAGGATCTGTTCGTCGGGGGGGGGGGGGGGGTGATGGGAAGCGGGGGTGAAAAAGGAGGAAAAACTATATAGTTGATTGTTGGGAAGAATGTTTCCTGGGGTGTTTATTTGCTGTAACCTACTTTGATACAAGTTTGAATAAAATGTGTTTTTAAAAAGAAAAGAATTTACAGTACAGAAGGAGGCCATTCGGCCCATCAAGTCTGCACCAGCTCTTACAAAGAGCACCCTACTTAAGCTCACATCTCTGCCCTAACCCCATACCCCAGTGACCCCAACTCACCTTTTTGACACTAAGGGTAATTTATCATGACCAATGCACCTAACCTGCACATCTTTGGACTGTGGGAGGAAACCGGAGCACCCGGAGGAAACCCACGAGCACACGGGGAGAACGCGCAGACTTTGCACAGACAGTGACCCAAGACGGGTATTGAACCTGGGATCCTGGAGCTGAGAAGCAACTGTGCTAACCACTGTGCTACTGTGCTGCCCAGAGGACAACGTATTGTACATTTAACACTCCATTTGGGCGCTGCTGTTTTCTTCGAATGCCTTTTGAGATAATATCTGCATCTGAAATCATTCGCAGGCAATGGAGGACATTGTGGAAAGTATTCAAGGAGTTCATGTGTACGTTGACGATACAATAATATGGGGTTCCAAGAAGGAAGAACACAACGATTGACTCATCAAAGTATGAGAGCATTAAAAGTATGGGCTAAGGTTGAACAAAGCCAAATGTCAATTTGGCGTTAAATAAATCACGTTTCTGGGGACAAGTTGTCTACTTAACATGCACAACCTGATCAAATAAAAATACAGGCAATAATGAGTATGCCATGATCGTCAGACAAGAAAGGAGTTCTGGGGATATTGGAAGCGATCCACTATATTCTGAATTTGTTAGCCAAGGCAACGTGTCTGAGAGAAGTTATCAACAAGATGAATACTTTTGAATAGACAGGTAAGCATGAGCAAGAATGGCTTACTCTGAAGGCAGCTTCAACAACAGCTCCAGTGCAGCATTTTTCGACCCGACCAAGAAAAGGAAAATCTCAAATGATGCGTCGAAGGATGGGTTGATGCGACCATCAATTCACTCGAAGACACGTGGAGAAGTCATCCGTGGTTTTAATCAGCTTAGAACTGAGCCTGCCTGTGACCGGTACAATACTGAAGGCGGCCCCGCAGGTCAGCTGCTCTTGTACTTCCTCTAAAGGGGTGGAGCAATGGGCGGTGCCCGTACATGCCCCAACATATCCCCCTATGGGTGAAGCCACACAATGGCCCATAGGTGGAGCCCACAGGGTTAATAACATAACACAGTGCACTGGTGAATTATCAGTAATTATACATTCCCACATGGGTTAGATGCAGTTTTGTTACAGCAGGAAGATGGAGTGGATTGGAAGCCAGTTGCCTATGCATCTTGATCCATGACCGACTCTGAGTGTCAATACGCTCAAATTGAGAAGGAATGTCTTAGACTAGTTAATGGCTTGGAAAAGTTTCATAGCTTTGTGTATGGCCTACTAACTTTTCTGGTAGAAACAGATCATAGACCAATGGTAGCCATCGTCAAAATAAACCTAAGTGAGAGGTCACCAAGCATCCAGAGAATGATGATGAAGCTCCAGCAGTATGATTTTGATCTAATTTACACCCCAGGCAAGCACATTGTAGTTGCAGATGCGCTAGCAAGAGCTACAGCTGTGGTGGAAGACAATCAGATTGAAGATGATGTGCTAGTGCATGTCAATCTGATAACGGAGACACTGCGGTCAGTGTCTGGTAAAAAAAAATCTAATAGTGGCAGAAACCAAAAAGGATGAAGTTCTGCAGATGGTATTGAAGAATCTCCACGAGGGATGACCAAAAGGGGCGTGTTCAAATTACCACAGCAGCAGAACAGAACTAAGTGTAGCCAATGGATTCCTACTAAGGCAACAAAGAATGATAATACCACAGTCTCTGCGAGCTGAGATTTTACAAAAAATACATGAGGGCCACCTCGGAATTGAACAGTGTAAAAGGAGAGCACGAGACGCAGTATATTGACCAGGGATCAACAAAAATATTCAAAGGATGGTAGAGGAATGTGTGACATGTCAAAAGTTCCATCATAGACAATGAAAGAACCAATGCAGCTGGGCGATATTATAACAACTTCCATGGCAGAAAGTAAGGATTGACTTGTTTTATCTCGAAGGGAAAGAGTATTTACTGGCCTTCGATTACTTTTCCAATTTTCCTGAAGTGGCACAGTTATCGAGCTCGTCAGCCAGGTGTGTTACAATGCACACTAAGGCTATCTTTGCTCATCATGGCATTCCACAGGTTGTCATGAGTGACAATGGTCTACGTTTCAGTTGTCAGGAATGGAGGGAGTTTGCGCGGAAGTAAGACTTCAAGCATGTCACATCCGGTCCTTTATATCCACAGCCTAATGGAAAGGCAGAGAAAGGTGTGCAAATGGTTAAACAATCGATGGACAGCCAGGATGATCCATATCTGGCATTGCTCAGTTATCGACCTTTGAGCAATGGTTTGTCACCATCAGAATTACTGATGAACAGGAAGATAAGAACAACGTTGCCATGTCTTTCAAATCAACAAGCAAGTCACAAAATTAAACATCAACTGCAGTCTCAAAAGAGGGAGAAAAAGAGATGCTATGATAGGTCAACCAGGTCTCGACAACCTTTAGAACACAATGTTATCGTAAGGGTAGAGGATCCTGATGGCTGTTCAAAGTATGCGAAGGTGATACAGAAGATAGGTCCAAAGTCCTATGCAGTCATCACAGAACAAGGACAGGTATTCAGGAGGAACAGAAGAGCTCTGTTAAAAATTCAGCAACCTGTTACTTCACTGTTAGCAGATGATGTGTGTGAAATCTTCTGAATATCCAAATCAATGCAACCTGAAGAAGAATCAAGTGTATAACCTGAAGATGCGCAGAGTAATGCAGTTCCAACACAGGCACCTTCAGAGCCACCAGAATGTCAAGCAGAGTTGGCGGATCAACAAAAGATTAGATGGTCAAAGAGACATCAAAAGAAGCCTGACAGTGTGAACACTGGACACTGTAATTGTGGACACTGTAATTGTAAATATTCTGAATTGTTAGGCTATATGCATAACATCTGTATAATAATTGGTTTAAATGATGTATATTATATTTTTGTTAAAATCTAAAGGAAAGGGGTGTAATGATATGCATAAACAATTCTGTATGGTAATATGTTAGACCTCCAACCAGCAGGTGGCAGTAGAACTACACCATGTGACACTGCAACCTCGAGGAGTCTGAGTGAGGAGTCGTCGTGGATAGCTGTGTTTAGTATTAGCTCTTCTATTCTAGTTGTTAACAGTTTAATTTGTTATTGGTATTGTTTTCTACCCACGTTATTGTAATTTAATAAATTTTAACTAGTCACGAATTAGACATTCTATGATGCACTGACTCAATCATTGCAGCGCACTAGAACATAACAAAAGGGGTCTCACTACCACCTTCTCAAGGACAATTAGGGATGGGGAACAAACATTGGTCTTACCAATGACGTTCGTATCTCAAGGAAGGATTTTTTTAAATTGGGAAAGTGAAAATGACCACCTACATCTCAACAGTCTAAATCCAATGTTTCGAATTGTGCCAACTGTTGTCATCGATTAGATTGTGTGTGTAGAATACGGCTAAATTAGGACAACTGGGCATGTGCAGAAAACATAATGAGTAAATGCCTTGAAAAGTGCTAATATTCTTGTGGAATGAAGTCTTGGAGCAGCTATGCTTTGGGGATAAAGTACTGGAACTGTGACTGGAAGTTCTGGTTCAAAACTGTCCAGGTTGATGCTGTTTTTCATGAGGGAATAAAGAAAGATTTGAAAAGTAAGATTTTTCTTTTGGACAGAGGCGGATAAGAGAGGATATCTCTACAAGTAATTTGAAAAGTACACCCTGTCACACACTGGTCAATTTGGAAATCTGAAGTAGCTGGCAAACCTCAGTCCAGATTTCTCACGGGTCTTAGAGTTCAAACCTCATCACCAGGAAGGATTTTGATTGAAATGAGTTGATCTTTCAGTGATTGGTTGACAGCTTCTTGCTCCAATAAATTGGAATTTAGCACAGAGATGGAGAGCTTTGACGTGTGAGTCTTTTTGTGAGGTTAGTCCGTGACCTTATATTGAAACAGCAAATGTTGGTGCCTATCGCCACGTGATAGCCTGTTTGTCCTCTTAACAAATGCCTAAGTTGATTGAATTGCCAAGTGAGAGTATAACATCACTACAGATGTCTTAGCCATTAGTGAATTAGTAGCTAATTCATTCTGTCGGATACTGAATAATAGGTTAATGGCTTGAGCATCGTGGGGTAATTAGAAAAAGCCAAAAGCAAAGGAGAAGACATGATTAGATATAAATCTTAGAACATTGGGTGAACAATAATAAAAAGTAATTTAAAGGTACAGATGGCAGTATTAATATCTTTGTCTATTATGAATGTACTCTGTGTAATGCAGGCCAACGCATGATTCATGCCCAGAATAAAATTCTTCAGGTCAAAGGGAAGCAAGCAGACTGTTTTCATTTCAGACAATGTGAGAAGTACAAAGGATCCTAAGGAATGTGACTTTGTTTGAAGACAGCATATTTGGTTTAAGTTGCTGTTATTCTGGGAAAAGTATGAATGTTTACAACAAGAAATGAAATTGTTCACATTATAGGCAGAAATAAGGCTAAATGATGCAGGATTGCCATCTACTGGTGTAGTAACATATGGGGTGGGATTCTCCCTTGTGGGGACTAAGTCCCCATGCCCGCCGGAAAATGGGTGAAAATCACTCCGGACTTTTTCCCAAAAGTCCAGGGTGGTTCTCCGTCTTCAAGGGGGCTAGCAGGGCCCCGGCGTGCATCCCACAGCTCTGGCTGCCGGCGGGGCCCTGTAGTTACCCACGCGAGGCCGCGCATGCGCACGGCGGCCGTCTTCGCTCCGGCTCCCGTGCAGCATGGAGGAGCCCTACAGGGGCCCGACACGGAGGACCATAGGGCCCCCCCTGGAATGAGCGCGCTCGCCGATCGCTAGCCACCAATCGTGGGACTGGCCACCGTGGAGGCACCCCCAGAGTTGGATCATGGAGGCCCCCTCCGGAGTCATCCCCCACCATGACGGCCCCGCAGCCAGAACGCCGAGGTCCCGCCGGGTGGGACCACATGTGAAACACGCCGGCGGAACTCGGTGGGCACTTGGCCCGTCGAGCATGGAGAATCGCCGTGGGGGCTGCTTTCAATGGCCCCCGACTGGCGCCGCGTCGCCCCCACGCGCGCCTGGTGGGTCCACGGAGAATCGCAGAAGCGCTGTTGCACGGATTTCCGGCGTGAATGGCTATTCTCCGCCCCCGCGCCAGGCGCGATTCTGGGCGGACAGTCGGAGAATCCCGTCCATGATGTATAAAGATCACATGATAACAATCGCAGACTTGACAGGTACAGAGCAAGATAACTACTGAAAGTGTCTCTCCAAGTCTATCAATATTTCAGCAGTTTTCAGCAGTTCTTCAGCATTCAGTGCTGAGATCTCAGCTGGATTGGATCAATCCAGATTGATGTCCTACTGGTAAGTACATAAATGGGCACATATTTCCTGCCAATGTTAACAACACCAAGTTCATTTTCTTTGGCATCTGAACCTATATATTATTTGAATTAATCTAATTGGTAACTCAAACACAAACTGAAAGTACACAAAAGAAACAGAAGGGTGATCAAAAATAAATAGAAGAGTAAAATTTGAGAGACAGAAAGGAATGAGACACTAATTTTCTGACCAGACAGGGCATAAACATCCAAACAGTAACAACAATAATACTCTGACCAGATAACATGCAAAAACTCCAGACAGTGGCAACACTAATGTACCAACCGGATAACATGTACAAATGTCAGATAGTAACAAGACTAATACTTCAACCAGGTCGGAGGTTGTGGGGGTGAAGTAGTCAGAAGTCAGGGGTGGGGTGGAAATCAGAGGTCGGGGAAGGGGTCAGAGTGGGTGGATGGTCAAGGGGAGTAATCGGAGGTCAGCAAGGTAGGATGGTGGAGGGGTCGGAGGTCTTAGCGGGAGGGGTCAGAGGTTGAGGTTGGGGAGTCGGAGGTTGGGTATGGAAAGGACTAATGTCAAGGGTGGGGATGATTGGAGGTCTGGTGTGTGGTGGTTGGTGGGTGGGCAGGATCGGAGGTCAGTTGAGGGAGGGCTGGGGAGGATCGGAGGTCGGGTGTGGGGGGTGGGTGGATGGGCAGGATCAGCGGTCGGCAGGGTGGGGTGGTGGGGAGGGTGGAGGTCAAAGGTGAGGGGGATTGCAGGTTTGCATTTCTAAGGGTGTCAAGGGATTTGAAGCCCTTTGAATTGTATTGGGCTTTTAAGGAAGCCTCTTAAGGAAGCAACAGTTGCTGCATTAAATATTTTGTCTGAGGTATTGGGTGCAATGGGAAGGGTAGGTGAAAAATGTAGTGATTTTTCACTATACCACCTGGACAGCTCCTCAGCTTTCAGGCAGGTGTCTCTGTTGGATGGGGGGTCTGATGAGGGAATCTGATGGGTGGGTGATGGGGGTCTTTGTTTGGGGTTGGTCTCTGACCTGATCTCTGTTGGGGAGACTGATGGGGGTGTGATGGGAGATTATATGGGGGATCTGATGGGGGTCTTTGATGGGGATGTGTGGGGCAGTGACCTGTTATTCCCATGGTGGGAGGGGGGGGAACAGTGGGATGATGCGTGTGAGAGAAAAAGGCGAATAATTGAAGCATATCTGTTTTATTTGGTCTTGTGGAGCAATGGATAATGTCTCTGCCTCAAAGCCAAAAGCTCTGGGTTCAAGTCACATCTCAGGACTTGTTGGTCAAGGAAGGTGTGTACCTGGGCAGCACGGTGGCGCAGTGAGTAACATTGCTGCCCTACAGCGCCAAGGTCCCAGGTTCGATCCCGGCTCTGGGTCACTGTCCGTCTGGAGTTTGCACATTCTCCCCGTGTTTGCTTGGGTTTCGCCCACACAACCCAAAGATGTGCAGGGTAGGTGGATTGACCACGCTAAATTGCCCCTTAATTGGAAAAAATGAATTGGATACTCTAAATTTATTTTTAAAAATAAAAAAATGTTTTAAAAAAAGGAAGGTGCGTATCTAACACGGCCAAACAGGTTGAGTGTCAGCTACGCTTGATGTGGAGAGACGCCCCTCAACTAACAGCCTCTGGCGGCAGACACACGACCTGAACCAGGAATAACTAGCTATGGAAACAGATCAAAGTCTGCCTTAGGGCGGCACTTAGTACGGAAAGAGAATTGAAATTGGAATCTACTTTATTTGGCTTGCGCTCTGAGTTGGACCAAATGTTACAAGTTTCTTTGCTTTCCAAATGATATGGAAACAAGCAGCAGCTGAATCTTTTGAAGAAAACTATAGTGAAATTCATGGGGTGCGATTCTCCGGCCAAGCTGCGCCGGGAAAGCAGCTCACTGTGGGGCAGCGTGGCCGGTGAAAGGTGGGAGACGCCGCTCCCGGGATCTACCCGGTTCGCCACACCTCACAAGATTCAACGCAATCTCATTACGCACTAAGTGGTGATTCCGCAATCTCGGGATTCACATTGTGAGGTGAATCCCGGCCACAATGGGCAGGATCACGTTTTAGCAAATCTGCATATCAGAGCGAGGCAGTAAGCCTTACTCTAATGTGCAGGTTCCCGAGGTACCTGAGGCTTTGGGATTCAACCCCTTCGCCTGGGGACCTTGGGCGAGCGCCGTTCAGCACTGGTCCCCACAAATAGGGACCAGACAGAATGTGTTGCTCTTTTTAGCCTTAGTCTATTTGCTCTGATTACGTCACCTTTGCTCATGAGTCGCCAGGTATCTTTATGATACCGCCACATTGTTCAAGTTCAAGTTATGATTAATAATACAGCACACCGCTTAGTAAGGATTAAAACAACGGTCATTTATTATATACAACAAGCAATATTAATACACTAATACTACTATCTATATAATAAACCTATCACTACTGGCCAATACTTAACTTAGGAAGAGCCCACCAGGTCAGGGAAAAGAATGGCTTGTCCAATCAGATCTGGCCCGCGGGATTCAAAAGGGCTGCTACAGGTCGGTGGCTAGGTGTCTCTACTGGATAGCGATCGCTGGATTCAAACTTACAGTTGCCGGTTGCTGGTCTTGCGAAGGTCTCGAACAGGCGAAGAGGAGAGAGAGAGATCTGAACTAGGCCCTCACCTTTATAGGGCCCAGGGGCTTCCCGCCTCCCGGGGCGGCCCTTGATCCTGAGTCCCAATTGATTGGATTTGTCCCCAATCCCTGGGGTCGATGTGTCCAATGGTGAGGCGATTCCTCGATCGGGGGGTGGTCGTTCACCTGTCTTTGTTTCGGCCACTGCAGGCGCCGACAGGTCTGGCCCGGTATTCAATTGCTAATATGTTGCAATTGTTCCCGGCGATAGCCGATTTAACTGCAGATGTTCTGGATAGATGGGCTGCTAACAGTCCTGAATGTAACTGCAAATATCTGGGTTGGTGGGCTGTTGATAGCTCTGAGTATCGATCTGGGCCAACTTCCCCAGAGCCGAATATGCAATACTGTCTGCAGCTGCCTGCTTGTGTCTTGTTAGCTGCTTTTCCCAGCAGCCTTTCGGGTTAGCCATTTCAAACTGGGTTTTGGCCAGATTAATCGGGACGCAGCCATTTTATGTGGCTACAAATGGCACTTGTAGGGATCTCCAAGGGGATTGGAGGCCCCAGCTGCATGCCCTTTGGGCAGAGTGGTGCCAAGGCACTGCTGGTGCCACTATGCCAGACTAATGGTGCCAAGGTGCCCAGGTGGCACTGCCAGCTGGCAGGGACACTGTTATGGTGCCAGGTTGGCATTGCCAAGCTGGCATTTTGTGTGTGCATGTGATTGGGCTGGGTTGCCTGGTGTGGGTGTTGGGGGGTGCAGGAGGGAGCAGGGGACCCCCCCAAGTTGTCTTCGGCCGGGGGGGGGGGGACCGGGAATTCTTATCGGAACCTCAGAGAACGGGATGCTACAACGAGGAGTTCCGGCATGCGGAGCTCCCTATTGTAAAAGAAGGGGTTATGTGCAGCCTCAACCACACATTCCCCGTTCAGCCCCCTTATTCAAAGTGAGTCCTGTTGAATAGCCATGTGTTTCTCGGCACTGAGAGTGCCGGGAAACACGCGGCTAAACCCTCTCGCTCGGGGACTTTGTTCCCTTTTGGGAAGATGTCGCAGAGAGAGCGGATGATTTTATTTCTTCATAAGGATTTACTTACACAGTGATTGCATTCATTTTCCAGGAGCCAATGTTAAACATTCGCATTATTGGAATAGTATCAGATGATATGGTAAATTTGGAGTCATTTACAGAGCAGGTTTGCTATAATCTCCCTGATTCAGTCTCAATGTGGAGAAAAGCAATGAAGATTTCATGGTAGCTTTTCTCAAAACCTTCACCCACCAGGCGAGCATTTAGAAAAACAAAGATATTCACAAATGGGAATGGACAAAATGAAGAGCAGAGGGTGATTTGCTTGCTGTGATGAAACTTCTGTCTCTATGAAGTCATACATTAGATTTGTTCTCATTTTAAACTATCAAACAAATTTATTTGACAAATACAGAACACAAGAAATTACCATTTCCAGTTACACATTAGCTGCAAAATTATTTTAGAAAATAAATCTAAGCCTTCAAGTAGAAAAAATAAAGAACTAATGTATTTCTCTGTGAATCACTTCTAAGCTGATTGCCACTGACTGATTGCTGCTCTGCCATTTCACGCTCTGATTTTTCAATCTCGAACAGAATGAGCCCAATTTTCCTTTGCTTAGCTGTTTGCTGTTGGGCATTCCTGGGGCAGCCAGCAGACAACAGTGAAGTTTAACACAGATCCCCACCCAAGTTACTTCACTTTCCCTTGGAAGGGGTGGAGGAAGATATTAACACCCGTTCTGTATCCCCCACCCTCTGTTGCCTTTTTACCCTTTAGGTGAACCACAAGCTGTTTCTTATATCGACCAAATGACCACACAACCAATATGTTAGCTCAAAAACACAGTTTATTAATAACACAGGACTTGTATCTCTGTGCAATAATACATGCGGCTCCGTACTAAACTTACACCTAATAACTAAGATGACCTTTACTTAACCTCGAGTGACAGGCACTGTGCGAGATAAGGCCTTTATCCGGGTCCACGTGGTCGGTTGGATGTTGTTGGGTTCGTCTCAGCTGGGCTTGTCCTTCAGGAATGGTCGTGGGTCCTTGAACTTGGTTGTTCTGCTACAGTTGGTCGCGCACAGGCCAGTCCCAAAAGAGGCAGATCTCTAGTGCACAGGGCTTTTTATCTTTGTCTCTTTCGCACCCTTTTGGGCGGTCCTTACTCCAGGTCCAATGGATCGATAGGGTTTCGATCACCCTCATCGATCTTAGCCAATTAGGGGGTGGATACCTCGATGGCTGGGCGGGTCCTAGCTATCATCGTCCCAGGCACGTAGGCCTTTCCAATTAAGGGGGGGGTGGCGCCGGCTAGCCTGCTATCGTTGATGGTCCTTAATGCGAATGCTATTGTCTTGGGGAAAATGGTGATCGATCTTTAATGAACTGGGAGTTTCTTACCAGGTCTGGTTTCTTTGCACAATACACAGAGGCTGTGTACCTGTCTGAGACCCAAGTTGACCACAATTCCCATAGTCCTTTTCAGGTGGCCATTTTAAATGGCTACACTTCCTTCCTGCCAACGGCTGTATGTGAACAGTGCCAGTGGTTTCCCGCAAGGTACCCATCCCTTCCTGAGCCTGTCACCATTGAGATAAAATACATCTAGAAGCCGGAGATGTTCCTTAGCACAAGGTTGGAGCAACCTGGGGTTAGCTATTTTGTTAAATGATTTTGGCAATTTGAATTTAGTTCTTTTTGGAAAGCATACTTTATTTTTAAACATTTTAGCGTTTCAAAGACATTTCACTAAGTTGCTCAAAATTCTCAAACTTATTTCAAATTCGTCTTAAAGTATTTCAACATATTTTTTTTTAAAAGTTTTAAAGTTGCATTTTTTCACTCAGTCTCTGTTCACTCAGTTTCTTCCCATTCAGTCCACAGCACTCCAAGTTGCCTCTTGACACTTGAAATTACTGTTTATATACATTTTGTGTCAAAGGTAAATGGTGTGAACCAACTGTGTCTCACCTTAGGTCTTCATTAATTGATAATGTTGAAGTGAAGAATCAGGATGCCTCTTAACAGCAGTGTCCAAATTAAATGGCATTGCAGGTCACCCCTGACCACTTGTACCCATCCCTCTCTTACCTGCAGATCCATGCAGGATGGCTTCACTGGGACCTAGCAGCAACATTTCAGTAGACTGCCCCTTCCTCATAAAGCAGTAACAGTTCTGCCAGCTGTCAGACAGTTGTGGCTACATTCATCCTGCCTTCACACTTTCCCTTTGATAACTCCTTCACAGCTTCCAGTCACTCTGTCTTTCCTTCGCTCAAATGTTTCCTCCCTATTTTGCCCCATGGTGTTCTGCACGGATCCTGTCAGTGATACATGATTTCAGTGTGAACAATACTGTTTTACACACCCTGATTTACCTTGCTATCTGTTGTGTGCCCTTTCAATTCCATATTTCTCCTTCTGCTGGTGGCTGTCTGATGGAATGCAGCAGGAAGATAGGAGCCACTGAGATGGTATCTCCTTATCTTTGGTTGTGGGCCATTTCCCCTTTTAAGAAGTTGGAGTGAAAACTGCCTGCTTATCATCATATGGAATGCAATCCAGGTATCAGTACCTTGTCCTCTATGAGTTGCCAGCCATGGCTTGCTGAGTAAGACTCTCAATTCTGATTTGAAGGCTGTGGGGTTCGAGTACTTCAATCCAGAACCTGGAGAAATAAGTGCAGGCTGATTTATTTATTTAATTTATTAATTTCTTTACCGGTTGTGGGCTTAGATTGTTTGGAGACTTGGGCGGAGAGATGGCAGATGGAGTTTAATACGGACAAATGTGAGGTAATGCATTTTGGAAGGTCTAATACAGGTAGGGAATATACAGTGAATGGGAGAACCCTCAAGAGTATTGACAGTCAGAGAGATCTAGGTGTACAGGTCCACAGGTCACTGAAAGGGACAACACAGGTGGAGAAGGTAGTCAAGAAGGCATACGGCATGCTTGCCTTCATTGGCCGGGGCATTGAGTATAAGAATTAGCAAGTCATGTTGCAGCTGTATAGAACCTTAGTTAGGCCACATTTGGAGTATAGTGTTCAATTCTGGTCGCCACACTACCAGAAGGATGTGGAGGCTTTAGAGAGGGTGCAAAAGAGATTTACCAGAATGTTGCCTGGTATGGAGGGCATTAGCTATGAGGAGCGGTTGAATAAACTCGGTTTGTTCTCACTGGAACGACGGAGGTTGAGGGGCGACCTGATCGAGGTCTACAAAATTATGAGGGGCATAGACAGAGTGGGTAGTCAGAGGCTTTTCCCCAGGGTAGAGGGGTCAATTACTAGGGGGCATAGGTTTAATGTGAGAGGGGCAAAGTTTAGAGTAGATGTATGAGGCAAGTTTTTTACACAGAGGGTAGTGGGTGCCTGGAACTCGCTACTGGAGGAGGTGGAAGCAGGGGCGATAGTGACATTTAAGGGGCATCTTGACAAATACATGAATAGGATGGGAATAGAGGGATACAGACCCAGGAAGTGTAGAAGATTGTAGTTTAGTCGGGCAGCATGGTCGGCACGGGCTTGGAGGGCCGAAGGGCCTGTTCCTGTGCTGTACATTTCTTTGTTCTTGTTCTTGTTCTTTGTTCACTGGTTAGGCCAGCATTTATTGCCCATCCCTAGTTGCCCTTCAGAAGGTGGTTGTGAGCTGCCTCTTGAACCACTACAGTCCATGCAGGTCGGTCATTCTTCTGTACCAGTTGCAATCTGAATTTCATTGCGCTGAATTTTGTAATATGGAAATGTTTTTTAAGTGAATGCACCATTACTCAGCCAGCCAGAACATCCCTTCAATAATTCTGCTTTGTTCTGTGTTCACAGATTACAAATCTCTCAAATGGTACAAGTCACACAGGCTGCATTCAATCCAAGGAATGCGTGTGGCATATAAAATAGACGATGTCCCACCTCACCCTCGTTTTTATAAATAGTTTTACGGGTGTGTTGAACCACTGTATTAGGGGATGTAAGGTAGGACCTGCACTACAGGTTCGCCGGTAGCCCCTGCCGGCTGGCTCTGCCCACTAAGAACTGTATAAATATGCATGATCTCCAGTGCCCTGCCATTTCGCCAGCTGCAGCAGGAGGCCACGCACCTGACTGCAATAAAGCCTCAGTTGTACCCAATCTGCGTCTTTGTGCAATTGATTGCGCATCAATTTATTGCAGTCAGATTTTTCCACAGAATGGATATCAGAATCAAACCAGATTGCCTGCAGCTGGATCCGCACTCGCCCGACGCCAGAAAAGACTTTACTCACTGGCTAGCCTGTTTTGAGGCCTACATCAACGCTGCAGACCCCACGCCAACGGAGGCTCAGAAGATAAACGTCCTGTACTCCAGACTGAGCTCCAGCGTGTTCCCGTTGATCCAAGACGCCTTGAATTACGCGAAAGCAATGGCACTCCTTAAAGAACACTACGCGCAGAAAACAAACACGCTCTTCACCAGGCATGTACTCACCTGGTATTTTCCACTCAAATGGAATTAGGGCGTGCCAGAAGTCTTCGATGGACTCACCAGGTAATTGCGACTCGCAACTACCTGGTGAGTCCATCGAAGACTTCTGGCGGGCCCTAAGTCCATTCGTCCGGGACTGTGACTGTCAGGCCGTTACAGCTGCTGAACACGCAAATCTCCTCATGCGCGATGCTTTCGTGACGGGGATTGCGTTGGACCGTATCCGAGAACGATTACTGGAAGGGGCCACGCTCGAACCGGCAGAGACAAAAACCTTGGCGCTCTCCATGACGGGCGCATCCCGTAATGTACAGTCCTACCCCCTCCCGCCGCGCTGCCCACCCTTCTACCCCTCCTAGACCCCGCCGACAACCTCCTCAGCTGGGGCCCTGCCTTCCCAATACGCCTGCGCCGCACGCCGATCCGCGAACCCCGGGGGTCCCCGCTGCTACTTCTGCAGTCAGCAGAAGCACCCCCACCAAAACTGCCCGGCTCGCACTGCCGTTTGTAAATCCTGCAGTAAAATGGGCCACTTCGCGGCTAAGTGCCAGGCCTGCGCAGTTGCTGCGATCGCGCTCGCTATCGCCCCCTCCCCCACGCTAGACGCACAATGGGAGCCGCCATCTTCTCCTCCCGGGGCCATATGCGACCAATGGGCGCCGCCATCTTGTCCCCCTTCAGCCACGTGCGCCCCATGGGCACCGTCACCTTGTCCCGACCCCGCAATGTGCGCACCATGGGCGATGCCATCTTGTTCATCCTGAGAACGGAACCGCATATGCTCGCCATCCGAAGCATCCGACGACTACCCGCAGCTCGCTTCGATGACGCTGGACCAATCTCGCCCGCACAACCTGGCCACCGCGTCGACGACGGTGAAACTCAACGGCCACGCAACCTCATGCCTGCTGGACTCCGGGAGCACCGAAAGCTTCATACGCCCAGATATGGTAAGGCGCTGCTCCCTTGCGGTCCATCCTGCCAATCAAAGGATCGACCTAGCCTCCGGCTCCCACTCCGTCCTGATCCGAGGCTTCTGTACAGTCACCCTCACTGTCCAGGGGGTAGAATGTAGTAACGTCCGCCTCTATGTCCTTCCGAATCTCTGCGCTGCACTCCTGTTGGGCCTTGACTTCCAGTGCAACCTCCAGAGCCTCACCCTCAAATCCGGCGGGCCCCTACCCCCCCTTACCGTTTGCGGCCTTGCGACCCTCAAGGTCGATCCCCCCTCCCATTTTGCCAATCTAACTGCGGATTGCAAGCCCGTTGCCACCAGGAGCAGATGGTACAGCACCCAGGACAGGACCTTCATCAGGTCCGAAGTCCAGCAGCTGTTTAAGGAGGGTATTATCAAGGCGAACAGCCCCTGGAGAGCCCAAGTTAGGTGGATTGGCCATGATAAATTGCCCTTAGTGTCCAAAATTGCCCTTAGTGTTGGGTGGGGTTGCTGGGTTGTGGGGATAGGGTGGAGGTGTTGACCTTGGGTAGGGTGCTCTTTCCAAGAGCCGGTGCAGACTCGATGGGCCGAATGGCCTCCTTCTGCACTGTAAATTCTATAAGTAGTAGTGGTTAAAACTGGGGAGAAACACAGGATGGTCGTGGACTGCAGCCAGACCATCAATCGGTACACGCAGCTCGACGCGTACCCCCTCCCACGCATATCTGATATGGTCAATCAGTTTGCACAGTACCGGGTCTTCTCAACAATTGACCTGAAATCCGCCTACCACCAGCTCCCCATCCGGAAGTCGGACCATCCATACACTGCCTTCGAGGCGGACGGTCGCCTCTATCACTTACTTAGGGTCCCTTTCGGCGTCACAAACGGGGTCTCGGTCTTCCAAAGGGAAATAGACCGAATGGTCGACCAGTACGGTTTGCGGGCCACCTTTCCGTACTTAGATAATGTCACCATCTGCAGCCATGACCAGCAGGACCACGATGCCAACCTCGATAAATTCCTCTGCACTGCCACTCTTCTCAACCTGACCTATAACAAAGAGAAGTGTGTGTTCAGCACGACCCGGTGAGCCATTCACAGCTATGTAGTCCAAAACGGACTTCTCGGGCCCGAACCTGACCGCATGCGCGCCCTCATGGAGCTCCCCCTCCCCCACTGTCCCAAGGCCCTCAAACGCTGCCGGGGGTTCTTTTCCTACTACGCCCAGTGGGTCCCAAACTATGCGGACAAGGCCCGCCCACTCATTCAGTCCACCCATTTCCCTCTCGCGGCCGACGCACAACATGCTTTCACCCGCATCAGAGCAGACATCGCCAAGGCCGGGATGTGCGCAGTGGACGAGTCACTGCCTTTCCAAGTAGAAAGTGACGCTTCAGACGTCACCCTTACCGCCACCCTAAACCAGGCAGGCAGACCCGTGGCATTCTTTTCCCGCACCCTTCATGCCTCTGAAATTCGACACTCATCCGTCGAAAAGGAGGCCCAAGCTATCGTTGAAGCTGTGCGGCATTGGAGGCATTACCTGGCTGGTAAGAGATTCACTCTCCTCACTGACCAACGGTCGGTAGCCTTCATGTTCAATAACACACAGCGGGGCAAGATCAAAAATGATAAAGTCTTGCGGTGGAGAATCGAGCTCTCCACCTATAATTACGAGATTTTGTATCGCCCCGGTAAACTCAACGAGCCCCAGACGCCCTCTACCGAGGTACATGTGCCAGCGCACAAGTGGACCAACTCCGGGCCCTACACGACAGCCTTTGTCACCCGGGGGTCACTCGATTGTACCATCTGTTCAAAGCTCGCAATCTACCCTACTCCGTTGAGGAAGTAAGGACAGTCACCAGGGACTGCCAAGTCTGTGCGGAGTGCAAGCCGCACTTCTATCGGACGGACCGTGCGCGCCTGGTGAAAGCTACCCGCCCCTTTGAACGCCTCAGCATGGATTTCAAAAGGCCCATTCCCTCCACCGACCATAACACGTACATTTTCAGTGTGGTCGATGAGTACTCCAGATTCCGATCGCCATCCCATGCCCAGATATGACGTCTGCCACCATCATTAAGGCCCTCAGCACCATCTTCGCTCTGTTCGGTTTCACCGCCTACATCCACAGTGACAGGAGATCCTCATTCATGAGCGATGAGCTGCATCAGTTCCTGCTCAGCAGGGGTATAGCCTCCAGCAGGACGACCAGCTACAACCCCCGGGGAAACGGGCAAGTAGAACGGGAGAATGGGTCGGTTTGGAGGGCCGTCCAGCTGGCCCTACGGTCCAGGAACCTCCCAGCCTCTCGCTGGCAGGAGGTCCTCCCTGATGCTCTACACTCCATCCGGTCACTATTGTGCACCGCCACTAATAACATACCCCATAAACGTGTTTCTACCTTCCCCAGGAAGTCCACATCCGGGGTGTCGCTCTCGACTTGGCTCGCTGCTCCAGGATCAGTCCTTTTCCATAGGCATGTCCGACTCCACAAGGCGGATCC
Organism: Scyliorhinus torazame; assembly: GCF_047496885.1. Classification (NCBI taxonomy): domain Eukaryota; kingdom Metazoa; phylum Chordata; class Chondrichthyes; order Carcharhiniformes; family Scyliorhinidae; genus Scyliorhinus; species Scyliorhinus torazame. The sequence continues at coordinate 139,592,051 of NC_092714.1, read as the reverse complement.
CTTGGTGGACAGGGTTCACCTGCTCCACGCCATCCCTCAATATGCCTATGTGGAGTTCCCCGACGGCCGCCAAGATACTGTCTCACTCAGGTACCTGGCACCATCAGGTTCCACCCCAACACCTCCCCCCACCATTGCAACCCCCCCCCCCTCCCACCGCGCCGCCAACATTGACCCCACCAGACCAACACCCACCCCCCCCTTTCCGCACAAGAGGACGAAGAGGATTTCGGCACCCTCCCGGAGTTCCCCGATGACTGGCCAGCATCAGCACCGCCACCACCGCCATCAGTGCCACCTCCACCACCGGCAGCACCGACTTCGTCGCCACCGTTACGCCGCTCCCAATGAAGCACCAAAGCACTGGACCGGCTGAACCTTTGACGGACTCCGGACCGTCAACATGGACTTTTCTTTTTTTCTTGTTTTCCCAGTTCTTAACACTGTACATAATTGCACTCTTTGTATATAGATTCACATCGCTCCCGCCGGACTCATTTTTAACAGGGGGTGAATGTGGTGAACCACTGTATTAGGGGGTGTAAGGTAGGACCTGCACTACAGGTTCGCCGGTAGCCCCTGCCGGCTGGCTCCGCCCACTAAGATCTGTATAAATATGCATGACCTCCATTGCCCTGCCATTTCGCCAGCTGCAGCAGGAGGCCACACATCTGACTGCAATAAAGCCACAGTTCTACCCAATCTGCATCTTTGTGCAATTGATTGCGCATCAAAGGGAAAGATGAGGCAGTCTCTCTGGGAGCCACGACAATCAGAAAACAGAGACTGGAAACAGATAGCAGAGAGCACAACCTCAGAAAGTCCCCACATTTCAGACAATGTCAGCACAAAGGAAATGTCATTAAAATTCAGCGGGGTTCTCCATCGCCTGGATCCTCCGCTTCGCCGGCAGTGCACTCAAGCCCATGGGTTTCCCAACGCCATGCGGGCGGCCGAAATGGGAAACGGGGCTGGCGGGAAGGAGAATCCCGCCCATTGTGTTTTCTCACGCCTTTTATATTTTCAGGGTGTGTCAAAGCACTTTATTGCCATCAAATTATTTTGAGCTGTATTCATTGTTACTATATCAGAAAACTGCAGAAATAACCAAGGTAGCTATCTACAGGTTACTATATGGTATATGATATAACATTTATATAGACTGCATAGATTTCTGTCTGCCTTAATCTGCTAACACAACAATACATCAGAGCAGTCCTTAGCAACTCAACTATCCATCCACAGTGATTCCTGCCAATGCAGCCTGACTCTGCACGGTGGCCACCAATACCAATCACCCTGTGCACATAGATCCAACTATGTCACTCTACTGCGCCCAGTCAGCCAGAAGGTTTTATAGACAAGGGACAAAATCAGACGGCCATAAAAAAAGAGGCTGAATTGAAGGCCGATCCCAAAGTGAAAGCACCAAAGATTCCGAAAGCAGCGCCAGGGGAGAAGTGAATCAAGCCCCGCAAACTTGCAAAATTCAGAACCCTTCTTCTCACACCCACATTTCTCAGGAGAGAGCTGATCCCCCGACCAATTGATCCCTGTCTCAGTGCACAAAGCAGATTTCAGATAGAAATCTCTTTTTTGCAGGATTCCAGATGGTTTCACTTCTTGAGGAAACAACAGTACTTAGTTGGAAATACTGCTGACAAGTTTGGATTTATAAAATCCATGTTTCTAATATAACAGGGCTAAGACCTCACACTGTGATTATGAAATACATATGTGTATATATATCATCATGGCTAATTCCTAAAATTTTAAAACTGGACGATGACCCTTGAAATGGCTAATCTATATCTGGCTGTAAACCTAAACAGAAGAGCTATCAGGGCAGTATCACAGAGACTTGCTCCTCACTATCTCTTAAGAGACACTAATGACCCTTGTGGATTGCAGAGACCAAATTCAAAGGGAATTATACAAAGGCCATCTCCATTTCATAAGCTAAATTTGGCCAACAAAACCAAGGGACAAAGGGCCCTACAACCTTCCTTTACAATAATGATTGGAACAGTATAAATCTTAAGAACCCAGACAAAGGAATATACACTCTTTGTTAAAGTCAATATGGAGAGGCGGAAGTCATGTGACATGAACCCACCCCCCCCCCCTCCCCCTCAGCTGGGGGAACAAGTTTTAATGTCTTGCTGAACTACAACGCAGCCTGTCAGCTTCCATTGAGCAGGCAGCAGCTCAGAAAATGGTGCTGTCCAAGTTTGAATCCCTGGCTGCCATCTACACTGTTTCTACTCAGACTTTAAAACTTCTATACCATCGTCTACATCACTAATTCATGTCTGCATGCCTATCTCATCATGGAAGTCAACTCTTTACTGGAAAGCCGAATTATCCAGTGTCAGCCTGCCGATCTATGTGAAGGGATATACCATTGGATCTTTCATTCTGGATTCCGGACACAGGAAACAATAATTATTTTCTCTGTGGTATTTGCCTGTAAATCTTTCTTTTTCTGTCCTTATTTTATTTTATTAAAGCACAGGGTGTTACGTTGCGACCCTCCTCCCATGTTTGAGTGTGTGCCAATAAACTAACCCTCTAAGTTTATCTTATCGCGCCAAAGCTGAGATGATGGGAAATACGCCACAGCTCAGAAAGGGGAGGAGATAAAACTCAATTAAAACACCTTTCTGTTTATGGACTGATGGTGAGAGGAGAAACCCCCTCTTCTGTCTGCAACAGAAATTGAGAGCTCAAGTCCAGAATAACCCATTTGAATTTGACCAGAGTCCAAGTTAAGAGATGAGCCAAATCTGATAAAAGAGCCAATTGAAAACTAAGAGAAAAATGGTGGAATAAATTTTACAACACTTGCAACTTACCATAGCAAATTCCCTTTCCCTAGCACTGTGATAATGACAGTTCTTGATACCCAGATGTGGATCACTCAAGTGAATTTGGACAGTGAAACTTTAACGTCCCTTAGCACAGAGCAACTGACAGCTGTAGTTAGAGAGGTACAGTTAAAATTGCCAGGTAAAGTGAAGAGAAGTGAACTGACCCAGTCATTAGAGAAACATTTGGATCTCACATTATCCATAGAGCTGTAGAGCCCAACCAGGACTCTGAGTCCCCCTCACCTCACCAGAATTGAGCTAGGAAGCACAGATTTCAGCTAGAATTTCAGGAAGAAGAGAGAGAGGGAGAACAAGAGAGAGAATAACGGAGCAGGAAAGGGAGAGAGAATTCCAGCTCTGAAAATTGGAAATGGAGTTTGCAGTTCAAAGGGAGGGAGAGAGCAGACAATTGGAAACAGCAAGGGAAAATCTCTCTACCCGCTCGAACCCCCCATCTCTCTACCCACTCGAACCCCCCCCATCTCTCTACCCGCTCGAACCCCCATCTCTCTACCCGCTCAAACCCCCCATCTCTCTAACCCTGAACCATTCTCTGAGACCCTCAAGTGTGTGAGATTGAAATTTGGTGTGGAGACATATTTTACTACTTTTAAGAAAGGAGCAGGCCAGCTAAAATAGCCATTGTCGTGTTGGGTGCTCTGCTACACAGACGAACCAACACGGTTGCAGATGGTACAACTTTGTTTTATTACTATCAATAACAACATCTGTAAACTTGTTACTGTGGTTCATTCATTACCCTTTAACCCGTGGACCCAGCCCTAACACTATCTTAGAGAGGCACTCAGCACATGGTGAATGTCTGAGTGGCACGCTGTGAGCTCTGTGCTCTGAGCTGTCTCCTGCTGGAATGAGCGGGAACTGTGGTGTTCCCCGTTTTATAGTGCATGTGCCCTTGCTTGTGATTGGCTGTGATGTTGATTGGTCGTTGATCTGTCCATCAGTGTGTATGTGTGTTTGCACCATGATGTTTACCTGAATATCATGACAGCCATCAAAGATCTGAACATTTCTAATTCAAGGGCAGCTGACAGAGAGAGCCGAAAGGATCTACTCCACACTGGTATGTCCATGAATTATGAGCTGACCAAGACTGTCATCCTTGAGAAATCAATATGAAAAGACCTTTCTGTTTACTGACCGGTGATGAGAGCAGAAGTCAGGGCTGTTGAAATAAAAGCCCCTCTTATCTGTAACATTATTGTTTAATAACGTTGCAGTATGTAAGATTGGTTTAGAGCAGCCTGTTCACTTCTGTTTGTCTAGAATTTGATTTGTTTCATTTTAGCTCCCAATGACGGAGTTTAATAATGGAACGGTGCGTGGCTGGCATTGGCAACAAACACAGCCCTAACATCATACGCTGAAGGGAACAAAAGAGATTAATACCAGGTTCAAGTGCAGTCCATTTAAATAAAAAATAAAAGCAAATTATTGCGGATGCTGGAATCTGAAACCAAAGAGAAAATGCTGGAAAATCTCAGCAGGCCTGGCAACACCTGTAGGGAGAGAAAAGAGCTAACGTTTCGAGTCCAGATGGCCCTTTGTCACAGATGCTGCCAGACCTGCTGGAGATTTTCCAGCATTTTCTCTTTGGTCCATTTAAGTACACTCTTGGCTCCTGGGCTCTATCACAGAATCACAGAATTGTTACAGTGCAGAAGGAGGTCACTTGGCCCATTGTGCCAGCACCGGCTCTCCAAATGAGCATCATGACTTTGTGTCATTTCCCTGCCATTTCCCCATTCCCCTGCACATTGTTTATATTCACTTAATCATCTAATGCCTGATGTGTTGCGTAGGCTGGGTCGAGGTGAACTGCACTTGATGCAGTGTAGCGGGAGACAGACCTCCAACACTTGATAAAATGCAACACGATTTTATTCAACATCCAAACTATTATACATGTTCAATTGTGGGTTGACATTATGCTGACTTGACTGGAGACCTGACACTAGCCTGACCAGACTAACCTAGCTACCACATGGTGTAGGCACTGGCTAGCTCACGAGCTCTGACTGTCTCAGAGGCTGGGTCCCGAGAGAGCGGGAAAACTGGTGCCCTCTGGCTTTATAGTGGTCATGTCCTGTCTGGTGATTGGCTGCTCTGTTCTGTGTGCTTACTGGTCATCCTATGTGTCAATCACTGCCTGTCTGCACTCCATTGTATACATAGATGTATATTATGACAATGCCCTTTTGAGTGCCTCAATTGAACTTGCCTCCACCATACTGCGAGGCAGTGAGTTCCAGATACGAACCACTTGTGTGAAAACGTTTTCCCTCACACCACATTTGCTTCTTCTGCAGATCACATCACATCTGTACCCTCTTGTTCTTGATCCTTTTACGAGTGGGAAAAGTTTCTCCCTATCTACTCTGTCTAGCCCCCTCATGATTTTGAACATCTTTATCAAATCTATCATTCCCCAAATGTGGGAAGTTCCAGGATTTGGCAGAGAGTGCTGTTGTATCCGTACAGGAATGGCAAATGGTTCAGTGACTTCAGTGACAGGCTGCAACAGGTATGGGGCTGCAGTGACACTGCCTCTGGATAAGCTGTGATGAGCTGGAACACAAGCTATTCTTTCTCCTGGCCTGGCTGCAGCCCACTCATGCCCAATTACTTGCCATGGGCAGATACCAATTCTATACCAGCCTCTAGCTAGTATAGAGTTGGACCCACTGACCCTCCAACTTGCCGCATCTCTCCTGCCCACCACCTCTGCTGGAAGGTCGCTGAGTTCACCTTGCCCCCTCTCCTGAGCTCGGCTGGTTCTGTAAATCCTCATTTTCCTGGCCGGTACGCACTGGATCCTGACCAGCCAATGTGAGTGATGCACGATCAATTACTATTAAAGCGAGGTAGTAACATAACTGAAGGCTTTAATAGACTAGAACTGTTCCCCAGCAGCTTCGGTACAGAATGAGGGCTGCTGGGGCGGCTCCAGTTCTTATACCCCGCCTGTCAGGGCGGAGCTACATACTATACAGCCAATGGTAAACTCCTAGGTTTAACCAATGGGCTTCAGCCTCTCGGGTACTGCAATACCTGATAATACCACATTCACCCCCTGTTAAAAAAGAGTCCAGCGGGGGTGGTGGCCAGTGGTTACAATTGCATTTAACATGGTATGATCAGATATGGAGGTACCGTGATACCTCCTTACAGGGTTGAAGAGAATATTTACAATCGTGGAAGATATATACATTCAGTGTTTATTTACAGTTACAGATTGGTTATACTGAAGCAATCAGTCGGTCGCGTGGCCTGGTCGTCCTCCTGGATCGTCTGAGCCTCGGTGGTGATTCCGGTGGGGGTCCGGGCGTCTGCGACTCCGGGAGCGTGGCCTCTGCCTCCATGGCAGCTTCGTCACCCCTAGACGGTGCTGGTGGGGCAAACGGTTGACAAGAGAGGGGGGCGCCTGCAGGGGGCGTCGGTGGGTGGGAGGGCCTAGGCAGGGGCGGCGGGAGGACGGACCCTCCTGTGAGGTGCTGTGGAGGGGGGGTGGTTCGGGTGCGCGAGGGATTCCGGCTGGCCGTCAGGGAACGCCACGTAGGCGTACTGGGGGTTAGCGTGCAGCAGGTGGACCTTCTCAACCAATGGGTCCGAATTGTGCACCCGCACGTGTTTTCGGAGCAGGATGGGTCCGGGTGTTGCTAGCCAAGTTGGGAGCGAGGTCCCGGAGGAGGACTTCCTGGGAAAAACAAGGAGACGTTCATGAGGTGTCTGGTTGGTAGTTGTACAGAGCAGTGACCGGATGGCGTGGAGGGCCTCCGGAAGGACTTCTTGCCAGCGGGAGACTGGGAGGGCCCTGGACCGTAGGGACAGTAGGACGGTCTTCCAGACCGTTCCATTCTCCCTCTCTACCTGCCCATTTCCCCGGGGGTTGTAACTGGTCGTCCTGCTTGAGGCGATGCCCCTGTTGAGCAGGAATTGTCGCAGTTCGTCGCTCATAAAGGAGGACCCCCTATCACTGTGTATGTACGCGGGGAAACCGAACAGTGTAAAGATACCCTGGAGGGCCTTGATGACGGTGGCTGCGGTCATGTCTGGGCAGGGGATGGCGAATGGGAACTGGGAATACTCGTCAATCACGTTCAGGAAGTACGTGTTGCGGTCGGTGGAGAGGAGGGGGCCTTTGAAGTCCATGCTGAGGCGTTCAAAGGGACGGGAAGCCTTTATCAGGTGCGCTTTCTCTGGCCGGTAGAAGTGCGGTTTGCACTCCGCTCAGATTTGGCTGTCCCTGGTGACTGCCCTGACCTCCTCGATGGAGTAGGGCAGGTTGCGGGTCTTAACAAAATGGAAAAAGTGAGTGACCCCCGGGTGGCAGAGGTCCTCGTGGAGGCCTCGGAGGCGGTCGACTTATGCGGTGGCACATGTGCTGCGGGACAGGGCATTAGGAGGCTCGTTTAGCTTCCCGGGACGATACAAGATCTCGTAGTTGTAGGTGGTGAGTTCAATCCTCCATCGTAAGATCTTGTTGTTCTTTATCTTGCCCCGCTGTGCATTATCAAACATGAACACCACCGACCGTTGGTCAGTGAGGAGAGTGAATCTCCTGCCGGCCAGGTAATGCCTCCAATGTTGCATAGCTTCTACTATGGCTTGTGCCTCTTTTTCGACCGAGGAATGGCGAATTTCGGAAGCATGGAGGGTACGGGAGAAGAAGGCCACCGGTCTGCCCGCTTGGTTGAGGGTGGCGGCCAGAGCTACGTCGGACGCATCGTTCTCGACCTGGAAGGGGAGGGACTCGTCGATGGCGCGCATCGAGGCCTTTGCAATGTCTGCTTTGATGCGGTTGAAGGCCTGGCGGGCCTCCATCGACAGAAGGAAGGTTGTGGACTGGATTAGGGGACGAGCTTTGTCTGCGTAGTTCGGGACCCACTGGGCGTAATAACTGAAAAACCCGTGGCAGCGCTTCAGGGTCTTGGGGCAGTGAGGGAGGGGGAACTCCATGAGGGGGCGCATGCGTTCAGGGTCGGGGCCTCTAACTCCATTTCGCACTATGTAGCCGAGAATGGCTAGACGGTCGGTGCTAGATACGCATTCATCCTTATTATACGTTAAGTTAAGGATTTTAGCGGTCTGGAGAAATTTTCGGAGGTTAGTGTCATGGTCCTGCTGGTCATGGCCACAAATGGTGACGTTATCAAGATACGGAAACGTTGCGCGCAAGTCCTACCGGTCAACCATTCGGTCCATCTCGCGATGGAAGACCGAGACCCCTTTAGTGACACCAAAGGGAACCCTTAAAAAATGATAGAGCCGCCCATCTGCCTCGAAGGCAGTGTATTTGCGGTCGCTCGTGCGGAGGGGTAGTTGATGGTCGGCGGACTTGAGATCCACCGTGGAGAAGACCTTATATTGCGCGATCCTGTTTACCAGGTCGGATATGCGGGGGAGAGGGTACGCGTCCAGCTGCGTAAACCTGTTGATGGTCTGACTGTAGTCAATGACCATCCTATGTTTCTCCCCGGTCTTTACCACCACTACTTGAGCTCTCCAGGGACTGTTGCTCGCTTTAATGACCCCTTCCCTCAACCTTTGGACCTCTGACCTGATGAAGATCCGGTCCTGGGCACTGTACCGTCTGCTCCTGGTGGCGACGGGTTTGCAATCTGGGGTGAGGTTCGCAAACAGGGAAGGCGGGTCGACCTTAAGGGTAGCGAGGCCGCAGGCACTAAGGGCGGGTATAGGGCCGCCAAATTTGAAGGTCAGGCTTTGCAAGTTACATTGGAAATTCAACCCCAGGAGTGTAGCCGCGCAGAGGTGCGGCAGGACATAAAGGCGGAAATTGTTGAATTTCTTGCCTTGGACCCTGAGGTTTGCTAAGCAGAACCCCTTTATCTCCACTGAGTGTGAACCGGAGGCCAGGGAGATTCTTTAGTTTACTGGGTGGGTAACAAGTGAACAGCGCCTTACCATGTCGGGGTGTATAAAGCTCTCCGTGTTCCCAGAGTCGATCAGGCAGGACGTCTCGTGGCCGTTGAAGAAAACCATCGTCGTTGCTGTTGAGAGTGTCCGAGGTCGATTTTGGTCCAGAGTCACCGAGGCCAGATGAAGTAGTTGCGGGTTTTGATCGGGCAGCGTGTAGTCGGCCGTGCTGGGGTCCTGGGGCTCCATCCAAGATGGCATCTCCCATGGGTCACACATGGTGGTTGGGGATGGACAAAATGGCGGCGCCCATCCGTCCAGCGTGGTGTCCGAGGAACAAGATGGCCGCGTCCGTGGGCCGCACGTGGCCCTAGGATAGGGGGGTGGGGGTGAATGCTGGCCTCCTGGGCCCCGAAGAGAAGATTGCTGCGGCGGTCCGGAGTCGCCGCTGGAGACCGCGGCCACCGCTCGTGCCTGGCAGACCCCCATAAAATGGCCCTTCTTGCCACACCCTTTGCAGGTGGAGGTGCGGGCCGGGCAGCGCTGGCGGGGGCGCTTCGCCTACCGGCAAAAGAAACAGCGGGGCCCGACGGAGTTAGCGGGCCATCTTACAGCTCAGGCCTGTGGGGACATGGGGAAAGTCTGTGGGGCTGCCGCTGGGGGATGCCATTCTGCCCAGGGGGCCGCCGTGTGGTCGGGCACATAGTATTGCGCGTTTCTCGAGGCAACGTCCATGGACCCTGCTAGGGCACGTACCTCTCTAAGTCCCAGGGTGACTGTTTCTAAGAGCCGCTGGCGGATCTCTGGGGAGCTCATACCTACTACGAAGGCATCCCGGATTAGGAGTTCCGTATGCTCGCTCCCCAAAACTAGCGGGCAGCCACAGTTTCTGCCCACCACCAGTAGCGCCCGGTAGAACCCCTCCAACGATTCCCCGGGGCTTTGCCGTCTTGTTGCAAGCAGGTGACGTGCATAGACCTGATTTACAGGGCGGATATAATGTCCTTTTCACAGTTCAATCGCTGCATTGAAGTCCTCCGCCTCCTTGATGAGGGTGTAGATCCCATGGCTTACCCTTTTTTTTAAAATATATTTTATTGACATTTTTCATTCACAATTTTTTCCCCTTACACATCAAACATAAAGAAAATTTAACAGTACAAGTAACATGATAACTACAATCTAATAAAGAGTAACTAACTAACATAGTAAACTAACCCAATAACATAAAATTAAACATTCCCCTCCCCCCTCCCTCCCCTCCACCCCCCCCCCCCCCTCCCCCCGGGTTGCTGCTGCTGGTCATCTATCTTCCCTCTAACGTTCCGCTAGGTAGTCGAGGAACGGTTGCCACCGTCTGGTGAACCCTTGAGCCGATCCTCTCAGTGGAAACTTAATCTGCTCCAGTTTAATGAACCCCGCCATATCGTTTATCCAGGCCTCCAGTCCGGGGGGTTTCGCTTCCTTCCACATGAGTAAAATCCTACGCCGGGCTACTAGGGACGCAAAGGCCACGACATCGGCCTCTTTCGCCTCCTGCACTCCCGGCTCATCCGCAACTCCAAATAAAGCTAAACCCCAGCCTGGTTTGACCCGGACCTTCACCACCTTCGAAATCACTCCCGTCACTCCCCTCCAATACCCCTCTAGTGCCGGGCACAACCAAAACATATGTGTGTGGTTTGCCGGGCTTCCGCCGCACCTCCCACACTTGTCCTCCACTCCGAAGAACCTGCTCAACCTTGCTCCCGTTATGTGTGCTCTATGTAGCACCTTAAATTGAATCAGGCTAAGCCTGGCACACGAGGAAGAGGAATTTACCCTGCTTAGGGCATCAGCCCACATACCCTCTTCTATCTCCGCCCCGAGCTCTTCTTCCCACTTTCTTTTCAGTTCGCCCACCAGCTCCTCCCCCTCTTCTCTCATCTCTCGGTATATTTCTGACACCTTGCCCTCCCCGACCCACACCCCCAAGAGCATTCTATCCTGGATCCCCTGCGTTGGGAGCAATGGAAATTCCCTCACCTGTTGTCTTGTGAACGCCCTCACCTGCATATACCTAAAGAAATTTCCCCGGGGCAGCTTATACTTTTCCTCCAACGCTCCCAAACTCGCAAACGTCCCGTCTATAAATAAATCTTCCAGCCTCCTAATTCCCAGCTGGTGCCAGCTCTGGAATCCTCCATCCATCCTCCCTGGGGCAAACCTATGGTTGTTCCTAATTGGGGACCCCACTAGGGCTCCCAGCACACCTCTCTGTCGCCTCCATTGCCCCCAAATATTTAATGTTGCCGCCACCACTGGGTTCGTGGTAAATTTTTTTGGTGAGAACGGTAGCGGCGCCGTCACCAGCGCCTCTAGACTCGTCCCTTTACAGGACTTTCTCTCTAATCTTTTCCACGCCGCTCCCTCTCCCTCTATCATCCATTTACGGATCATCGCCACATTGGCGGCCCAGTAGTAGTCGCCCAAATTCGGCAGCGCCAGTCCCCCTCTGTCTCTACTACGTTGTAAGAACCCCCTCCTTACCCTCGGAACTTTCCCTGCCCATACGAAGCTCGTGATGCTCCTGTCTATTTTCTTAAAGAAGGCCTTAGTGATCAGTATAGGGAGATATTGGAATACAAATAGGAACCTCGGGAGGACCATCATCTTAATTGCCTGCACTCTACCCGCCAGTGACAGTGGCTGCATGTCCCACCTCTTGAAGTCCTCTTCCATTTGTTCCACCAGTCGTGTCAGATTAAGTCTGTGCAAGGTTCCCCAGCTCCTGGCTATCTGAATCCCCAGGTATCGAAAGTTTCTTTCCACTTTCCTTAAAGGCAGGCCATCTATCCCTCTACTCTGGTCCCCAGGGTGTATCACAAAAAGTTCACTCTTTCCCATGTTAAGCCTATATCCCGAGAAATCTCCGAACTCCCTCAATATCTTCATGAACTCTGTCATCCCCCCCACTGGGTCCGTCACATACAATAGTAGGTCATCCGCGTCGAGTGACACTCGGTGTTCTTCACCCCCTCTAATCACCCCTCTCCATTTCCTGGAGTCTCTCAGCGCCATGGCCAGTGGTTCAATTGCCAACGCGAACAGTAATGGAGATAGCGGGCATCCCTGTCTTGTTCCCCTGTTTAGTCGGAAATACTCCGATCTTTGCCGACCCGTGACCACACTTGCCGTTGGGGCCCCATAGAGGTGTTTGACCCAGCTAACAAACCCGTCCCCGAACCCGAACCTCCTCAGCACCTCCCATAGATACTCCCACTCCACCCTATCAAATGCCTTCTCTGCATCCATTGCCGCCACTATCTCTGCCTCCCCCTCTGCTGGGGGCATCATTATCACCCCTAATAGCCGTCGCACATTGACATTTAGTTGTCTCCCCTTTACGAATCCTGTCTGGTCTTCGTGCACCACCCCTGGGACACAGTCCTCTATCCTCAATGCCAGCACCTTTGCTAGCAATTTGGCGTCCACATTTAGTAGTGAAATAGGCCTATAGGACCCGCACTGCAGCGGATCTTTATCCCGCTTCAAAATTAGCGATATCGTCGCCTCCAACATTGTCGGGGGTAGAGTCCCACCTTCCCTGGCCTCGTTAAACGTCCTCTCCAACAGCGGGGCCAGCAAGTCCACATATTTTCTATAAAATTCCACCAGGAACCCATCTGGTCCTGGGGCCTTCCCTGCCTGCATGTTCCCCAGCCCTTTGGTAACCTCGTCCACCCCAATTGGTGCCCCCAGGCCTTCCACCTCCTGCTCCTCCACCCTCGGGAACCTTAATTGGTCCAAAAACTGCCGCATCTCCTCTTTTCCCTCCGGGAGTTGGGACCTATAAAGTCTTTCGTAAAAGGTCTTAAACACCTCGTTTATCTTTCCTGCTCTTCGCACCGTAGCTCCCTTTTCGTCTCTAATTCCCCCTATCTCCCTCGCCGCTGTCCTCTTTCGCAGCTGATGGGCCAACAGGCGACTAGCCTTTTCCCCATATTCATATCTCATCCCCTGTGCCTTCCTCCACAGCACCTCCGCCCTCCTGGTGGTCAGAAGGTCGAACTCCGTCTGAAGTCGTCGTCTCTCCCTGTACAGTCCCTCCTCCGGGGTCTCCGCATATTCTTTGTCCACCCTTAAAATCTCCCCCAGTAATCTTTCCCTTTCCTTGGCCTCTGTTTTCCCTTTGTGAGCCCTGATGGAGATCATCTCTCCTCTGACCACCGCCTTTAGTGCTTCCCATACCACTCCCACTCGGACCTCCCCGTCGTCATTGGCCTCCAGGTATCTCTCGATGCATCCCCGCACCCTTCCACAGACTCCCTCATCCGCCAACAATCCCACATCTAATCGCCAGAGTGCACGCTGCTCCCTCTCCTCTCCTAGTTCCAGGTCCACCCAATGTGGGGCATGATCCGAGATAGCTATGGCTGAATACTCAGTTTCTTCCACCCTCGAGATCAACGACCTTCCCAAAACAAAAAAATCTATCCGGGAGTACACCTTGTGAACATGGGAGAAGAAGGAGAACTCCTTGGCCTTCGGTCTAACAAATCGCCATGGATCCACTCCCCCCATTTGGTCCATAAACCCCTTAAGCCCCTTGGCCGCTGCCGGCCTTCTTCCGGTCTTAGATCTGGATCTATCTAACCCTGGGTCCAGCACGGTGTTGAAGTCTCCCCCCATTATCAAGTTTCCTACCTCCAGGTCCGGTATACGTCCCAGCATCCGCTTCATGAATCCCGCATATTCCCAATTCGGGGCATATACGTTAACCAACGTGACCTCCATTCCCTCCAGCCTGCCACTCACCATCACATATCTGCTTCCACTATCTGCTACAATGCACCTAGCTTCGAATGATACCCGTTTCCCCACCAGTATGGCCACCCCTCTATTCTTTGCATCCAGCCCTGAATGGAACACCTGTCCCACCCATCCTTTCCTTAACCTAACTTGGTCCGCCACCTTCAGGTGCGTCTCCTGAAGCATAGCCACGTCTGCCCTCAGTCCTTTCAAGTGCGCGAACACTCGGACCCTTTTAATCGGTCCATTTAGGCCTCTCACGTTCCACGTGATCAGCCGCACTGGGGGTTACCTGCCCCCTTCCCGCATCGACTAGCCATCCCCCTCTCTAGGCCAGTCCCACGTCCCGATTCCGCGCTCCCACTCGTTCCCCAGGTGGTGCATTCCAGCCCCGACCACCCTTTCTTTAGCCAGTTCCCCTTTGATTTCTGCAGCAGCAACCCAGTTATCCCCCCCCCCCCCGGCCAGATCCCCATCTAGCGTGATTGCTCCCCCCATGTTACTTCCGAAAGTCAGCTGACTTCAACTGACCCCGGCTTCTCCCGCTCACTCCTTGACCCCCCCGTGTGGGGAACTCCCATCTACCTTGCGCCTATCTTCCCGCCATCACCTTTCTGGCGCGGGAACAAGGACAGTAGGCTCCATATTCTCTGTAGCTGTCCCGCCCCTTATGGCGCAGCTCCCTCTCCACTCTCCGCCTATGTCTCTTCTTTCCCCCCACCGGCGCCCACATTTCTTAGTGTCTCCCCCCTTCCCAATTTACATCTCTACATACATCGACAGTAACATTTCTCTCTAATATCAGTCCCTCAGTTCCAATCCAGTTTCTCGTTTTTAATGAAGGTCCATGCTTCTTCCGCCGTTTCGAAGTAGTGATGTCTCTCCTGGTACGTGACACATAGTTGCGCCGGCTGCAGCATCCCGAACTTCACCTTCTTCTTGTGTAGCACCTCCTTGGCTCGATTAAAACTCGCCCTCCTTCTCGCCACCTCCGCACTCCAATCCTGGTACACCCGTACCACCACGTTCTCCCATCTACTACTCCGTACCTTTTTGGCCCATCTCAGAACCACTTCTCTATCATTAAAGCGGTGAAATCGCACGATTGTCGCCCTAGGTGGTTCTCCCGCCTTTGGTCTCCTCACAGGGACCCGATGCGCCCCGTCCACTTCTAAGGGGCCCGAAGGGGCCTCAGCTCCCATCAGCGAGCTTAGCATCATGCTCACGTAAGCCCCGCAGTCCACTCCTTCCACTCCCTCGGGGAGACCCAGGATCCGAAGGTTCTTCCTTCGTGCTCTGTTTTCTAGGGCCTCAATCCTTTCAATGCACTTCTTCTGGAGCGCCTCGTGCGTCTGTGTTTTGACCGCCAGGCCCAGGATCTCGTCTTCATTATCCGTCACCTTCTGCTCCACCACGCGGAGCTCTGTCTCCTGGGTCCTTTGTGCCTCCTTAAGCCCCTCAATTGCCAGTAGCATCGGGGTCAGCACCTCCTTCTTAAGTAGCTCCACACACCTTCTTAAGAATTCGTCTTGATCGGGCCCCCATGTCGCCTGGGCTTTCTCCGCCGCCATCTTGCTTCTTTTTTCCTCCTGTCCCTATCGTCGAGGATTCCTCGCGATGTAGCCGCCACCGCCGATATTTTTCTCTTTCGTTGGGGGGGACTCCCTGTTAACTCACCCCACACCGGGTTTCGTCCTGGAAAAATTCCCCGTTGGGGCTCTTAAAAGAGCCCGAATGTCCGTTTGAGCTGGAGCCGCCGAAACGTGCGGCTTAGCTGGGCATCGCCGCAACCGGAAGTCCCCATGGCTTACCCTTGAGTGCAGGAGATGCAGTTTCTGCTCCCCCGAGGGTGTGCCTTCGGCCGTCTCGAGGTAGCCTTTAAAGCACACCAGCCAGTGCTTGAAGATCGCCGCCGATTTCTCCGCGTGGGGGCTGAGTTGCAGACACTCCGGCTTGATTCGGCGATCCATCCTTTCAGCATAATTAGTAGTCTATTAAATTGATGCACGATCAATTACTATTAAAGCGAGGTAGTAACATAACTGAAGGCTTTAATAGGCTAGACCTGTTCCCCAGCAGCTTCAGTACAGAATGAGGGCTGCTGGGACGGCACCGGTTCTTATACCCCACCTGTCAGGGCGGAGCAACATACAAAACAGCCAATGGTAAACTCCTAGGTTTAACTAATGGTCTTCAGCCTCTCGGGTACTGCAATACCTGATAATACCACAGTGAGCAACCACATTTCTGCTGGAATAACATCAGTCAAGCTTGAAAGGGCACCACAGAAATAAATATCTGCGCCCACAGAGCTCACCTGCCCTCAAATACTACTCACCGATTCACTGTGAGTCAGACAAACGCCTTAGATGACAGCTCCTTTTCTTCACCAAGTGCTGCTTCCAGAGCTTGCTCTCTCTCACATCCTGCACTGCCAGCCAGTCAACTGTTGCCACAATGGCCTGGCATTGAGTGGAATCATGTACCTTTGGAAATCCAGCCATGTGTGGCCTCATAGTTTAATGAAACATTGATTGACGGAGCAGCAGTGTACTCTCCACATGCCATGCGGGCAATGTTAATAATCAAGTGTGCGACACTTGAAAAATTAAATGAAAATCGCTTATTGTCACAAGTAAACTTCAAATGAAGCTACTGTGAAAAGCCCCTAGTCGCCACATTCCGACCCCTGTTTGGGGAGGCTGGTACGGGAATTGAACCGTGCTGCTGGCCTGCCTTGGTCTGCTTTTAAAGCCAGCTCTTTAGCCCTGTGCTAAACCAGCCCCTCAAAATGAGGGGGCACCTGGATTTGAACCAGGGATCTCTTGATCTGCAGTCAAGTGCTCTATCACTGAGCTATACCCCCACTGCCATTGATTATTTCTTGATAGACTGGTGGCCTGCAACACAGCTTAGAGGAAACCTATGTCGTGCATATGCCTGACACCAAACTGTTGAAGAAACTGTTCTACTAGGAACTCGGTCACACAGGACATTCCAGGAGGACAGTGGAAATGCTGTAGAGATGTCCTCAAAGTATCCCTGAAGAGGTCAAACATCCTCATTGTCTCATGGGAGATTCTGATTTGTGATTGACACACCAAGTCATCCAATCAGCCCCTCTAGCACCACCTGCCCTGCATGTGGCAGAGTCTGTAGGTCGCACAATGGACTTACCATCAAACTGGAATGGAAGCAGGTCATCCCAGATCTCAAGGGACTGCCGAAGATAAGAAGGTATTTTCTGCTTTTTAAAAATGTATTTTTAGCTGATGATTGGAATGATTTTGAAAGAGCTGGAATGAAATGACAACCACCTTCCCTTGCTGGTCCCCACCAGGGAATGGAGGTCAAGCTATCTAAGATCAAGGATTAGATTGTTTATTCTGCTGATCGTTTAAGGGTAAGTGATGTGTTATCACAGCATTTAGCAGTTCCTGAGGATGTGAAGCCCAGAGGATATGTAAACTGGCGAGTTTCAAACAGGATCATGTTCCAGGTGCTCCATTCTGTCTGGCCTGATTGATAGTTCTGTGCCTGGAGGCCTCTTGTGATGCAGATGGCAATAGCTAAACAGTTGTTTAATTTACTTGTTTGAACCATGTGTCTAAAATCATTGTGATGAGATCCTTGAGGATTGAAACATCCATGTTATGGATTTCAAAGGCACCATTATTGTGAATATTGAAGAGATTCCAAAATGCTTGTTGATTGAATAATGGAAACGTACAGCACAAGGGCATTCAATCTATCATAATTGTGCTGGCTCTTTGAAAATAAATTTCAATACACCAAAGTTAACTCGTGTGCTATTTTAATTTTGGATTCTGTATAATTTCATGAATTGTAAAGAATTCAAATTAGCAACCTCATCTTAATCTTTTCTTTTTAATCGATTAATGGGATGTGGGCATCGCTGGCTCGGTCAGCACTTATTGCTCATTCCTGATTGCCCTCGAGAAGGTGGTGGTGAGTTGCCTTCTTGGACTGCTGTAGTCCATGTGGTGTAGGTACACCCACTGTGCTGTTAGGGAGGGAGTCCAGGACTTTGACCCAGTGATAATGAAGGAATTGTGACATATGTCCAAGTCAGAATAGTTTTTTTCATAAACATTTTATTAAGTTATTTAATATAAATAATAATACACATGTTGCCAAAAATATACAGATGATATAACTTTCATCAACAACCAAATGCTAACCTACCCCCCTCTACTTCCATCTCCACCCGCTCCCCCCCAACACCCCCCCCCCCCCCCCGCCCCACCCATCCCTAACCCCCTCCCAGCTCTCTAACGTGTCCAGATCCTTAAAGAAAGAAAGAAATGGGCACCATCTCTGGTGGAACCTCCCCGCCGGGCCCCTGATAGTATACTTGACTTTCTCCAGATGCAAGGCCGACTTCAAGCCTTCCATCCAGGCCGATGCTCTGGGTGGTGAGGGATCTCCACTTCAGCAATATACACCTTCTGACTATTAAGGAGGCGAAGGCAAAAACATCAGCCCTTACCCCCCCCTGCAAAATCTTGGATCTTGTGTCAAAAAAGGCGCCCCAGAATCCAGCAAGCCCAGGACAAGACCAAAACGCATGTGTGTGGTTAGCCAGTGCAAGTGAACAGCGGTCACACTTGTTCTTCACGTCTTGAAAGAACCCACTCATCCTTGCCTTCGTCCAATGTGTTCTTTGTAGCACTTTGAACTGAACCAAACTCAGTCTGACACAAGATGAAGTGGAATTCACCCTGTAGAAGGCTTCTCTCCAAACCTCCTCAGTAAGCACAGAGCCTCGTTCCTCCATCCATTTCTCATATACTCTATTCAAAGGGGCAGGATCTGAAGATAGAATGAGGCTGCACAGATTTGAAATTGACCCTTTGTCCCTGCTGTGCCAAGGCCAGTACCTTTTCTGTATGTTGACTGCCCTGTAATAAAACAAGAGATTTGGGAGGGCCAAGCCTCCCGATCCTCTGTCTCTCTGAAGCAGAGTGCTGCAGATGGTGCGGTGGCACAGTGGTTAACACTGCTGCCTCACAGCTCCATGGTCCCAGGTTCAATTACGGCCCCGGGTCACTGTCTGTGCGGAGTCTGCACGTTCTCCCCATGTCTGCGTGGGTTTCCTCCGGGTGCTCCAGTTTCTTACCACAGTCCAAAGATGTGTAGGTTAGGTGGATACATACATAGATCCATAGGTATATAGAAGATAGGAGCAGGAGGAGGCCTTTCGGCCCTTCGAGCCTGCTCCTCCATCCATCACGATCATGGCCGATCATCCAACTCAATAGCCTAATCCTGATTTCTCCCCAGAGCCTTTGATCCCATTCTCTCCAAGTGCTATATCTAGCCGCCTCTTGAATATATCCAATGTTTTAGCATCAACTACTTCCTGTGGTAATGAATTCCACAGGCTTTGGGTGAAGAAATGTCTCCTCATCTCTGTCTGAAATGGTTTACCCTGAATCCTCAGACTGTGACCCCTGGTTCTGGACACACACACCATTGGTAACATCTTCCCTGCATCTACCCTGTTTAGTCCTGTTAGAATTTTATAAGTCTCTATGAGATCCCCCCTCATTCTTCTGAACTCCAGCGAGAACAATCCCAACCTAGTCAATCTCTCCTCATATGACAGTCCCGCCATCCCTGGAATCAGTCTGGTAAACCTTTGCTGCACTCCCTCGAGAGCAAGAACATCCTTCCACAGAGAAAGAGACCAAAACTGCACACAATACTCCAGGTGTGGCCTCACTAAGTCCCTGTACAATTGCAGCAACACATCCCTGCTTCTATACTATAGGGCAGCACGGTAGCATGGTGGTTAGCACAATTGCTTCACAGCTCCAGGGTCCTCCAGTTTCCTCCCACAGTCCAAAGATGTGCAGGTTACGTGGATTGGCCAAGCTAAAAAATTGCCCTTAGTGTCCAAAATTGCCCTTAGTGCTGGGTGGGGTTACTGGGTTATGGGGATAGGGTGGAGGTGTGGACTTGGGTTGGGTGCTCTTTCCAAGAGCCGGTGCAGACTCGATGGGCTGAATGGCCTCTTCTGCACTGTAAATTCTATGTCTATGTATACTCGAACCCTCTTGCAATGAAGGCCAACACACCATTAGCCTTCTTTACCACCTGCTGCACCTGCATGCTTATCTTCAGCGACTGGTGCACAAGGACACCCAGGTCCCGCTGCACACTCCCCTCTCCCAATTTACAACCATTCAGGTAGTAATCTGCCTTCCTGTTTTTGCTCACAAAGTGAATAGCCTCACACTTATCCAAATTCTACTGCCTCTGCCATTGATTTGTCCACTCGCCCAACTTGTCCAGATCATGCTGTAGGATCCCTGTGCCCTCGTCACAATTCACCCTCTCACCTAACTTGGTATCATCTGCAAACTTGGAGATGTTACATTTTGTTCCCTCATTCAAATCATTAATATATATTGTGAGTAGCTGGGGTCCCAGCACCGATCCCTGTGGTACCCCACTAGTTACTGCCTGTCAATTTGAAAAGGATCCATTAATTCCTACTCTTTGTTTCCTCTCTGCCAACCAGTTTTCTATCCACCTCAATACATTTTCTCCAATCACATGCGCTTTAATTTTGCATAATCTCTTATGCGGGACTTTGTCAAACGCCTTCTGAAAGTCCAAATATACCACATCGACTGGCTCCCCCTTCTCAACCTTACTGGTTACATCTTCAAAGAATTCCAACAGATTTGTCAAGCATGATTTTCCCTTCATAAATCCATGCTGACTCTGACTGTTCCTGCCACTGCTTCCCAAATGTTCCACTATAAAATCATTGATAATGGATTCAATAATTTTCCACACTACCGATGTTAGGCTTACTGGTCTATAATTCCCTGCTTTCTCTCTACCTCCCTTTTTGAATATTGGAGTGACGTGAGCTACCCTCCAATCTGCAGGGACAGTTCCAGAGTTTATAGAATCCCGGAAGATGACCACCAATGCAGCCGCTATTTCCAGAACCACCTCCTTAAGCACTCTGGGATGCAGATTCTCAGGCCCGTGGGATTTATCTGTCTTCAATCCCATCAATTTTCCCAGCACCATTTCTCTACTAATTTTGATCTCCCTCAGTTCTTCTCTCTCACTAAACCTTTCATTCTCCAACATTTCTGGGATCTGATTTGTGTCCTCTTTTGTGAAGACAGAACCAAAGTATGTATTCAATTGCTCAGCCATCTCTTTGTCCCTTATTATGCATTCCCCTGTTTCTGGCTGTCGGGGGCTACAGTTCTCTTTGCCAATCTCTTTCTCTTCACATATCTATAGAAACTCTTAATGTCAGTCTTTATGTTCCCTGCTAGCTTCCTTTCGTACTGTACTTTCCCCTTCTTAATCAATCCCTTCGTCCTTCTTTGCTGAATTCTAAACTGTTGCCAATCCTCAGCCCTATTATTCTTCTTGGCCAATCTGTGTGGTTCTTCCTTGGATCGGATACTATTTCTAATTTCCTTTGTATGCCATAGATTGGCCCTCTTACCCATTTTGCTTTTGTGCCAGACAGGAATGAACAGTTGCTATAGTTCCCCCAAGCGTTCCTTGAATGTTTGCCATTGCCTATTCTTGAAGTAACTCTCCCCAATCTATCAAGGCCAACTCATGCCTCATATCTTCATAGTTCCCTTTATTAAGATTCAGCACCCTAGTCTCCAAATCACCTACTTCACTCTCCATCTTGATAAAAAAATTCTATCATGTTATGGTCGCTCATCCCCAAGGGATCTTGTACAGCCAGATTGGCAATGACTCCCTTCTAATTACACAGTGCCCAGTCTAAGATGGCCTGCTCTCTAGTTGGTTCCTCCACATATTGGCCAAGAAAACCATCCCATATGCACTCCAGGAATTCCTCCTCTCTGGCATTGTGGCTAAGTTGATTTGCCCAATTTATGTGAAGATTAAAATCACCCATGATCACCTATATTCCCTTATTTTGTGCTTCTTTAATTTCAGTTTTAATGCCATTCCCAACATCACCACTGCAGTTTTGGGGTCTACATATGACACCCACTAATGTTTTTTGTCCCTTGGTATTTCTCAACTCTACCCATACAGATTCCACATTGTCAGAGCTAATATCCTTTTTCATTACTGTGTTAATTTCCTCTTTGACCAGCAGTGTCACGCCACCACCTTTTCTTTCATGCCTGTCCTTCCTAAATATTGAAAACCCTGGGACATTCAGTTCCCATCCCTCTTCAACCTGCAGCCATGTCTCCGTAATCCCAATTATATCATACCCATTTACATCTATCTGCGCAATTAGTTCATCCACTTTATTGCAAATGTTCCGTGCATTAAGGCACAGAGCCTTTAAGTTTGTCTTTTTCACATTGTTTGTCTTGGTCCCAATATATTTCACTTTTGCCCTGTTCCAATTTTGCCCTTGGTTTCTCCACCTATCACTTTTCTTCTTCACTTTTCTACCTTTTATTTTTGTCCTCTTTCTCTGACTTCTTGCATAGGTTCCCATCCCCCGGCATATTAATTTAAACCCTCCCCAACTGCTCTAGCAAATAGCCCCCCTAGGACATCAGTTCCAGTCCTGCCCAGGTGCAATCCATCCAGTTTGTACAGGTCCCACCTCCCCCAGAACTGGTCCCAATGCCCCAGGAATCTGAAACCCTCCCCCTGGCCACGCTAAATTGCCCGTTAGTACCCAAAAAGGTGAGGTGGAATTACTGGGTTATGGGAATAGGGTGAATGTGTGGGCTTAAGTAGAGCGCTCTTTCCAAGGGTCAGTGCAGACTCGATGGGCCAATTGGCCTCCTTCTGCGCTGTAGAGATTCTATGATGATCTAAATGACTCTGGGACTCTTGCAGCCCAGACAAACGCCAATATTAATTTATTGACCGTAATAAAAAATGCTTTGGGTAAAAGAAATGGTGAATCAGAATGTTATATTATAAGCTGGTGTTTACCTTGGGTATTCTATGCTATTTCCAGTATAAGCTGGGAGTAAAAGTTGATATTGTTAGCCCTGAGGCATGACACATCCAATCATTTGCACATGTACAATTAAAGTTTGGTTCACTAAAGGTACAGACCTGCTTCTGGAACTTTTTGTCCTGAACACATGTGTTGGGAGGGGTCGAGAATCCTAACAATACATGCACTCTACGATAATGTTACTTATGGAAAACCTACTGCCTGTTGAAACATTTTTGCTTCTCCAGTTGTCCTGCAGTGGTGCACAGCAAACCAGAGAATGCTGCACTAATCTTCTACAAGTAATTGCACTGGCTCTGTGGTATGGAAACTGGGGACTTCCACTGCCACAGTCAGATAGTTAACTTTGATTATAGGAATTATACAGTAAGCTCACATATCTAATCAGGAGTCATGATGCTGAGCTGCAGTCTGCTGCAACAGGGAATGATAGCGTAATGATAATATTACTGATTACTGGACTAACAATCCAAAGACCTAGACTAATGCTTCTGAAGTATGAGTTCAAATCCCACCAAGGTGTCATGTTCTGTAATCTGGCAGAAGTGAATGATGAACGACAGAACATCTAGTTTAAATGCACATTGGAAGGCTCCCGTTCGGGAACGGCATTTTCGCGGAGTAACGCCCGGTCCTAGGGCCAGCGACAGCAGTAAAAGTCGGGGGATAGTGCAAAGAGAAGAAGGATGTCGAAAATCACCAAAAAAACGGCCGTGAAAAAAGCAGCTGAAAGTCCAGGTCACCGCGGGGTCAACAAAGAAAATGGAGGCTGGAGCACCAGGGGAGGCCGCAGTGCTTACGGCTGAAGAAATAACTAAGGTGATGGCTGCGGAATTCCAAAAGCAGTTGGCGCAGATTGAGAAATGTATGGAGATGGTGAGGAAGGAGATGAGGGAGGTTTTGAGTGTGCTGGTGGAGGAGGCGGTTTCCCCGGTGAGGACGGAGGTGGCAAGTGCAGTGGCGGAGGTGCGAGAGCAAGGGGAGGCGCTGAAGGAAGTGGAGGAGACGGTATTGCAGCACGGTGATCAACTTGCCTCGATGGGGAAAGAGATGCGGAAGGTGATGGATACGAACAAGAATCTGAGAGGAAAAATGGAAGACCTGGAAAACAGATCCAGGCGACAGAATTTGAGGGTCGTGGGGCTGCCCGAAGGAGTTGAAGGACCGAAGCCGACTGAGTATTTTGCCGCGATGCTGGCAAAACTACTGGGGGAGGGTAGGACCCCTCCCGATATGAACTGGATCGGGCTCATCGGTCGTGGAGGCCTGTACCAAAGGCGAGTGAGCCGCCAAGGGCAGAGACTCTGTGCTTCCGTAGATACAGTGTGAAGGAGAAGGTCCTGAGCTGGGCCAAGCAGAAGCGGGTGGTGCAGTGGGCTGGAGCTGGTATACGTGTATACCAGGACTTTACGGTGGAGCTGGCAAGGAGGCGGGCTGCCTTCAACTGGGTGAAGAGGGCACTGTACATTAGCAAGGTGCAGTGCGGCATTGTATATCCAGCGAAGCTGAGGGTGACTTACAAGCTCAGGGACTTTTATTTTGGAACAGCGGAAGCAGCGGAGGAGTTTGCGAAGGCAGAAGGACTGTGGCAGAACTGACAAATTGAGGCATGGCCATGTGCCAATGTAACCTCATGACTGTATTTTCTTTTTTTTGTGTATCACTGCACGCGGGTGTATGGGCTAAAGGAGCCAATGTTGCATATATTTGGACAAGGGAAGGGACGGGACTTTCACTCGAAAGGAGGGCTCTTTGGGGTGTAGGTGGATATGCGGGGTTTGTGTGCTAAAAGGGGATCTTTGGGCTTTCCTAGGGCCGGGCAAGGGGGAAAGGGACCCGGGCGGGGGCCTTCACGCTGGCCGGTTTAAGCCGGCCAGTGAACGGGAGTGAGGTGGGGGGAGGGGCTGCGGCCATCGGAGCCTGACAGAATGGGGTCCGAGTGGTCTAGCCGGGGTGGAAAGTTGGGGGGAGGGAACCGAGGTTGGGGGAGGGTACCGAGGTTGGGAGGAGGAGTTTTACAAGAGGCATTGGACGGGAGGAGCTGGAGACTTTGGGGGGGGGGGGGTACAACTTTGGGGTATCATGTACGGTACTCTCTTAGAGGCTGGATGGCGTTGGTTTGGGGGGGGGGTGGGAGAGCCGTGTAGATTAAGGGTGACTACGGGTAATCCCTGATTCCTTTTTGTCATTTGTTTACGTAAACAGGCGGGTTGAGGTTTGGGGGTTGGTGGGCGGATGGGATCGTTGTTATTATGGGGATTGACATATCTTGTTGATTATTGTTTATTGTTGATGGGTGTAAATGTGGGAGAAAATGTGAAAAAGGAGAATAAACAAAAAAATTTTTTTAAACATCTAGTTTAAATAATTTATTGTAGAACAACTGCGTGATAAGATAACTAGAATAAATAAAATAATAAACTACTAACACTAATTAACTATTGTACAGCTACTGCAAAATATGTCTACCCTCCAGCACGACCTACTCCCAACTCCCAGTCTACAGGGTCACGTGGTGGTCGGAGGTCGTGCATAACATTTATGCATATCATCACATCCATTTTCCTTTCGAAAATGAAATTATTTACACACTTTAAATTACTTTTGTACATTTCACCATGATATGCATAACCATTTACTTGTTTAGAATTTTTTTACAGTCTGCCACAAGTTCAGTCTTTTAGCCTTATCCTTTTAGATCTTCTCAGTGTCTGCTGAACTGGCAAAGGTTCTTCGTGTTCTTCAGTGTTTGTTGCTTGAGTTTGATGTTCTTCAATGAAGTTACTGTGAAAAGCCCCGAGTCGCCACCTTCCGGAGCCTGTTCGGGAGGCCGGTACTGGAATTGAACCCGCACTGCTGGCATTGCTCTGCATTACAAGCCAGCTGTTTAGCCCACTGTGCTAAACCAGCCCCACG
This sequence comes from Scyliorhinus torazame, assembly GCF_047496885.1. Lineage (NCBI taxonomy): Eukaryota > Metazoa > Chordata > Chondrichthyes > Carcharhiniformes > Scyliorhinidae > Scyliorhinus > Scyliorhinus torazame. Next base: position 139,566,602 of record NC_092714.1, on the reverse strand, counting down.
GTCTTCAGATGTTTCAGGACTGTTGCATGTTTCTTCCATTGGTTGCATCACAACCAGTTTGAGGCGTTTCACAACTCATCGGCAAACACCTTTGTGGATTTGGCTTGAAATCTCTCCCTTGCCTCCTTTTTTTGGCCGAGTGGTTGCTTCTCTGCTTCTGGATTAGCAGGTTTCTCCAACACTCTCCGTCTCGCCAGCCAATGGAATTTCCCACTGTGGGCAGCTCCATGGCGTCGGTAAATCCCTGGGCTACCAGTGCAACGGAGAATCCCGACAGCGGAGAGTCCAGCCCAAAGCCTTTCAAAGTTGAGGCATTGGGCTGGATTCACCGTTTTTCAGGCGAAATGCCAATTCTGGCCTGGGAATTGTGGCGTTTTACGATGCCAAAATCAGCGCCGAACCCTCAAGAATCCTGCGACCAGTGAGGGGCTAGCAGCCGCGAAGAGTAAAACTCCCGGCTTCCACGATATAAATGGCTGGAGAATGACTGGGACCGTGACCGCGCATGCGCATAGCAGCGACCTGCAGCAGTCGCGCTGTAAAACATGGCGCCGGACGTGCGCGGGCCCGACCTGCCAAATAGTGCCCCCTGGCCACTCCCTGGCCACCTCCCACCAGGTCCCCAGCCCTCGCGAAAGCCCTCCCCGGCCAGCAGCATGCCTCCCGTCCAACTGTGGCGGCGCTGGACACAGTCCGCAGCCGCCACACTGGGTTCCCGACCGCTGGGACCTCACGTCCCCCGCGCGGTAGAGAACACGATCCATAGGGGTGAAGCATCAGGGGAGGGCTTTCAGGTGACGCGCCAATGGCATTCCAACGGCGGGCGGCGCGCAATGTGATGATGCAATTTCGGAGGTGGCGGAGGATGGGAAACCGACGTCAAAACGGCGCCGCCCCCTATTTGGGCGTCAGAAGGGTTTCTCTTCCCGATCGCCGATTATGATATCGACGTTGGGCAACGGTGAATCCCACCCCACGTGCTTGAAGAGGAGAGAATTTACATTAGCTCTAAATTAACACAAGAGCTTCTGTCTTCTGAAATTGAAATTGATGAAGAGAAATTGCTTCGAGTTGCTGTTTCAAGCTCTCAATAAGAGAAAATTCACCTAAATTTAAGAGGATTATTACAATTTCATGAAAAGGGGGTGGTTCTACTGATTGTTGTGTATCAAGGAAAAATGTTTCTTGGAGGAGAGATGGGAATAATATTGAATATTGACTAAATCTGTTCATGATTTGGGATTATTTGGGACTGATAACATGGACTCAGATATAATATCTGATTATTTTGGAAAACAAAAGTTCCCCTTAAATAAAGAAAAAATAAATAAAATGTTTTCACAACTGAGACAAGTGGGAATAGTTAAATGTGTTTTTTCTAAGTTTAATACTGTATTGGATAGTACCATTTCTCCAAGGAACCCAAAAGAGATAGAATGGTAATAAATGACAATTACAGTATAAGATTGAATGAGAGGAAGTGATTGAAGAGATATGATAGAAATTGGAAAATTACGCCATCAAATGGAAATGTTTCTAAAATCGTTTTCTTCGATGAATTGGAATAAGGCACCCAAGGACAATTCACCGAAAGCTATCAATCTAGTTTTATTCAGCCTTCTGGTGAAAGTTAGGAAAGTGAAGCTGTGAATAGTAAATTAATAGTGTTCTTTTGGAGATGTTTGTGTCCTTGTCTATGAATTTCTTTTAAAACCGCATTTGATAGCGTGGTCACTATCTGAGATATCAGGACTATGCAGGGGAAGATAAGTAAAGATTGGTATGTGTATGGTCCGTGCCTATGTATGCGGGTATATTTGTGTGTGTCTGTGCGTGTGTGTGAATGTGACTTGTCAGGTACTTGTCAGTTTACTTCAGGAAGCAAACGACATGCGAAAATATATAACACATTTGCACTGAGTCTCAGCCATACTCCGTTACTTGACAAAATCAATAGTGTGACTCAAGAGAGTGAAACAACCATTTAAACCATCAAGAAATTAACAAAAACTTCATCAAAAAACCAACTGTGAAACAATCCGGTTACAGTTAAACACACTGGTACTTGTCCGAGGAATTAAAATTAAAGAGTTGAGTAGCATTTAGATTGAATCCATAGAAGAGAATAGAATCCATACAGTGCAGAAGGAGGCCATTTGGCCCATCAAGTCTGCACCGATCCTAACCTGCAAGTCCCTGGACACTAAGGGGCAATTTATCATGGCCAATCCACCTAACCTGCACATCTTTGCACTGTGGGAGGAAACCGGAGCACCCGGAGGAAACCCACGCACACACGGGGAGAAAGTGCAAACTCCACACAGTCACCCAAGGACGGAATTAAACCCGTGTCCATGGCACTGTGAGGCAACAGTGCTAACCACTGTGCCATGTTGTTGGGAAACTAAGGGCTGAGGAAAATAGTACCAAGCAAAGGATTCTCCACAAGATGTATACGGGTAAAGAGAGAGCGGGAGGTTCTTTGATGGCCATGGTGTATTGATGGCATGGTAAACTTTAGCTTTCTGTATAGTATATTTATTTTTCTTTGGCTGCACCATGTTGCTTCGAATGTATGCATTTGGTTGGCAGGCTATTAATTTAAGATTGGACGACAGCCTGCAAGAAATTTAGGAAATAAGATTGAGAGAGGAACTGGAGCTAGCTCCCCTCCCTTCAGCTTGTGACTGGGAGAGGCTTTTGAGGGATTGTGACTAGAAAAGAACAAGGGAGACTCAGAGCTGCCTTCATTTTATTTCTCAGCTCTCCTGTTTGAAGGAATCTTTTCGGATCATTTCCCTTTAATCCTGGAAGGTTTTAGACATTCTCAATATAGGGCAAGGAGGGGTAAGGAGATATAAATAGGTAGAAACACACATACAAGGACGAGAAATGCGGATCGTGCCATTTTGGGTGTGTGTGGTTTTCTTTCTCTTTTTCTCCATTAGGGATGTCAGGGGTGGATGGGTGGGAAGGGGGAGGGGGTGGGTTGCTGACGTGGGCGGAGTTAGTGCGGCGCAGTCTCTTAAGGGGTGATGGCGACGGATATGTTGGGGGGGCCCTCGTGGGGCGCAGGCCATGGACCTGGGGGAGGGAGGGGGGGGGGCTGGTTAAAGCGGAAATGTGACTGACTGGAGGGGAGGGGGAGCAGGGAGGGAGGATTTTCGGATGTGGGATGTGTTGCCTTTGTTGTTAACTGGAAGGGTCCAAACGGTAAAGATGACGGTGTTGCCTCACATTTTGTTTGTGTTTCAGAATCTCCCAATTTTCGTGTCCAAGTCTTTTTTTAGTAGGGTTAATAAAATGAAACTGGGGTTTGTGTGGGCGGGTAAGGTTCCCCGGACCAGGTGTCAGATGTATATGGGGAGCTGAGGAAGAGGGAGGGCCCCGGTGGAGGAGTTCTGACACAAGTGGGAGGAGGAGTTGGGAGGGGCGATGCAAGCTGGGGTGTGGAGTTAGGCTGCGGAGGATAAGTGCTAGACTGAGTCTCATACAATTTAAGGTGGTGAATAGGGCCCATATGACGGGGTCTAGAAAGAGCTGTTTTTTCCAGGGGTGGAAGATAGGTGTGGGCAGTGAGCAGGGCAACTGGCAGACCATGTCCATATGATTTGGGCATGTCCAAAGTTGGAGTGGAGGTGGGGAGAGAAGCTGACTTGGTAGCTTTTGCCTCCCTGGCAAACAGCGCGGTAGCACAAGTGGATAGCACTGTGGCTTCACAGCGGCAGAACCCCAGGTTCGATTCCAGGCTTGGGTCACTGTCTGTGCGGAGTCTGCCGTTCTCCCTGTGTTTTCGTGGGTTTCCTCTGGGTGCTCCGGTTTCCTCCCACAGTCAAAGACGTGCAGGTTAGGTGGATTGGCCATGATAAATTGCCCTTAGTGACCAAAAAAAAAGGTTAGGAGGTGTTCCTGGGTTACGGGGATCGGGTGGAAGTGAGGGCTTAATTGGGTCGGTGCAGACTCGATGGGCCGAATGGCCTCCTTCTGCACTGTATGTTCTATGTATGTTCTATGTATGATAGCCTGGAGGTGGATCTTCTTGTGCTGGCAGCACTTGGAGCCACTGAAAGTGGGAGCACAGGTGAGTGACGTGGCAGAGTTCCTCCACCTGAAAATAAATCAAGGTTGCCATAAGAGGGGCGGAGGAGGGGTCTCCACAAGGTGGAGGTTGTTCATCGACTTCTTTAAGAGCATTAACATATCGGGGGGCAGGTTCTTTGCGTTTTGTTTGGATTTGGAGAGGGGGGATGTGTGAAAAATGAGGGGGTGGAGGGGGCGATACGGGGAAATGGTATTAATTGTGTATGATTTACTGTTGCTGTTGTTTGCTCAGTTCTGTTCTGTATATGTTTGGAAACACCTCCAATAAAATATGTTTTTTTTTTAAATGGAGAGAGTGCAACGACAAAGGCTGGTGGAGTCCATTTTGGAGGTTGACCGCCAATATTCACTTGCGCTAACACCAGGGGCGGGATTCTCCCATTCGGCGGCAGAGCGTCCACGGCGTCGAAAACGCCGTTGCGTTTCACGACAGCGTGAACGGGCTGCTGGGAGAACCGATTCTGGCTCCTACATGGGGCCAGCGCAGCGCTGGAGCGGTTCATGTCGCTCCAGTCTCCCATCCCGCCGCGAACTGTGCGCCGCGCTAACCCGTACATGCGCAGTGGCCCCGGTGTTAGCGAGGACATGCGCAGTGGCGCCGGCGCCAACCCGTGCATGTGCGGTGGCCTCCCTCAACGTGCCGGCCCCGACGCAACATGCCGTGGGAGTTCAGGGGCCGGCACGTAAGAAAATAGGCCCGGGGAGCGAGAGGTCGGCCCGCTGATCGGTGGGCCCCGATCGACCAGGTGTGGGCGGCGCCGGCAGGACTCTGCCTGTTTAGAGTGGCCGCTCGGCCCATTCAGGCCGGAGAATCGACAGCCCGGCTGCGTAGAGCGGCCTGCGACCGGCGCCGCGCCAAACGTGGCCTGCGACCGGCGCCGCGCCAAACGTGGCCTGCGACCGGCGCCGCGCCAAACGCGGCGGCGCCCAGGAAAACCGCGTGCTGGCGTCAGGGCGGCGTGGCACGGTTGCGGGGATTCTCCAGCCCGGCGCGGGGCTGGGAGAATCCCGCCCCAGATCTTCTGATGCACAGAAAAAATTTACAACTCCAATTCGAATTGATATCTACGGACAATGCCGTGTATCTGTTGCGACGTTCCAGGAACAAACTGCCTCTCGAGCGATTCCTTTGGTTTGTAACAAGGAAGGTAACTTGGTTTCATCTCCTCTCCAGGTTAATGTAGCTTTCAGTTCGTATTACCAGGAGCTATAGGAGCCAGAGGCTCCTCCAAACACTCCAGGTGTGAAGAGTTTTCTAGATGGCCTACACAGCCTGACCATTGAGGAAGGCAGGAGTTTGGAATTGAGTACCGCTGCTGCCCAGATAAAATATTGAAATGTATCAGGCAGCTGGAATCTGGCAAAGCCCCTTGTCCTGACAGCTTCCCAACTGAATTTTATAAAAGGTAGCAGCTCACACCTCCATTATTGGACATGTTCAATGATTCGCTGTCCAGGGGACCACTAACCCCGATCCTCACTCAGGCTTCAATTTCTTTGCTCCTAAAGGGGGACAGGGACCCAGTAGAATGTGGGTCATAGCGACTCATTTCACTTCTTTATAAAAAAATATTTTTATTCTCCTTTTTCACATTTTCTTCAAAATGTACACCCACCAACAAACAATAAACGGTAACGAGTACAATGTCAATCCCCTTATCAACAACAACAATCCCATCCTCCCACCAACCCCAAACAATAGCGTGCAGGTCAACATAAACATCAAATAAAAAAAGGAATCAGGAATCACCCATAGTCACCATCAATATGCACATAACCCCGCCCCCCCCCCCACACCAACCCCCGCCAACCCCTTCCCGCCTAATGTTCGATGTCATCCAATTCTCGAAAGTGCATAATGAATAACCCCCATGAATTGTAGAACCCCTCCATCCTTCCCCTCAGTTCAAACTTAACCTTCTCAAGAGTCAAGAATTCCAACAGGTCCCCCCACCACGCCAGGGCACAGGGCGGAGAGGTTGATCTCCATCCCAACATGATCCGCCTTCGGGCAATCAACAAGGCGAAGGCTACAACATCTGCCTCCGCACCCGTTTCCAACCCTGGCTTGTCCGACACCCCGAATATGGCCTCCCGGGGGCCGGGTCCAGTTTCACGTGCACCACTTTAGAGATTACCCTAAACACCTACTTCCAGTAATCCTCCAGCTTTGGACAAGACCAAAACATATGAAGGTGATTTGCGCCCCCCGCCCCCCGCAATGTCCACACACATCTTCTATCCCCTCAAAGATGCGGGTCATCCTCACCCTTGACAGGTGTGCTCACCTTCAGCAGTATCAGCCCCAAACTCGCGCGAGGTGGAGGCGTTCATCCTCCGGAGCATCTCCACCAGAACCCTTCCTCTATATCCTCTCCCAACTCTTCCTCCCACTTTGCTTTGATCCTTTCCAGTGGTGCCTTTTCTTCTTCCAAAATAGCTCCGTAAACCGCTGACACTACCCCCTTTTCTAGTCCCCCTGTCGTCAGCACCTCCTCCAGCAATATGGAGGCCGGCTCCACTGGGAAGCTCTGTATCTCCTTCTTGGCAAAGTCTTGAGCCTGCATATATCATTTCACTTATTAACACATGTTAAACTACTGACTAAGGTTCTGGCATCCCGGCTGGAGCCCTGTCTCCCAGTTATAGTATCTGAGGATCAGACAGACTTTAAGGATCGACAGCTGCCAGCCAATGTTTGACCCCTCTTAAACATTGTTCTCGTCCCCTCCATTGCTCTGGAACCTGAAGTCATAGTATCATTGGATGTAGAAAAGCATTTGAGAGGGTGGAATGGAACTATCTTTTTGAGATTTTAGGGAGATTCGGTTTGAGCCCTACATTTACCTTCTGGATTTGTCAGTTGTCCCTAAGGCCAACATTCGTCCGAATACAGTATCTTCAGAATACTTTTCATTCGGCAGGGCTGCGCTCTTTCTCTGCCGCTCTCTGCATTAGCTATTGAGCCCCTCTTGATAGCGTTGAGGTCTTCCGATGGGTGGAAGGGTATTTGCCGGGTTAGAGTGGAGCACCAGGTATCACTCTACGCAGATGATCTACATTGCAGATTGGGCCCCCTCAGTGAACAACATAATGAGGAAACTCACGGCATTGGGCACCTTCTCAGGGTACAAATTAAATGAGGGTAAACGTGACTGTTTTCTGGTAAATCCATCAACCAGTGTCTTGCTCTTTAATTTCCGCTCCCTGGGATCCGCATAGTCCATAACTGGGCTTTACTTCACAAACTGAACTATTCACGCCTCATCGGTAATGTTAAAGCACACTTACAGAGGTGGAATAATCTTCCTTTGACTCTTTCAGGCAGGATCCAAACTATCAAGATGAATGTGCTTCCAAGATTTCTATTTTTATTTCAATATATCCCCATTTTTGTGCCCAAATCTTATTTTATTATGGTTCACAAATAGATTTTGTCTTTTATCTGAGCAGGCAAAAGTGTCCCAGAGTCCACAGCGCTCTGCTTCAGAGAGACAGGGGACACGGGAGGTTTGGCCCTCCCAAATCTTCTGTTTTATTATTGGGCTGCCAACATATCCTGCAATGACTTAATGACCTTGACTCGATTTGGGGCAAAATGGAGGCTCGCTCTTGAACCACGACCTCCTCCCTAAATACCATAATTCCTGCACCGTTACCCTTCTCCACTACAGATTTCTCCTCCAGTCCTGTGGAGATCTCTTCCCTCAGGGTTCGAAAACAATTTCAGCACAATTTCAACCTTTTCTCTCTGTCTTTTTAGTCCCGATTTGCAATAATGGGTGCCATCCGGTGGGGGACATGTGGGGACAGAGTCCGCAGTGCCATCCGGTGCCATTGTGTAGCCCGGTGGACCTGGTTGGGCATGGTGGTACGTACCATGCTAACATGTCGGCCGTTCACCCCCTGCAGACAATGGATATAGGAATTCAACCAGCAATGGCAACCTTCCTCCTAGTCGCCGCAGCCCTGGGGGATGCCCTGCGGCTGTATGAGCTGGAGTTGCTTGAGGAAGAGGAAGCTGCAGCAGCGGAGCCTACCCCACAGGAAAGGAGGCAGCCGCTGGGCATGGCGAGCCGGCCACCCAACAGGCTGAGGAGGAGAAGGTGAGAAGGTAGCACCACAAGAGGCCCCGCATGTACCAGCAGCACCTGTCATTCGAGGGCCTGCAAGACCGGTCGTGCTGTAGAAGACTCCAGGTGAGCAGGGGGACAGTGTGACATATCTGCCAGATCATGGCGCCTCTGGCACCGCAGAGGAATGGGGGAGGGCACCTTTTCCGGACGCCATCAAAGTAATGGTTGCCCTGAACCTCGACAGAACGGGGTCCTTCCAGGCGCTGAGTGGAGACCTGCACAGAACTCAGTGCATAGGTGCATCCGTACCGTCACAGAGGCCCTATGTGCCCAGTTGGCACAATACATCTATTTCAATGTGGTCCGAGCCCACCTGGATGCCCGGGCAGCGGGATTTGACGCCATCACCGAGATGATACGGGTCCAGGGGGTGGTCGATGGGATGCATGTCTCCATATGAGCACCTGTAGATGACACACCGCTCTACACAAACTGAAAGGGGTTTCACTCGATGAGGGTGCAGCTGATATGTGACCATCAGATGCGCTTCATGCACGTCTGTGCCCAATACGCCTTCATCCTGGCACACTCAACGATTCCTGGCCTCTTCAAGGTGCACCCCCGGCTGGTCTGTTGGTTCTTGGGTGACAGGGGTTATCCGCTGTGGTGTGGCTGATGACGCCTATCCAGAGGCCACAGACCAATGCAGAGACCCGCTACAATGACGGCCATGCAGTGACCAGGGGTATGATCGAGCGGTGCATCGACATCCTGAAGATGCTGTTCAGATCCCTGGACCACTCTGGAGGGGCTGTATGATGCTGGGAGGGTCGCCCGCATTGTGGCAGCCTGCTGCATCCTCCACAACATGGCGCAGCAGATGGATGGCGTGCAGGAGGATGAACACCAGTCCTCATCCGATGAGGAGGAAGCGGATGACAACAACCCACTCTGCGATGAGCTCTGGTGCTCTGTCGTAGAGGGAAGAAAAACCTCAAAGTCTGTTCTCGACCGCGTGGTGTTGTTAAAACTTTGTTTAATTCGGAAAAACTGTGTGCACACAGGAGAGATAGATTCTGCAACTATCCTGTAGCTCGCAAAAGTCAGCTCTGCCTGTCCTCAGAATTACATACATATATATTTAAAGTTCGTCAGAGTCACAAGCAGGTATTGACGTCACGGAATTATTCGGAACAATACAAAGTGATCAGTATGCATATTTTCTGATCCCCGTAATGGGAAAACGATTAAAAAATACAATGTTTCCTTACAATCTCATGGGTTTGTGCTTAACATATTTAACTTCTAGAAGAGTTGCAAATGTGTTGGACAATGGATCCCTTAGACTTACAGGGACCTCCTGTGTTTCCCTTTCCATATTCAAATGCTCTGTGAGATGATTAAATCATTTCCAATGTGGGTGACTTTAACCCCTTGCGTGTTGGTTTTCCCTTGCTATATGTTTAACCCCTTGCCTGCTGGTTTGCCCTTGACCTGTGCTATTACAATATTTTGAGACATCTTTATTGTACCAATCCTGACACATATAGCAATTTCTTCCGCTAACACTCCCCCCTGATGGCTCTTGGTAATATGCATACCCAAGAAAGCCATCTCAACACTCTCTTCCCTCTGTGTGCTTCCTTTGGTTGAAAACATATTTTATAGCTATCTTGTGGATTTATCATGCCTGCTTGCCCATGGGTGACTTCCTACCGTTTTACTTTTGTTGAAGACACCGACCGCACGTGATCCCATCGGGTGGCCAGCTCTCCGGTTCCACAGAACGTGTCCTAAACAACATGGCTGTAAATTCCAGCCACTCCTTTCTCCTCCCCTCCCCCATCTCAGACAAATGCCATTGGGATGTACTGAGGGGCAATTGCCCTTTCCCTTGGCTTTCTTTGCTTGCAGCACATAACTGTTGCCCATATCAGTACAGCACATGTCCCCAGGGTTATCCCTAACCTCACTGTCTCCCATACACCTGCTGAACGACCCCCTCCGAATATGTCCCACCAGTGGTGTGCCCCCGAGAGCCTGATCTTGATGGTGATCTGGAGCAAATAATTGATAATATGGAAAGATGTGTCATTTGAAACATGGAAGTCTGGCAATACCTGATTTAAGAAACATGAGAGGATACAGGGAAAGATCCCACGAAGGGTTAACAGCAGCTGCAAAGAGCAGGATTATAAAATGCAAATTCCTTCTCCCAAACAAACAAACAGGACTTTTGTATGAAGCTAAAAACAATGGTTCACACCTTAATTGAAATTAACTAACTTAGTAAGCATCTGGAAAAGCATGGATGAGGGTTTCAGCTGAGCTCGGTGATAAATGTAAACCTTTCAAGTTATAACCAAGTGCATTTTTAGCATTACGCTAAAAGCAATGATTCACACCTTCATTGAAGTAAAATCAGCAGATAGAAAAGAATGACTAGGGGGGGCAAATATATAGGTGTGAAATTCTGCTGACATCAGGTAAATTAAAAGAAAATTGGAGACTATCAGTCTACGAGAAACATAATTTAAAGCTAAAATCAAAGTCAAAATTATGAGCTGGGGACACAATTGGAAAATAAAACTATAGAAATGACAAGAACCAAAATTCACACCCCTATTGAAACCAAAGCATTTTTGAATATCACAAAGGAACTTTGAACATCACAAAGCAAACAATGTAATCAAAGACCTGAGAGGTGAGGTCATGTCAAAATGAATACTTAGTCGTGTTAGAAAAATTCAGATTAATGGTACCTTTTACAATCCAAGTGAAATAAAAGTTACTTTACAATAAAGTCATAAAAACTTAATAACTGTTTGAAAAATATATAAACCCGAAGAAAGGGGGCAGCCAGCAGAGCCAGCTCTCCACAGCCCGGTACATGGGAAAGGTAGGACATAGTAACCGAGCTCACCAGTGAATACATCTAAAGAAGACCAGATTTTTAAAAGAAGATTGATTGTCAAGTTGGGCCTGAAGGTCCCTTCAACCAACCAGAAGGATCCAGAAGCAAGATCTTTTTACTTTTCGGTAAAGACAGAGATTGCATCTTTTAAAAGAAAAAATATATAATAATAAAATAACTTAAAAGTTTTAACCTGAAACAGTGGTTATTAGCCTACTTTACTTACTTGGCAACGCAGGACCCAGGATATCAATGCTACTCAGGGGTAAGTAGGTAAAATTCTTCTGTGAAGGTATGGGTTATACCGGGGGATAACTTGAAAACATAGTTTGGCCTGAATGGCACCCACTGAAGCCTGCATAGGAGTCAGGGAGTGGGAATTCCTGTTCACCATTTAGAATATCAACCCTTTTTGGTATTGGGGGAATTCTAAGAATATTGGTGAGTTTTTAACTTCATGGCGCCCAATGTGGGGCTCGAATATTAGAAGTTTCTAGGTAAAGCGAGGCTAGAATATTAGAAGTTTCTAGTTAAGCAGAGTGGGGGCTAGAATGTTAGAAGTTTCTAGTTCCCAAACAACGGTTAGAATATTAGAAGTTTCTAACCGGCACAAAGGCTAGAATATTAGAAGTTTCTAGTCTATGTGTGAGTCAAACTTTGCCTGCCGAGTTTAGTCTGGAAAGTCATGTGTGATTGACTTTTGTAAGGATATTCTGTGGATCGAGGGGACATAAAACTCAAGTTGGGTGTGAAAATCAGTAGACTAGAAGATACTGACCCTGAGAAAAAGTCTGCAAGACATCTTGGTGGCAGCACTAAAAATCTTGCATCTATTACTGGTAAAAGGAGGCCAAAAAATAAATCATCCTTAGAGTGAGGCAGATTGTGAGGGACATCCTAGAGATATAGGGGACACCTAGCAACCTTTAGAGACCAATAACCAATCGACCCTGAACTAAAACAGGATAGTGCCTTAGTTAGCCTTGGAGGTGGCCCAGAAAGGGTACTTATCCTTAATTTCAGAATGCACCTGAAAGGGACAACCAGGAACAGAAGTCAGAAATCCGAAAAATGGCAATTAGGGTAATTCTCTTGCCCTGGAATACAGTCAAGAGAGATGAAGCAATGAAACAAGAATGGAAGAAATTAAAAGAGCTTTAAAAATCCTGGAAGAGAGAGACGTATCAAGACGGAGACGTCTCATTCTTTGTTAGAGTGCCTAAAGCCCTGCAATATAGAGATCCAGTCGGGATTCTTAAAGCACTTTGTAAATTTGCATTCGAAAAGCAAACTGAATCACTAATTTTGTTTGGACACAGACAGAAGCATGCAGCTGCTCAAGAAAGTGTGCTCCAAACTGGTTAAAATCATTGACGAAGAAAACATGAAAGAAATAATACAGGTCCCTAGTGAACACAAAAGTAAATCTGAAGTGGCAAACAGCTGCAGAAAAATTAAGCTTTAGAAATGGAAAATGACAAGGAATCAGTCCTAGAATCAGATAGCACAGTAAAAACAGTAGGGTTTCAAACAAATGCGCCAAGTAAAATCGAAGATGAATGGGAGCAGACGAGACTTATACAAAAATTGTACGTAGGAGGAAAGCAGATCCACTTAGTGGAAGGAGACTACAAATGCACAAAAGGACTTACAAGTTAATCCTTCCAATAAAAAAGGGAAATTAGGGGCAGGAATTTCAGGGGTATTGGCTCATAGATACAATCCGGAGTTACAGCTAAAAATGGATGAGGAGGTAGTTCTAAGAGGAGAATTGAAAAAAGGGATAGCTAGAGCCACAACTCTGAGCCATGGGACAAAGATTATACATGTGGTATCACTAAACAATTCCGGACAGCAGTATAGTATGATGGATGAGACAGAAGTAAATCAAGCAAACATGGAAGGAATCCTGAGACATAGTGTAGGGAGAGATGTTGATATGAAATTATTAGGAGATGGAATATTCAAAAATAACTCAAGGGAATTTCTGAGAGCAATAATAAAGACATGTGCATTAACCCCTCCGGCTAGGGCAGGTCAGATAATAAGGATTTGGCGAGAGCAATGGACACAAGTCTTTTTAGACACAGCAGGAGCAAGACAGCAATCTGAATTTCAATTCAACCAAGTGCCAGCATCCCTGTCAGAGACAGAAAAAACACACCCCAGTGCTCCAGATAACCAAGGGAATTCGGACCCCTTTGAAAATTTCCCAAAGGGATACCATTCACAATACCCAGATTTAAGTCTGTTTCGGGAAGAAAATTGGCCTAGGCAATCTGCCACACATAAAGAAGGAGCTTTTATAGGTAATTTTTTTGAAACACAAGAAAGTGAAGAGGAACAAAGCCTAGTTGGGATTATTGCGCCTCCTGCGCTGGGACAGGAAGAATCATCATCTTCATCAGAGAATGAGGAAATATTAAAACCAAGGAGAAGAAAAGGGAATAGAAAAAATTCTAAACCATTTGAAATAGGGGATTATAGTGATTACTGGAAACAACAACAACCTTCCACTTATTGACCAATAAATAAGGATTTACCGTATTATACGTATAATCCAAAGGTAAAAATGTTTCTTAAATCAGGTATTGCCAGACTTCCATGTTTCAAATGACACATCTTTACATATTATCAATTACACCCCGTCTTGACATTTGAAACATAACTATATCATTTGGCCAATTATCCTCCCATCTAATTGTACTGACTAACACTAATCCCCGATCTTTCTCATTTGTATGTACATGTTGTGATTTTAAATTGTGCACCAAAATCAATTCGTAAATGTATCCATATCACAGACCAGTGTCGATAAGAGTCTTTTTTTGTTCTTTCCTCAAGTCCAATTACCATGAACCACAGCTGCAGCCACTCAGGAAGGTAACCCAATAGCTATATCCGTGTGATCCACTACCTCCAAAGCATTTTACTTCCTTGGGGTAGCAGCACCGTAAAAGCTTCCTCATGTCCCTTAGAGACAGCACACAACTCAGTCCATCAGTAACCAAAAAGGTCTTTTGTCCATCACTGGCTGTCTAGTGTCCCATTTTTCCGTCATCCAAATTGCTTTCCGTTTCTAATTGGAATGGTAAATTATGATATCATGTACCACCCACTGATTCCCTTGCTTCATTAATTTTAAAGGTTCAATTGATCCTGCTTCTATTCCTAACTTCTCCACATTAATGTCTAACATTGTCCTGGACCATGTATGTCTGCCAGCTCCTGGTGTACATGAGAGAATATCCGTCTGACAAATTTCCTTCAAATCCCTTTTGTCTGTCATCATGTCCCTTACAACATGAAAGTGTATATTTTCCATTACAACATTTGCAACATAATATGCCAACAGTATTCGCATAACCACATTGAACTGTCACTTTTTCCAAATAAATTCTCCCTATTGTTAAATACACAGTAAAAATTTAAGTCTTATCTTAATACATTACTCATTACCTAACCACACAAATAGACCGTGTGTTACAACTTTACATATTTGCAACTGTTATCACAATTTCAATCCTAAAATTAAAGTACAATATCGACACATCCCTTCGTGGCTTTGGGACCAATAGTCATTACGTACTAAATATGGCGTGTTAACAACATCAATATTATTCGTGATGATCTATGCAGTTAATTCAAGAAAACACACTAAACTACCACTATTCCCCCTCTATTAAAATATTCACACAGTTTAGAGATGCTTATCAAGTTCTCGAACGGCACACATATCCCCATTATCATAACATAACAGTCCCTACCAATTTACATGACATTTCTTCCTGAATAACTATTACAGCTCGTCAATACAATGTGGTCTGCTGCATTGGTAATAATTTTCCCACCGTGGCATTAAGCTACAAAAATTCTTAAACTATTGTCATTTATCATGTTGGGGTTCCTCGTCAGTCGCTGCTGTCTGCCGAGACCCTTAATAACTCTACCGCGTAGTACATACCCCGTGGAGACCGCAGATCATCCATCAGCTGATGTCCAGTTCGAGATGTCTGACCGGAGGTTTCACTGTTCAGTAATAATTTGATATTTTGATTTGTTTCTAACCCGTAAAGTTTTCCTCCGGGCTCTGTCATTTAATTCCCTCAACTATGTAGCCAATTGTATCATTAGTTTCCCCCTAATCCTGTTTAAAACATTCTTCTGTGGAGTGTAGTTCTCTTCCTTCTTGTGAACTGGTTTGTCTGTTCTTTATTTTTTCCATCTGAAAAATCAAGTGAACAGGTCAAGGGTGGAGAGGGCCCTATTCTTTAATTTGTGCTTTCTATTTTCGTTTGAGTACTCCAGAAGTGCCCTCTCCAGGACTTCCGGATTTCTGTTGCTACCATTTCTTTCCTTTTACTTTTTGAACTGATTTATTTTCCTTATCCTTTATGTCCTTCATATAATTAAAGCCTGTTAAGCCTCCTCCTTCTGTCATTGCACCCCAGAGTGAGATTCGAAGAATCGCAAACTCCTCCTCTTTTGCTCACTCAGTGATCCAATCTGGTCAAAACCTTACCCTGATACATTCCTGATATTGCTACTGCATTTACTTTAATTACTTTATTTTGATTACGACCGGATTTTTATGAAGGTAAGTTCCAAACATGACATTTTAACTTCATCATCTGTCCAATCAATGCTGCTAACGGGTTTTAATTCACTGTCTTCCCACCAATTGGGTCATGTGTTTTAATTGTGATACAATTTATTTTGCTCCAGACACCATGCTTCTCTAATTCAACTGTATGTTTACCCAGATTCTGAACAATCTTGTCTTTACACTTCACAGCTTCACTGACTATTTTCCCTGCAGTCCTAGTTGGTAGCTTCACCCACACTTCCTCTCCTACTTGATAATTTCCAGATTCACTTGGGTCCCCTTGTCCCTGGGAGACAGAGGTTCCGAGATTACTATTAAGATCAAATACTATTCTCTCAATGTCTTTATCCCAGCCTTTATCATTCTATTCTTTATTATCCAATCCTTTACTTTTCTTACAGACCTCTCAGCCATTACATTACTCTCAGGTGCATATTTCACGGCCCAATTGATTGCTATTTCTCTGTCAGCACATAAGTTAATCACAATATTATTTCTAAAGTGCGACGCATTGTCCATCCGGATCGCTATCTCTTGAGGTCATCATTTCTTCCCAATACCTTTTTGGTAGTGGCTTTGCTGGTTGCTCTAAGGTCAATTTCTCCCATGCAGCTATCAGTTTTGACTAAAAAGTACAAATTACCATTGCTTCTCGGAAAAAATGGTCCTGCATAATCTAATGACCATTCTTGCATTGGTTTCTCAGTTTTTATGCTCCCATATGTGTTATTCCCTCTCTGTCCTCCACAGGCCATACATCTTTCACATTTTCTCCTTACTGTTAAGTGTTGTCTCCAATAGGCTATTTTAATTCCTAACTTTTTCAACTCCCTTGCGACTACAACATGACCTCCATGCCCTGTGGCTTCATGTATCTGCTTAATTACCATTTGAAGGTCGGCCGCTGTGTTCCCAAGAGTCCCCAAGATTATCGTTCTAAGTCTGGCTAATTCATCCACTTCCTGATTCCCCTTGCACAGTTCCCCAGTTCCTTTTGTGTGTCCTTTTTGATGAATTGTCTGGATTTCCATATCTGCTAAAATTTTATCTATCTCTTCCCACTGTTCTTTCTGTTCCAGTAGTTTATTTCTACCATTCGACCAACCGTTTAGTTTCCAAAACTTCAATTCTTTCTCCAATCCTTGCTGCACGAAAAAGCTATCTGTTACAATGGTTACTTCCTGCAGCTTTCTCTGCTGACACTCCTTTAACCCTTGCAATACTCCCTCTACCTTGGCTGTCTGCGCTGACCCAATGATTAATCCCTGTTCATCCACTACTTTCTTTCCTGAATTTTTTAAAATGAATGCCCATCTGGCTTGTTCTTCGTCCTCCTTGACTTTACTACCATCAGTATATAATACCCAAGTATTCACCAACTCCGTTTTACTAACTGGTTCATCAAGTTTCTGTCCCTTTTTAATGTTATGAATAAACATTAAGTCAGGGTTTAGAAGAATGGTTTCCCATCTTTCCCATTGAGCTGTATTCGCACCTTGCTGGCAAATCTGTCTCTTGGTTAGCTCTTTTAATTCCAAAAACTCAGTTGTGACATAAATTGTCTTACCAACCGACAAGTTTTCTATCTCTGCTATTCTTTTTGTTATAACTGCCAGACATTTCTCGATGTCTGAAAATTTTTGTTCAGCTCTCGACCAGTTTCCTGTCAGATGTTTGATAGGTGTCTGATTGCTATGATTAGCGAGCTTCATACCATATCCATTTTTATATATGTCTAATTTAATGCTTAAATCATCCTCTTCTTGTCTCCCAACTAATGGTCCCAATGTTGCAACTGCTGTCTTTAACTGATCTAACCCTCTCTGGGCCTCGCTAGTCCAAATACAATCCCCTTTCAACGTTTCATAAATGGGTTTAGCATAAAGACTGAAGTCCTTCACTACTGGCCTTAAATATCCCAATATTCCCATTATTTTATGAACCCCTTTTCTCAAAACGGGCGCAGTAATTTCAGCTACCTTCTTCCTCATTTCAATACTGGCCTCTCTACCTTCCTTCGATACTGAATAACCTAAATAGTTGACTTTGCTTCTCCCAATTTGACATTTCTTTCGTCCTATTTTAAAGCCTGCTTCACTAAGTATCTTAATAATCCTGGCCACTCTTTCCACATGTTTGTGCTGATCGTCATCTCCAATTAATACATCATCGATATATACTAAAGCCAAACCATCTTTAATCAGTTCCCTGACTATTGCCTGAAAGTGATTCGGAGAGTTAACATATCCCTGTAGCAGTCTACAATATATGTAATGCTTAGTGGCGAAGGTGAATGCTGTTTTCTCCCTGCTGTCTGGGTCTAATGGAACACTCCAGAATCCATTCACCAGATCTATACTAGTTAAGTAAGTTTTTCCCGCTACTTGCTCTAAGGTAGTTTGTGGATTTATCAAATATCTCTTATCCTTTTTTGTGACTTTATTTAGAGCTTTGTAATTTGTTACCATCCTAAATGTACCATCTGGTTTACTTACTACTTGAATTGGACTATTTATCGAGGCATATGTGACCTCTTGAATAATCCCCTGCTGCTCTAATTCCTTGATTGTTATCTCCAGCTCGCTCTTAGCTCCTCGGGTCAAAGGATACTGTTTTTGTGGTCTGTGCTGTCCTCCTTGTATTGTGTGTTGGAACCTCTTGCTAATTAAACCTGTGTCATTTTTTTCCTATCGCTAGGTTTGCTCCCATTAATGCTTCTTCCATCTTCTTCCAAGCCTCGTCATTTAAAATACTTTTTTCTTTCTGTTTCCTTATTTCCTCTGTGTTATCAATTGGTTTTAATATCCTTATTTTTCCTGTATCTATTTTTATTAAGTCTTTTCCTGCCATCAGATTATCATTTCCTGATACTGCAAGTAATTCTCCTAATCTAATTTCTGGTCTAATATCCTTATTCCCTAATGCTCCTTCTACTATGTACTCTTTTCCTGTAAGATTTCCAGCTTCTTCCCTTATCATTGATACCTCAGTCCCTGTGTCCACTATAAATCTCTTTCCCCTGTATTCTACTACTAATTTTCTTTTCCTGTTTCTGTTGTTTGATTTTGAATAGCCTGGTTAAGGGGAGAAGCTGAATCTGTTCAATTTATACCGGGGCCTCCTCTGCCTCTTCCTCAGAATCCCCCTCGCGAGGGTCCCGAGTACCACTCTGGTGGTTGATATCTACCTTGCTCAATCCTCCCCTGACAAGCTGTTCTTCTTCTCCTATCCTCAATGAATCTGTCCCTTTCCTCCCGACTGAGGGCTAGGAATTGTTCCCTTGCTAAGTAATTTAGATTTTGTGGTGGAAGTGGTCCTTGTGACCACAGATTATACCCGTGTTGTGGCATTGCTGGTTGGGCTAGATTTTGTCCCGCTCTGTCGAGTATCTGTCGATTCGGTGGTCTGGTCTGAGCATTTTGTGTTGAAACATTATTTGGGGAAGCTGCTGCTCGTCTTTGTTCTCCTTTTGTTTGTTTATCCTTAATTGTTTTGCCTGCCAAATCAAATTTGACCAGTTCTCTTCCTATTTCTTTTCTGGGGGGTTGTTAGCAGTATTGTTGAGAAGCTATTCCCTTCTGGAATCTTGGGTTCTAATTCCCTCAGGAATCTGACTTCATCGGTCCCCTCTTCCTTATCAACCTCATATATTCGGTCGACATATGTTGTGAGGTGTTCCCCTGCATATGCTGCCTCTGTCATTTCTTTTATTAATTTAGCTCTCTCATTTCCCAAATCTAACTCATTTATTAAATCTGAGACATCGCCTGTAACTATTTCTCCCACCGTATGTAAATCAATCAATTTGGTGGATTCTCCTGATGCCCCCATTTTCTTCGTTAACTGTTTTACCCTCTGTGGATACTCAATTCTACTCTCCCCATGTTTCTTTGGGCCTGCTGTCTTCATTACTGCTGCTACTATTTTATACGGTACTATACCTCCCTGTCCTTCCTCTGGACCTGGTGTAAATGACTGAACTACTTTCTCACTTCTGGGGCACGGCGTTCTTAAAGGGGCACTTCTATCTGGTTCCCTATATTCTGAGAAATGTATTTGTCGTTGTACCGGCTCTTCTTCAAGATAGGGGGTACCCTGTTGTACAAAATCTTCCACCGGTTCTATATATTCATCGAACATTGCAATTAGTACTTGGCTATCCTGTGGAGCACAACTTACCCTATCTATGGGAGTAGGTGCATTTATTCTTGGAAGATTCTGTATCCTTTCTTGTGGTCTTAATGCTGCTATTATCTGGCCTTGTGTTTCTGTGCTGTTCCTTACTCTACTCATGGCTCTTCCGAAAGTATCATACCCTTTGCTCATTTGCCAAATTTTAGCTTTGGGGGTAACGTTTGGTAATCCCAGTAATATTGTAGAATCAATTTGTTGACTTCCTCCTAATATTTCTCCTATTTTAAGTCCTCTAGATATAACCTCTCTTTCCCATCCTTCCTGATCTCTGTCAGTAAACCTTTCAAGTTATAACCAAGTGGATTTTTAGCATTATGCTAAAAGCAATGATTCACACCTTCATTGAAGTAAAATCAGCAGATAGAAAAGAATGGGCAGCACGGTAGCATTGTGGATAGCACAATTGCTTCACAGCTCCAGGGTCCCAGGTTCGATTCTGGCTTGGGTCACTGTCTGTGCGGAGTCTGCACATCCTCCCCGTGTGTGCGTGGGTTTCCTCCGGGTGCTCCGGTTTCCTCCCACGGTCCAAAGATGTGCAGGTTAGGTGGATTGGCCATGATAAATTGCCCTTAGTGTCCAAAATCGCCCTTAGTGTTGGGTGGGGTTACTGGGTTATGGGGATAGGGTGGCGGTGTGGACCTTGGGTAGGGTCCTCTTTCCAAGAGCCGGTGCAGACCCGATGGGCCGAATGGCCTCCTTCTGCATTGTAAATTCTATGATTAGTGGGACAAATATATAGGTGTGAAATTCTGCTGACATCAGGTAAATTAAAAGAAAATTGGAGACTATCAGTCTACGAGAAACATAATTTAAAGCTAAAATCAAAGTCAAAATTATGAGTTGGAGACACAATTGGAAAACAAAACTATAGAAATGACAGGAACCAAAATTCACACCCCTATTGAAACCGAAGCATTTTTGAAAAATATCACAAAGGAACTTTGAACATCACAAAGGAAACAATGTAATCAGAGACCTGAGAGGTGAGGTCATGTCAAAATGACTACTTAGTTGTGTTAGAAAAATTCAGATTAAAGGTACCTTTTACAATCCAAGTGAAATAAATGTTACTTTACAATAAAGTCATAAAAACGTAATAACTGTTTGAAAAATATATAAACCCGAAGAAAGGGGGCAGCCTGCAGAGCCAGTTCTCACAGCTCGTTACATGGGAAAGGTAGGACATAGCAACCGAGCTCACCACGAATACATCTAAAGATTGTCAAGTTGGGCCTGAAGGTCCCTTCAACCAACCAGAAGGATACAGAAGAAAGATCTTTTTACTTTTCTGTAAAGACAGGGAATGCATCTTTGAAAAGAAAAAAAATATAATAAAAAAATTTTAACCTGAAACAGTGGTTATTAGCCTACTTTACTTACTTAGCAACGCAGGACCCAGGATATCAATGCTACTCAGGGGTAAGTAGGTAAAATTCTTCGGTGAAGTTATGGGTTATACCGGGGGATAACTTGAAAACATAGTTTGACCTGTATAGCACCCACTGAAGCCTGCATCGGAGTCAGGGAGTGAGAATCCTTGTTCACCATTTAGAATATCGACCCTTTTTGGTATAGGGGGAATTCTAAGAATAGTGGTGAGTTTTTAACTTCAAGCGCTAAGTTCACCTGAATTCTCCCCTTGCTAGTTTGCTTTGCATTCTGCCTGGGATAATCCTGGACTAATTCTGTGGTGCGTTTCATTGCCTCACGAATTATACTGCCCGGTGACTTGTCAATGTACAGGGAATCATCCCACCAGGCTCCAAACAAATACTCTGATGTGCTCCCTGGTAGGTGAAATTCACCCACTGTCAATGAGTCTGTGACTTGCAAACAGAAGCTATGGCTGCTACCACAGAGTAAACCCCCTGAGATGATCTCCGTCTCCGGCGTTGTGAAGCACCATTGTGTCGGCCCCACCTGTATAGCTTTGAAGGCTTCCAGTAAAGGCAGTATGTTGACCATCACTTTGCTGGTATTAGACAGGGGCCCGAGGGTTTTACATGCATACACAATATAATGTATTGATTCTGAACAGCACTTCGCAGTGCTAATGTATGCCAAACTTTCGCTGTGTGCAATGTACCCCCTGGATCCAGTTCGATAGACCCAGCCCTCCTATACTGTCCCCAGGGGTTCAGACCTGTAACTGTCCTCAAAGGTGCCCTTTGTTTGACTTTCCTGAGGGACTGCCATTATGAATCTCATCCCACCCTCAATTGGTTCGTCGCCTGGCCTGGTGACCACAAGCTCATACCTGTCCCTATGTACATTTAAGAGATTTAGCCTGTGTAGGGAGGCGAACAGATGCCGCGGGATGGTTCCAAATTGTAATTCTGTGATGTCAGCTTTGATACCGTCAATTGCATCCCTAGCCAATGTATCGCAAGCCCTGCCTTTCGCTTGCTCTTCTGTGGCGTTTTGTGGTATACCTTTTGTGGGCACCTTTGAGGACAGTTACAGGTTTGAATCCCTGTGGACAGTACAGGAGGGCTGGGTCTATCGAACTGGATCCAGGGGGTACATTCACCCCCTGTTTAAAAAAGAGTCCAGCGGGGGGTGAAGCGAAGTTACAGGTCAAGTCTGTCGGGGGCTTTGACCCTCCGCCGCGATCGCCTCAACCCCGGCTGAGGTGTGGGCGCCGATGTGAGTACCTGCGACTCCGCGAGCGTGTTGGTCTCTCCTTCTTCATCCAGTAGTTGAGCCGGTGCGGGGACGGGCGGCGCCGGGGCAGGGGTGGCGGTGATAGTCGCTGGTGGGGGGGGGGGAAACGGCGCGGGGGCGGGGGTAGCGGCGGTCGCCACTGGAGGGGGAAAAGACGGTACCAGGTCGGGGGTGGTGGTGATGGTGGATGGGGAACCAGCGGGTGCCAGGTCCCGGAGGGAGACTATGTCCAGCCGCCCGTCATGGTGTGCCACGTAGGCGTACTGTGGGTTCGCATGGATGAGGAGGACTTTTTCGACGAGGGGATATGATTTTTGACTCTTCGCATGCTTCCGGAGGAGGACGGGCCCAGGAACTGTCAGCCAAGTCGGGAGCGAGACCCCGGAGGTGGACTTCCTGGGGAAGGCAAACACACGTTCGTGAGGGGTCTCAGTGGTAGCAGTGCACAGGAGCGACTGGATGGAGTGGAGCGCATCGGGGAGGACCTCCTGCCAGCGGGAGACTCCGAGACCGAAGGGCCAGCAGGAGGGCCTTCCAGACCGTTCCGTTCTCCCTCTCCACCTGTCCGTTTCCCCGGGGGTTGTAACTGGTCGTCCTGCTCGAGGCGATGCCTTTGCTGAGCAGGAACTGACACAGCTCATCGCTCATGAACGAGGAGCCCCGATCACTGTGGATGTAGGTGGGGAAACCGAACAAGGTGAAGAGACTGTGTAGGGCCTTAACAGTGGCAGACGTCGTGTCAGGGCATGGGATGGCGAAAGGGAAACGGGAGTACTCATCAATGATGTTGAGGAAGTTCACATTACGGTCAGTGGAGGGGAGGAGCCCTTTGAAGTCGATGCTGAGGCGCTCAAAGGGGCGGGAGGCCTTCACCAGGTGCGCTCTGTCCGGCCGGTAGAAGTGCGGTTTGCGTTCCGCACAGACCTGGCAGTCCCTGGTCACGGTCCTGGCCTCCTCGATGGAGTAAGGCAGGTTGCGGGCCTTGATAAAGTGGAAGAACCGGGTGACCCCCGGGTGACAGAGGTCGTTGTGGAGAGTCCGAAGTCGGTCTACTTGTGCGCTGGCACATGTACCACGGGACAGGGTATCTGGGGGCTCTTTAAGCTTCCCAGGGCGATACAAGATCTCGTAATTATAGGTGGAGAGCTCGATCCTCCACCTCAAGATCGTGTCGTTCTTAATCTTGCCCCGCTGTATGTTACTAAACATGAAGACAACCGACTGTTGGTCAGTGAGGAGAGTGAATCGCCTGCCGGCCAGGTAATGCCTCCAATGTCGCACAGCTTCCACAATGGCTTGGGCTTCCTTTTCGACAGAGGAGTGCCGAATTTCGGAGGCATGGAGCATACGGGAGAACAAAGCCACGGGTCTGCCCGCCTGGTTGAGGGTGGCGGCCAGAGCCACGTCCGCTGCGTCGCTCTCCACCTGAAATGGGAAGGACTCGTCGACTGCGTGCAATGTGGCTTTGGCAATGTCCGCCTTGATGTGGTTGAAGGCCTGGCGAGCCTCAGCCGTCAGGGGATAAATGGTGGACTTGATGAGTGGGCGGGCCTTGTCCGCGTAATTAGGGACCCACTGGGCGTAATATGAGAAGAATCCCAGACATTGCTTCAGAGTCTTGGGACAGTGAGGGAGGGGGAGTTCCAGAAGGGGGCGCATGCAGTCGGGGTCGGGCCCTAGGACTCCATTTTCCACAACGTAGCCAAGGATGGCTAGGCGGGTTGTGCGGAAAATGCATTTCTTCATATTTTCGGTAAGGTTAAGGAATTTAGCGGTGTAGAGGAATTTCTGGAGATTCACGTCGTGGTCCTGCTGGTTGTGGGAGCAGATGGTGACGTTATCCAGATACGGGAAGGTGGCCCGCAGCCCGTACTGGTCAACCATTCGGTCCATCTCTCGCTGGAAGACCGAGACCCCGTTGGTGACGCCGAAGGGAACCCTAAGGAAATGGTAGAAGCGGCCATCTGCTTCGAATGCAGTGTATTGGCGGTCCTCCGGGCGGATGGGGAGTTGGTGGTACGCGGATTTCAAGTCAACGGTGGAGAAGACTCGATACTGCGCAATCTGGTTGACCGTGTCAGGTATGCAGGAAAGAGGGTACGCATCGAGCTGCGTGTACCGGTTGATCGTCTGACTGTAGTCGATGACCATCCGATGCTTCTCCCCAGTTTTAATGACCACCACTTGAGCTCTCCAGGGGCTGTTACTGACCTCAATGACCCCCTCCCGCAGATGTCGTTGGACCTCCGACCTGATAAAGGTCCTGTCCTGGGCACTGTACCGTCTGTTCCTCGTGGCGACAGGCTTACAGTCCGGGGTCAGATTCGCGAAGAGCGAGGGTGGATCGAACTTAAGGGTCGTGAGGCCACTGACGGTGAGGGGGGGCAGGGATCCATCGAACTTCAGAGTAAGGCTCTGGAGGTGGCACTGGAAGTCGAGATCCAGTAACAGGGCAGCGCAGAGATGGGTGAGGATGTAGAGTCTGAAGTTACTGTACTCTACGCCCTGTACCGAGAGGGTCGCTACGCAGTACCCCCGGATCTGTACGGGATGGGATCCGGAGGCCAGGGAAACTTTCTGGGTCACAGGGAGAACCGGGAGGGAGCAGCGCCTTACCCTAGCTGGGTGTATGAAACTCTCCGTGCTCCCGGAATCAAAGAGGCAGGTCGTCTCGTGCCCGTTGATCTGCACTGTCGTTGTAGCGGTCGCGAGGTTGCGAGGCCGAGACTGGTCGAGGGTGATGGAGGCAAGCTGCGGAAGGTGGTGGGAGGGTCGGTCTGCGGTGGTGGAGGTATCGGCGGCCAGCGTACGGCCAGGCGAGCAGGGGGCCTGGGGTGCGTTCCAAGATGGCGCCGAAGACGGCGGCGCCCACGGGCTGCACATGGGGGATGTTGCGGTAGCGATGCTGGGCCTAGAAACGGCAGCGACAGGCTGACAAAACGGTGACAAAATGGCCCTTCTCGCCACACCCGTTGCAGGTCGCGCTCTGTGCTGGGCAGCATTGTTTGGGGTGTTTGTTCTGGCCACAAAAGTAGCATTTGGGGCCTCCGGAGTTAGCTGGCTGCCGCGCGTCACAGGCGTGCGGTGCACCCGGGTCGAATGATGGTGGGGCCCATGACGCCCACGAGGGTGCTGCACGGTCGGAGGTGTAGGACTCCAGGTTGCAGGAGGCCACTTCTAAGGAGTTCACGAGCTGTACTGTCTCTGTAAGGCCCAGTGTAGCTCCTTCTAATAAGCGCTGGTGGATGTAGTTGGACTTAATGCCCGTGACATAGGCGTCCCTGATCAGTAGCTCCATGTGTTGGACTGCCGACACCGCCTGGCAACTACAGTTTCTGCCAAGTAGCCGCAAGGCACGCAGGAAATTGTCCTGAGACTCCCCACGGAGTTGCCGTCTCGTGGCCAGGAGGTGCCTTGCGAACACCTGATTTACAGTCCTGATATACTGTCCTTTCAGTAGTTCCATTGCCTCCGTGTAGGTGGGAGCGTCCCGAATGAGGAGGAAGACTTGTGGGCTCACCCGTGCGTAGAGTAGTCGGAGCTTCTGTGGGTCTGAGATGACTTCGGTGGATGCTCCGAGATATCCTTCAAAGTAGGCTAGCCAGTGCTCGAAAGTCGCTGTGGCGTCGGCTGCGTGTCGGTTCAGCTCCAGGCGATCCGGCTTGAGTAGGACGTTCATCTTCAAAATTCTAGCACAATAAATTGATATACCATCAATGACCACGAGACGAATGACGAACTATTGTGGCTTTAGGGTTTATAAAGCTGGAACGGATTAAGTTCGTCCTAAGGGGATCGGCTCAAGGGTTCACCAGGCGGTGGCAACCGTTCGTCGAATACCTTACAGAAAGATAGAGGGAATGGAAAAGAAGAAGGTAGCGGCAGCAGCCCAGGGGGGGGGGGGGGGGGGGGGCGAGGAACCAGAAGGACTCTCAGGGTTGTTAATATATATGTATAATATGTATAGGTCGTTGCTATAAATAATTGTATATTGGACTGTTAAATCATATTTTTGGAGAGTGTTTATCTGAGATAAGGCAGTTGCCATTTAGTTTTAGTTTTCGTTTTTGTTATATATTATTTATTCTTTGTTTATAAAACAGGTCATTGTTATTTATACTGTTATATTATTGTGTAAAGGATACACAATGTACTGTGATGGTTGACCAAAAATTTTCAATAAAATATTTAAAAAAAAAAAACTATTGTGGCTTTACTGTGCTAGATGTAAAGCCTCCTGTAGCTGGACCCAAGAATGGGGGCAGTGCAGGAGAGCGTACACTTTTATACAAAGCCTGCTGGGTGGAGCCAGCAGGCTGGGATTTACCGTAATAACTGGAGTACAAAGGCAGTGTACCATAATACATGTAATGTATGTTCAGTGGTTTACCACAGTGGTCAGATTTGACACAATGGGATATTCCCTTACCGCGTGCTTGTTTAAGCTGGTGTAATCTACCATCAGTCGGTACGAGCCATCTGGCTTCCACACCGGCCAAATTGAGAAGTTAGTGGATGAGTGGGTCTCTTTTACTATCCCTGAGCTTCTAATTCTTGCACTATCTCCCTTACTGCCTCGGTCGCTTCCCGTTTTATGGGATACTGTTTAGGTGGTGGGTGTGGGTCTCCGGTGATGGTGACTGGAGTCACCTCCAGCTCCCACAATCTTGCTTGTTTCTGGTCCATGCTGCTGGATATGCTTGTGCTATTATTCCCCACATCCCCTGCTGCCCCCAGTCAGTGGTGACTGAAACCATGCTGTGGATGCGATGTCAGGCCTTTCTTCCCCACCGACCTACATTGTATGGCCCTTTCAACTCACTGTCCTGTGTTTTAGTGTTTATTACTGCTCCCAATCGCTCTAGCCAGTCTATTCCGAATATAGTCCCCTCCGCAGTCTTGCATACCCAGATTTGGATTCTGACTGTGAAATCCCTGATTTCTCAAAGGGTGGGTTCCCTTAATGTGGATACACGGACCCCATCCCCCACCCCCCTGATCTGGGTTGTGTGACCGGTTAAGGGTAAATCTATATCGGCCCCGGCATCTATTAACATTGTGCACGACTGGCCCCCTAACAGTGCATCAACAAATATCCGGGAGTCCCTTTCTTTACCAGTGAGGGCTGAAACGTGTCATTGCTTTAGGGCACTGAACATCTTTGCTAAATCCTTAGCTGAAACCTGTATTACCGATCCAGGGGCACTCGACCCCCCACTGCCGTTTAGGGCTGTGTGACCCTGACCTTCCTTGCCCCTTCCCTTTGCCCAACAATTTTCCTGCTCGTGTCCTGGTCTCCTGCAATTCAGACACCTCAGGACTCACTGTTTGGATTCTTTCTTGCTTTTACACTCCCTTGCGAAATGCCCTTCTTTCCCACATGTGTAGCACTGCCTTCCTCCTTCTAATTTTCCTACGGATTTTCCTGCATGCCTTTCCTATGTTGGCCTCTGCTTTCATAGCCCATGCTATGGCCTGATTAAAGTCGTTCCCTACCGGAATTCTCATATCTACGATCCAAGTTAGGTGCGGACCCATTCCATCCGTTAACATTTTTAAAAAGATTTTGTCATCTCTACTGAGGGCTACTGTCCCTGAATGATGCTCAAACGCCTCAAATTTCTTCTCTGCATAATCCTCGACCTTTTCCTTTGATCCCTGTTTAAGTAAGGTGATCAGATGGGGGGAGTGGACCCATGGAAGTTTGCAAGACCACAGGCCAGGGAATTTTCTTTCTTTTCCCACGTGCACAAGGCCTACTCCCGGATAGACTTCTTTGTGCTGGGCAGGGCGCTCATCCCGAGGGTGGAGGGGACAGAGTATTCGGCCATAGCCGTTTCGGACCATGCCCCGCACTGGGTGGAACTGGAGCTGGGAGAGGAGAGGGACCAATGCCCGCTGTGGCGACTGGACGTGGGACAGCTGGCAGATGAGGTGGTGTGTGGGAAAGTGAGGGGGTGCATCGAAAGGTACTTGGAGGCAACGACAACGGGGAGGTGCAGTGGGGGTGGTATGGGAGGCGTTGAAGGCGGTGATCAGGGGAGAGCTAATCTCCATCAGGGCTCATAGGGAGAAGACAGAGGGCATGGAAAGGGAGAGGTTAGTGGGGGAGATTCTGCGAGTGGACAGGAGATACGCAGAGGCCCCGGAGGAAAGATTACTGGGGGAAAGGCGACGGCTCCAGATGGAGTTTGACCTGTTGACCACAGGGAAGGCGGAGGCACAGTGGAGGAAGACGCAGGGGGCAACCTACGAGTACGGGGAAAAGGCCAGTCGGATGCTGACACACCAGCTCCGTAAGAGGACGGCAGCGAGGGAAATAGGGGGAATCAAAGATGGAGGGGGAGCCACGGTTCAGAGTGCAACGAAAATAAACAAGGTATTCAAGGCCTTCTATGAAGAGCTGTACAGATCCCAGCCCCCAGGGAGGGAAGAGGGGATGAGACGATTCCTAGACCAACTGCGGTTACCGAGGGTGGAGGAGCAAGAGGCGGCTGGTTTGGGGGCACCAATTTGGTTGGAGGAGCTGAGTAAGGGTTTGGGGAGCATGCAGGCGGGGAAGGCCCCGGGGCCGGACGGGTTCCCGGTGGAGTTCTACAGAAAGTATGTGGACCTGTTGGCCCCGCTACTGGTGAGGACCTTTAACGAGGCAAAAGAGGAGGGGGCCCTGCCCCCGACAATGTCGGAGGCGACAATTTCCTTGATTCTGAAGCGAGACAAGGACCCACTGCAATATGGATCGTACAGGCCGATTTCGCTCCTTAATGTGGACGCTAAGTTATTGGCAAAAGTGCTGGCCACGAGGATTGAGGACTGTGTCCCGTGGGTGATTCATGAGGACAAGACGGGATTCGTAAAAGGCAGGCAATTAAATACTAATGTGCGGCGGCTCTTAAACGTGATAATGATGACATCGGAGGAGGGAGAGGCGGAGTTAGTGGCAGCTATGGACGCGGAAAAGGCCTTTGACCGAGTAGAGTGGAAGTACCTCTGGGAGGTGTTGCGTAGGTTTGGGTTCGGGGGAGGGTTTATTAGCTGGGTTAAGCTCCTTTGCAGCGCCCCGGTGGCGAGTGTGGTGACGAACCGGCGGAGGTCGGAGTACCTTCGGCTGTACCGAGGAACGAGGCAGGGGTGCCCCCTGTCCCCCCTGTTGTTTGCATTGGCGAATAAATGGAGGGGGGTGGTCCGCGGGGGAGAAGAGCATCGGGTGTCGCTATACGCGGATGACCTGCTGCTGTACGTGGCGGACCCAATGGAGGGGATGGTGGAGGTCATCCAGACTCTGAGGGAGTTTGGGGAGTTCTCGGGCTATAAGCTCAATGTAGGGAAGAGTGAGCTTTTTGTATTACAGGCAGGGAACCAAGAAAGAGGGATAGGGGACCTACCGCTGAGGAGGGCGGTGGGGAGTTTTCGGTATCTGGGGATCCAGATAGCCAGGAGTTGGGGGGCCCTACACAAATTGAATCTGACGAGGTTGGTGGACCAAATGGAGGTGGACTTCAAAAGATGGGACATGTTGCCGCTCTCGTTGGCGGGTAGAGTGCAGTCGGTCAAAATGGTGGTCCTTCCGAGGTTTTTGTTTGTGTTTCAGTGCCTTCCCATCGTGATCACCAAGGGCTTTTTCAAGAGAGTAGGTAGGAGTATTATGGGGTTTGTGTGGGCGAATAAGACCCCGAGGGTAAGGAGAGGGTTCCTGGAACGCAGTAGGGACCGAGGAGGGCTGGTGCTGCCAAACCTAGGGAGCTACTACTGGGCAGCAAATGTGGCGATGATCCGCAAGTAGGTTATGGAGGGAGAGGGGGCGGCATGGAAGAGGGGCGTCCTGTAAAGGAACGAGCTTGGGGGCGTTGGTGACGGCATCGCTGCCGCTCTCGCCATCAAAGTATACCACGAGCCCAGTGGTGGCGGCAACGTTAAGAATCTGGGGCCAGTGGAGACGGCACAGGGGTGCAGTGGGAGCCTCGGTGTGGTCCCCGATCAGGGGTAACCACCGGTTTGTCCCGGGGAAGATGGACGGGGGGTTCCAGGGCTGGCATCGGGCGGGGATTGGAAGAATGGGGGACCTGTTCATCGACGGGACATTTGCGAGCCTAGGGGCACTAGAGGAGAAGTTTGAGTTACCCCCGGGAAATGCATTTAGATATATGCAGGTGAGGGCTTTTGTGAGGCGACAGGTCAGGGAATTCCCGTTGCTCCCGGCACAAGAAATTCAAGACAGGGTGATCTCGGGTGTATGGGTCGGGGAGGGCAAGGTTTCGGCAATACACCAAGAGATGAAAGAAGAGGGGGAAGCCCTAGCAGAAGAGTTGAAGGGTAAATGGGAGGAGGAGCTGGGGGAGGAGGAGCTGGGGGAGGAGATCGAGGAAGGTTTGTGGGCTGATGCCCTGGGTAGGGTTAATTCCTCCTCCTCATGTGCCAGGCTCAGCCTGATACAATTTAAGGTGGGTCACAGAGCGCACTTGACGGGGGCGAGGTTGAGTAGGTTCTTTGGGGTAGAGGACAGATGTGGAAGGTGTTCAGGGAGTCTGGCGAACCATGTCCACATGTTTTGGTCATGCCCGGCACTGGAGGGGTTCTGGAGAGGAGTGGCGGGAGCAATATCTCAGGTGGTGAAAGTCCGGGTCAAGCCAAGCTGGGTGCTAGCAATATTCGGAGTAGTGGATGAGCCGGGAGTACAGGAGGCCAAAGAGGCCGGAATTCTGGCCTTTGCGACCCTAGTAGCCCGGCGAAGGAGGCGAAGCCCCCTAGCCTGGAGGCCTGGATAAACGACATGGCTGGGTTCATAAAGCTGGAGAGGATTAAGTTTGCCTTGAGAGGGTCTGCGCAGGGGTTCTACAGGCGGTGGCAACCGTTCCTAGACTACCTCGCGGAGCGTTAGAGGAAGGTCGGTCAGCAGCAGCAGCAACCCTGGGGGGGGGGGAGGGGGGGGCACGTGCGGGCGAGAGCCAGTGTCTAAAGCTATGTAAATATACCATTTTGTCATGTATATATCTTGCTCAGTGCGATTTTGTGTTATTTTGTTACGGGGGGGGCGTTGTTTGTAAGGGGGAAAAATTGTGTTGTTAAAAAACTTTAATAAATATATTTAAAAGCAACAAAAAAAAATGAAGTAATAAAGTGTGTCACTTTTAATTTTGGTGTCGACCTCGAGACATATTATAGATATGCATTCCTAACAAAACCGATAGTTTATGAGGACAGCAACGACACAAAGAAAACTATATTTCAAGAATTCTTGAGGCCAGCAGCCATAATGAGATAAATACAACCAACGCACTGGTTTTATTACTGAGTGGCTGCTCTGATGAATGATTTAATGGAAATTGATCTCAGTTCCCCATTCTTACACACTTCAAATTGATTTGATGCTCAAGTTGCTTCTCGAAAATGAAGGTTCAGAAAAATCAAATCATTATTTCCCAGGAGTCAACCTCAAATTTCCTTGTCCTTTGCCGACCACAATATCCCTCACAGAATTACAAAATTATCAGAAAATCACCCACGAGGAACCATAAAGACTCCGCAGTCAAGTCTGTTATTACTAGACTGCTGGTAATGTTAGACCAATAGTGGCTCCTACATGCTGTGAAATGATGTAATCATTCTGCCACAATATCAAAACCAAACCTGAGCAGAGATAATGCAGCAGTGAGGGAACAGTAGTTGATTTTATTTATTGCAATATAGAACTTTGGTAAAGTTTAGGAACCTTTGGAGCAAGTTGAGTTGATGCCATTATTCTTCATCTCCTCTTTCTCCAGAAGCTTCTTTGTTAACAATAGCTGTATGGCTCCCATTCCAAATTTCTTCCCACACCTAGTGGTGCACTAAGGCAGACTTTCATCGTTTCCATTGCTAGTAATTCCCGGCACAGGTGGCTAGGCCTCTGGCTTGAGAGGCGCCATTCCACATCCAGCGTGGCTGACTAGGAACTTCTCCCTCTCGTGCATGTGAATTCCCTTTAAGGAAAGTGTGCTTTATCAAATGGCTGCAGTGATGTCATTGTGTGGGTGGAGCTGGGCTCTGTTTTTTACTTTCGTTTTGTGCTGAAAGCTTTTGGCTCTGTGTTTAGCTTCACTTTCAGTTGGAGAGCTGTATTCAAAGCAAGCAGATGTGTGTATTGATCTCTCTCTCTCTGCAATCTAAAGAATGTCTCCAGATCACTTGATGATTTCAAAGTAATACCTGTTTCTGTAAGGAATGTAAACCTACTGTCTTTGTTAAAAGGATTTTTTGTATGGATGTTGTTTGGAAAGTTATTAAGAGTTATCTATAGAGTACTGTATCATTTGGGGGGTTTATCAGGGTTGGTAGTTGATAAACTGTTTACTGTATGTTTATAAAATGTTAACTGGATTCATAGAATAAACATTGTTTTTGTTTAAAAATACTTTTAGATCTCTGTTGCATCACACCTGTAAAGTGGGCCCTTGTGCTCCCCATAACCAAAATCTATTAAAAGTTGTGGGTCAGGTGAACTCCATGATATACTTTGATGTTCTCTAAACTCTGGCCCATAATACCAGCCATTGACATGTTTTGAAGCATTTTGCAGGTTGACACTCAAGCTGTTTGACCAGGTTATGAGCACACCTTCATTGGACGTCAAGTCCTGGTGTGGGACTCGAACCCGGAGCTTTGGCTCAAAGGCAGGGATGCTACCCACATCACCACAAGACCTGCTGAATGGTTCCCATTGCCTGTATTCAGCTCTTTGGGTTATCTACCAGCAATATATTTTGCTCACTGTTCTATGCTGAACATTATGCACAAATATTCTTCTT
Source organism: Scyliorhinus torazame (assembly GCF_047496885.1). Taxonomy (NCBI): domain Eukaryota; kingdom Metazoa; phylum Chordata; class Chondrichthyes; order Carcharhiniformes; family Scyliorhinidae; genus Scyliorhinus; species Scyliorhinus torazame. The sequence goes on along the minus strand of NC_092714.1, from coordinate 139,533,263 downwards.
ACACCTTTACAGTTAGTGAGGGGAATTAATGAAAGAACCCCTTATATTTTTATAGTTTCTTTCACAACATCTGTAGGAGCGGATCAGGGTATTTCAGAGAATGGCCTGCTTTGGAATGCTGAAAGAAGAAAGGAGGGTAAGATATGTGGCCTGTGAGTGTCCCTTTAAGAAAGGTTTTTGTTTTATCACATGGCTTCAGTGATGTCATTTTGTGGGTGGAGCTGGGCTGTGGTTGTGAGATGTTTTGGTTTCAGTTTCAGTTTGGAGTGTAGAGGAGGGACGATGTGTTTTGCCTGTTTCTCTCTATTTTCATTTTTTTTAAATTTCCAGCAAAAAACATTTGTTGGGCTACCTGCTTTGGTAACTTAAAAGATATAGTTTGCTTTCTGGAAGGAGTTTGAATCTGCTGGTTGAGACTGGTTCAGAATATTAGGGAAAGGACCAGCCCCATTCAAGTGAAAATACAGTGTGCTGGGTCACACCCTTGAAAAGGGATTTTTGGTGTATTGGATTTTGTTATTGAATTGGAACAGTTATGGGGAAATTCATTAAGTGTTATACATAGATTACTGTAGCTGTGTGGTGTCTTTGTTTGTATTTGATAAAAATTCTTGCTGTGTGTTTATATATATATATGACAACTATATTCTTGTTTTGATGAAAGTGTCGAAGGAGTCTGATGAATCAAACCTGAGGCGAAGACTTTTGTGCTCATCCTAGCCAAATTCAACATAAAGGTTTGTCATGAGAATGTCACTTTAAGAAATGTTTGTCTGCTCATGTTACTGCAGTGATGTCAGAGTGTGGGTGGAGCTGAGCTCTGGTTCTGCTTTTTAGTTTCACTTTGAGAAAAGCTTGGGTGTGTCTGTGTTTTTGGTTTTGTTTTAGTGTTGGAGCTGCAACCAGCCAAAGAATGTGTAATGTTGTTCTCTCTGCCATATAAAGACTATCTCTTGATCATTTGGTGAATTCAGAATGATAACTGTTCTCAGTAGTGAATTTAAACCTGATGTGCTTCTGTTACAAGTTTTTTTTTGTCTTATGGCTGTTAAAAGAAAAGTAAGGATTGCTTAGTGTTGTATTCTTTGGGGGTTGTATTTGAATTGATGGTTGCTAAGATGTTCACTGTATGTTTGAAAAAGGTTAACTTGAGTTCATAGAATAAACATTGGGCGGGATTCTCCGACCCCCCGCCGGGTAGGAGAATCGCCAGATGGCGGCGTGAATCCCGCCCCCGCCGGCCGCCAAATTCTCCAGCACCGGAGATTCGGCGGGGGTGGGAATCGCACCGCGCTGGTCGGCGGCCCCCCCCCCCGGCAATTCTCCAGCCCGTGATGGGCCGAAGTCCCGCTGCTGTAATGCCGGTCCCGCCGGCGTGAATGAAACCACCTCCCTTACCGGCGGGACCAGGCGGTGCGAGCGGGCTCCACTCCACGGTGGCCTGGCCCGCCATCGGGGCCCACCGATCCGCAGGCGGGCCTGTGCCGTGGGGGCACTCTTTCCCCTCTGCGTCGGCCATAGCCTTCGCAATGGCCGACGTGGAGGTGACCGCCCACCGCGCATGCGCGGGGATGACATCAGCAGCCGCTGACGCTCCCGCGCATGTGCGGACTTCCTACCGGCCGGCGGAGTCCCTTTGGCCCCGGCTGGCATGGCGCCAAAGGCCTTCTACGCCAGCCGGCGGGACGGCAACCACTCCGGCGCGGGCCTAGCCCCTAAAGGTGAGGGCTTGGCCCCTAAAGGTGCGGAGAAATCCGCACCTTTCGGGTAGACCGACGCTGGAGTGGTTCACACCACTCCATCCCGCCGGGACTCCCCACCCCGCCGGGTAGGGGAGAATCCTGCCCATTGTTTTGCTTAAAAAAATACTTTTCGATTTCTGCTGTACCACACCTGTGGAGTGGGCCGTGTGCTCCCGATACCACAATCTCGTAAAAGCAGAGGTTTAGGTGAACTCCATGATACACTTTTGGGTTCTCTAAACCCTGGCCCATAACAGATTGTAGGTCAGGTGAACCCCATAATACACTTTGGAGTTTCTAAGCTCTGGCCCATACCATATGTTTGGTGGGGCACCTTGTTGGAGATGGAAGAAATGCAGAGGATGACCTGTTGAATGTGAAAGTAGGTGGGATGGCAGGTGAGGGCAAATAGAAGCTTGGTGTAGTTCTGGGAGGGGGAGCAGGATCAAGAGTAGATGTATGGGAAATGGAATGGTTACAACCTGTTCTGCTCTGAGTATTGAAGTAAGCGTTACTGTGTAGCTACATGCAAGACCATAAACGGAGTGATCATTAACTGCTGCTGTTGCTCGAGGTTGCTCCCGGGAATAAACAGAAGTGGAACACTTAAATTGGGTTAATTTGTGTTTTATTTCTTAAGTGCTTTCTAAGTGGCAATTAATTGGACTTGTGCAGAAACACTCAAACTTGACTATAATTGCACACTGTGTTAACTGCATCACAATAAAAGATTATGTTCAAGCAGCAGAACTCCAGCTGAGAACAGACCAGGAGGAGTTCCAGACATCTACCTTGATACAGATTAGAAACTGCCTTCCAGCAGTAACAAGCCAACTGCTGCACAAGTAGTCAACTGGAAACATATGCAAGTAATAGAGACGACGATGTCACTGACTGCCTGAGGATAGATTATGTTATGATCATGTGAATGCCTGGTGAAGTTGCAGATGTTTATAAAGACAGGGGTAGAGAGGCTTGATTAGAGCATCAAAGAGAATCAAACAACTTAGACAATAATAGTCACCTCCTCGCCCAAGGTTTTGGGGGTTTATTTTATTTGTTCATCGAATGGCTCGGCCAGCATTTATTGTCCATCCCTAATTGCCCTTGAGAAGGTGGTAGTGAGCTATCTTATCGAATTGCTGTACTCCATGTGGTGTAGGTACACCCACAATGCTGTTCGGAAAGGAGTTCCAGGATTTTGGCCCAGCGACAGAGAAGGAACAGCAATGTATTTACAAGTCATGGTGTGTGCTTGGAGGGAACTTGCAGATGGTGGTGTTCCCATGTATCTGCTACCATTGTTCTTCTTAGTGGTAGAGGTCATGGGCTTGAAAGGTGCTGTACAAGGAGCCTTGGCGAGATGGTGCACACGGCTGCCACTGTGCATCGGTTGTAGATGGGATGCCAATCAAAGGGCTGCTTTGTTATGGATGTTGTTGAGCTGTTTGAGTGTGTTGGCGCTGCACTCATCCAGGCAAGTGGAGAATATTCCATGACTTGTGCCTTGAAGCTAGTGGGAAGGCTTTGAGGAGCCATGAGGTGAGTTACTCACCACAGAATTCCCAGCTCTGATGATAGCCACAGTATTTATTGTTCACTTTTTGGCCAATGGTAACCCCAGGATATTGATGGTGGAGGAATTTAGCGATCGTAATGCCATTAAATGTTACGAGGAAATGGTTGGATTGTCTCATGTTGGAAGTAATATTTGCTTGGCAATTATGTGGTGCAAATGTTACTTGCCACTTGTTAGCCCAAACCTGGATATTGTCCAGGCCTTGTTGCATTTGGACATGGACTGCTTCATTATCTGAGGAGCCGTGAATGGTGCTGGACATTGTGCAGTCATCCGCAAACATCCCCACTTTTCTGACTTTATGATGGAAGGAAAGTTATTGATGAAGCGGCTGAAGATGGTTGGGCATAGGACACTACCCTGAGGAACTCCTGCAGTGATGTCCCGGAACTGAGATGATTGACCTCCAGGAACAACAACCATCTTCCTTTGTGCCAGGTATGACTCCAATCAGTGTAGGGTTTTCTCCTGATTCCCATTGACTCCAATTTTGCTAGGGCTCCTTGATTCCACACTCAGTGAAATGCAACCTTGATCTCAAGAGCAGTCACCATCTTCACCGTCTTCAGACACTCCTTGAGCTCAACCCTTATGTCTATGTTTGTATTAAGGTTGAAATGAAGTCAAGAGCCAAGTGATCCTGTGTCATGTGAGAGTACCTTTAAGAAATGGATGTTTAAGCAATGTACCTTTAAGAAATGGAGCTGATCATATTACTGAAGTGATGTCAGAGGGTGGGGGGAGTTGACCTCAACTTCTGCTTTTTTGAGTTTCAGTTTGAGAAGGCAGCTGGGAGTGTCTGTGTGTTTTGCTGAGAGCTGCAGGAAGAAACGCAGAGCTGGTCTGTTGCTGTCTGCAATCCAAAGACTATAAATATATTGAATGTAACCTAATGTGTTATTATTTTTGAAGGTTTGAAGTCTTTTGGATGTTTAAAGGAACAGTTTTAAGGATTATTTAGTTTTGTAGTCTTTTGGGGTTATCTTTGAAGTAATGGGTGTTAAGATATTCAATGTTTGTTTTTAAAAGGTTAACTTGAGTTCATAGAATAAACATTGTTTTGTTTTAAAAACCATTTGTCCATTTCTGCTGTATCACACCTGGAGAGTATGCTGTGTGCTTCCCACACCACAATCGATTAAAAGTTGTGGGTTGGTTGAACTCCATGAAACACTTTGGGGTTCTGTAAACCTGGACCCATAACACCTGGCAAAACCCAAACTGAACGTCAGAGAGCAGGTTATTGCCGAGTAAGTGCCGCTTTATAGCGCTGATGATGAAGAGTAGACTGATGGGGTGGTAATTGATCAGATTGGGTTGATCCTGCTTGTTTCAGACAGCATGTACCTGGGCAATTTATTATATTGCTGGGTAGTGCTGATATTGAAGCTGTACTGGAACAGCTTGGCTAAGGGCGTGAGTAGTTTCAGAGCACAAGTCTTCAGGACTATTGCTGGAATATTATCAGGGCCCATAGTCTTTGCAGTGCTATCAGCCATTTCTTGATATCACAAGGAGTGAATAGAATTGGCTGAGGCGTGACACCTGTGATGTTGGGGACCTCTGTAGGAGGCCGATATGGATCATTCACTCGGCACTGCTGGTTGTAGAGTTTTGTAAATGCTTCAGCCGTAACTTTGGCACTAATGTGCTGGGATCCCCCATCATTGAGGATGGGGATATTTCTGGAGCCTCCTCCTCCTGTTAGCTGTTTAATTGCCCGCCACCATTCATGGCAGGACTGCAGAGCTTAGATCTGATCCATCAGTTGTGGAATCGCTTAGCTCTGTCTATCACTTGCTGCTTCTGCTGTTTGTCATACAAGTAATCCTGTGTTGTTGGTTCACCAGATTGAGACCTCATTTTTAGGTATGTCTAATGCTGCTCTTGGCATGCATTCCTGCACTCTTCATTGAGCCAAGGTTAATCCCCTGGCTTGGTGGTAATGGTAGAGTCGGGGATATGCCGGGCCATGAGGTTGCAGATTGTGGTTGATACCATTCTGCTGCTGCTGATGGCCCACAGCACCTTATGGATGTCCAGTTTTGAGTTGCTAGATCTGTGCAAAGTCTATCCCATTTAGCTTAATGATCATGCACATAACACTTTGGAGGGTACCTTCTTTTTTTAAATATAAATTTAGAGTACCCAATTATTTTATTTTTCCCAATTAAGGGGCAATTTAGCATGGCCAATCTACCTACCCTGTACATCTTTTTGGGTTGGGGAGGGGGAGGGGGGGGCGGAGAGTGGGAGGGGGGGGAGGGGGGTGGAGAGGGGGGCAGAGGGGGAGGGGAGGCAGAGGGGGGGGGAGACCCATGCAGACAGGGGGAGAATGTGCAAACTCCACACGGACAGTAACCCAGGGCCGGGATCGAAACTGGGTCCTTGGCGCCGTGAGACAGCAGTGCTAACCACTGCATCACCGTGCTGCCCGATGTTGGAGGGTATCTTCATATTGAGTATGAGATTTAGTCTTCACAAGAAACACGTGATTGTCACTCCTGCCGGACAGCTGCATCTGCAAAACCTGACCCTGGAAGTGACTGCAATTGGCATTCTGATCTCAGGCTAGTACTGAAACAATTTATGAAGACAGTGCACCCCTTTAATAATAATAATAACAATAATCTTTATTAGGGTCACAAGTAGGCTTACATTAACACTGCAATGAAGTTACTGTGAAAATCCCCTAGTCGCCACATTCCGGCACCTGTTCGGGTACACTGAGGGAGATTTCAGAATGTCCATTCCACCTAACCTGCACATCTTTGGACTTTGGGAGGAAACCGGAGCACCCGGAGGAAACCCACGCAGACACAGGGAGAACGTGCAGACTCCACACAGACAGTGACCCAAGCCGGGAATCGAACCCGGGTCCCTGGCGCTGTGAAGCAACAGTGCTAACCACTGTGTTACCGTGCCGCTTACCTTCTGAAAAGTAAATAGGGATGAGCAACAAATGCTGATGTAGCTCAGAGACAATATTTTTAAGTAAAGCATGATTTTAATTTCCATGACAAAATTAGCAGTGAGTCTCCTTTTAAATGGCCATCAGTGGTTTGCTCGGACAGAAAGAGTGCCAAATGGACTAGGAAATAAACTAATCAGGTTCCAAACACAGCCAGATGGTTTCACTAAATAGAGTTAATGTCTTGATCTAGACAACCGTGGTTGAGGTTGTGTAACCTTTACCACACTGGGAAAGAGAGTCTGCCTTTTCATCAAGGTCTTGAATTGATTTTTTTTTTAAAAGGGCACTAAAATCAATAGCGTTTGTACAAAAGATCTCACTTTACAGTAAGATGGAAAATGGGGCTACCTCACGAGGCTGAGGACCCGGGCTCATTTAAACCCGTGTCTGCGAAAATGGGAGTAGGAATGGTCTTCCAGTTGCCCAGTAAATTGCCCAGGTACATAAGACCATAAGACATAGGAGCAGAATTAGGCCACTCGGCCCATCGAGTCTGCTCCGCCATTCAATCATGGCTGATATTTTTCTCATCCCCATTCCCAAAGAACCGGCTCATCCTCGCAGCCGTCATGTGGGCCCTTTGCACCACCTTGAACTGGATGAGGCTTAACCTCACGCACAATGAGGACGCGTTCACCCTCCGCAAGGCCTCTTTCCATGTCCCGGCCCTCACCTCCCCACCCAGCTCCTCCTCCCATTTGCGCTTAACCGCTTCCACTGGAGCGCCCTCCCTCTCCATCAACTCACTGTAGATATCCGACCCCATCCCCCACCCCCCCTCCCCAATATCATCCTCCCACAACAGAGGGTATCGAGGGCAGGGACCCGATGGGCTACGTCGCCCAAATGCTGGGCAACCTAGTCGGAAGAGACATCTTCCCCAACCCCCCAGAGATTGTCAGAGCAGACAGGTGGCTCAGGCCGAAACCCAAGGTGGGGGAACAATCGAGGGCGGTCATCGCGAAGCTGCACTGGTACCAGGGTCGTAAGAGGATCCTGAGGTGGGCGAGACAGATCGAGGCGAGTGCCCGGGAAGGACGCAAAATCCAGGTATATCAGGACATTGGGGAGGACTTGGCAAAACACAGGACCGAAGTTAATCAGGCAAAGTCGGCCCAATGCAAGAATGGGGTACAATTCGGAATGCTGTTCCCAGCCAGGCTCTGGGTCATGTTCTAGAACAAGGAGCATTACTTTAATACCCCGGCAGAGGCAAACAAAATTGTGTGGACAAACGGCCTGGACAAGAGGCAGGCGAGGCAGCAATGAAGGCAGATCAGAGGAGGAACGCAAAAGAGGTAGAGGCTTCTTGGACACTTGATATGTTTGCCCGGGACTGTGCTGCCTCTTTCTGATCAAAAAGACCGGGTCACAGGGAATGGTGAGGACAGGGGAATGCAGGTGAGGGTGAGACATAGGCAGAGGGAGCAGACAGTCAGCGGGCATGAGATAGGGGTAAGATCAGCCCCAGGAAGGGGGCCGCCACACTAGCAGAGATAGCTAGCACAGAAAGACAGACAGCAAGGGGGGCCGTGGCACACACCCCGACAGGGAGGGAACGCCTGGCTGGGGTGGGGGCGGGGGTGTATGTAGGGCCAGAGAGGGGGAACAGACAAGGGGAGACCGGGAGGGGGTGACAAAGGGAGAGGGGATGGTGGGGGGGGGGGGCAGGGGGGGAAAAGAACACAAAAGGAATATGAAGGGAAGAAAGGGTTCATTTTGAAATTGGCTTCGGCAGATAAGGTGCAGTTTGAGGGAACAAGATGGTGCCGCAAGCAGCCACTTTGGAGGGTCCCTATCAAAGGGAGACCCCGGAGTGCAGGGGCTCACCCACATGGCGTAACACAGTTGGCACCCTGGACAAAGTGAAACCCCAGATTGTAAGGGCCCGGCCTCATGGTGAGAACGGCGACCACAGCCATTTTGGACGGCCCCCTAACCCGTCCACCATGTTAATCCCGCAAGAGCGAGGGGACATAAAACCCCAACAGGATTATCACCTGGAATGTCAGGGGACTTAAAGGCCCAATGAAAAGATCCAGAGTCTTCGCCCATTTTAAAAGTTTGAAAACCAACATAGTCTTACTGCAGGAGACCTGAGGGAGAAGGATTCTTACTGCTGGTAAGAAAGGCCTGGGTGGGATAGACTTATCACTCATGTTACAGGACGAGGGCTAGGAGAGGAGCCATATTGATTAGTAATAGGACAGTGTTTACAGCGACAAGGACTGTTACGGACCCAGAGGGACGGTATGTCATGGTCAGCGGAGGCCTGGGCTGGACACTGGTAATTCTGGACAATGTGTACGTGCCCAACTGAGACAACACAGACTTTATAAAGAAGGCCATGGGCCATGGCGGAAATCCCTATCACATACCGACTGATCATGGGGGGTGGGGGGCACTTCAACTGTGTACAGGATCCACTGATGGACCGATCGAACCCCAGATCGGGGAAAATGACAGGCATGGCTGGGAAATGGGAACGGTCATGGAGCAGATGGGGGCGGTGGACCATGGCGGTTTTTACACCCCCGTGAGAAGGGATTTTCCGGTGCACAATGTATACAAACGTATTTACTTTTTTGCAGTGGGGAAGTCTGTGCTTCCAGAAATAGTAAGGGCAGAATACTCCGTGGTAGTCATCTCCGACCATGCTCCACATTGCATGGATGTGAGGTTGGAGACGGCCCGTGCCCAATACTCCACGTGGAGGTTGGACACCGACCTTTTGGTCACAATAAGGTCTTCTGCCAGAAAATGACACAGGCCAAAGGTGAGTGCATTACTAACAACCAGAGCGAGGAAGTCTCACCTTCCACAATGTGGTGGTATGTATTAGGAGTAATGTGGTACCTGTGAAGCCGAGAGGCTATTGGCTGACAGGTCCCGGGTCCTGGTTGGATCTGCCGACTTCTGGCTCCGTCCTGAAGGCGGAGTATAAGAGCCCGAGCTTCTCCCCGCAGCCTCATTCTGTTGCTGAGCTGCTGGGGACAAGTCTCGCTTAATAAAGCCTAGATCGACTTCATCGCTTCTCGTCTTGCATAAGTCATTGTGCGCTACAATTTATTAAGCGAGCTTAAAAGACTATGGATCCGGATCGCCCCGGAGTGCCTGCGGATCAGCCCCCATGCAGCGAACTCGGCGGCCAGATTCAAACACTGGCAAGCATGCTTCGCAGGCTACCTCCGAACGGCCCCCGGCCGGATCACGGAAGAGCAGAAAATGCAGGTCCTGCATTCAAGGGTAAGCCCGGAGATTTACTCTCTTATAGAAGACGCAGAGGATTTCCCAACGGCGCTCGCATTGCTGAAGGGCATCTACATTCGGCCCGTAAACCAGGTCTACGCGCGCCACCAACTCGCGACGAGACGGCAAATTCCTGGAGAATCGTTAGAGGAATTCTACGCCGCGCTGCTAATTTTGGGACGAGGTTGCAACTGCCCGCCGGTGAACACGATCGAACACACGGACCTGCTAATTCGTGATGCACTCGTGGCAGGTATGAACTCTCCCCAAATCCGTCAAAGACTTTTAGAAAGAGAATCGCTAGGACTCTCAGAGGCTCGGGCCCCTGCAGCCTCCCTTGATGTGGCCTCCTAAAACGCCCGCGCCTACGGCCCCGACCGTGCGGCAGCCCCTTGGGCTCCGTGCACCCCCGTCACGACCAACTCCCCGGCACCCCCCCCCCCGCAAACTTGCGCGGTTAAAGCGCCAGACCATCCCGGGGGGGCCCGCTGCTATTTTTGCGGACAAGTGAAACGCCCCCGGCAGCGCTGTCCGGCCCGCGCAGCTACTTGTAAAAGCTGCGGCAAAAAGGGCCATTTCGCGGCAGTGTGCCGGTCCCGGGGGGGTCGTCGCAATCTCCGGAGAAGAACGAGGACAACAGATCCTGAACACCCCCCAACACCCCCAGCGCCCAGTGTGCGACCCGTGGGCGCCGCCATTTTGGGTCCCGGGCACCACGAGGGGAGGATGGGCACCACCATCTTGTGACCCCCCAGCCACGTGCGATTCATGGGGGCGGCCATTTTGTCCACCCCCGACGACATGCGACCCATAGGGGTGGCCATTTTGTCCACCCCCGGTCGCGTGCGATTCATGGACGCCACCATCTTGGTTGACAACAAAGGACCCCAGCATCGACGGCTCCACGGGGTCCGAAGAAGACGCCGCGACACTACTACCATGACTGGCTTCGGTGACACTGGATCAATCGCGGCCCCGGACGCTCCAGACGACGACAACAACGGTGCTGGTCAACGGATACGAGACACCGTGCCTGATCGACTCCGGGAGCACTGAAAGTTTTATTCACCCAGACACGGTAAGACGCTGTTTTCTGACCATACATCCAAGCACGCAAAAGATTTCCCTAGCTGCAGGATCCCACTCAGTGGAGATCAAAGGGTTCTGCATCGCAAACCTAACGGTGCAAGGGAGGGAGTTTAAGAACTACAGGCTCTACGTCCTGCCCCAACTCTGCGCGCCCACATTACTGGGATTAGACTTCCAATGTACCCTTCAGAGCCTAACATTCCAATTCGGCGGCCCAATACCCCCACTCACTATCTGCGGCCTCGCAACTCTCAAGGTTGAACCGCCGTCCTTGTTTGAAAACCTCACCCTGGATTGCAAACCCGTCGCCACTAGGAGCAGACGGTACAGCGCCCAGGACCGGACATTTATTCGGTTGCTGAAAGAAGGCATAATCCAGGCCAGCAATAGTCCCTGGAGAGCCCAGGTGGTAGTCGTAAAGACCGGGGAGAAGCAAAGGATGGTCGTAGACTATAGTCAGACCATCAACAGGTACACGCAGCTAGATGCGTACCCTCTCCCCCGCATATCCGACATGGTCAATCGGATTGCTCAGTATAAGGTCTTTTCCACCGTGGACCTCAAGTCCGCCTACCACCAGCTCCCCATCCGCCCAGGTGACCGCAAGTACACCGCCTTCGAGGCAGACGGGCGGCTATACCACTTCCTAAGGGTCCCATTTGGCGTCACGAACGGGGTCTCGGTCTTCCAACGGGAGATGGACCGAATGGTTGACCAGCACGGGTTGCAGGCCACGTTCCCGTATCTCGACAACGTAACCATCTGCGGCCACGATCAGCAGGACCGCGATGCCAACCTCCAAAGGTTCCTCCAGACCGCTAACGCCCTGAACCTCACATATAACGAGGAAAAATGCGTTTTTAGCACAAACCGTTTGGCCATCCTGGGATGCGTAGTGCGCAATGGAGTAATAGGCCCCGACCCCGAACGCATGCGCCCCATTATGGAATTTCCCCTCCCCCACTGCTCCAAAGCCCGGAAACGTTGCCTGGGCTTCTTTTCATATTACGCCCAGAGGGTCCCCCAGTACGCAGACAAGGCCCGCCCGCTAATACAGTCCACTACCTTCCCCCTGTCGACAGAGGCTCGCCAGGCCTTCAGCCGCATCAAAGCGGATATCGCAAAGGCCACGATGCGCGCCATCGACGAGTCCCTCCCCTTCCAGGTCGAGAGCGACGCCTCCGACGTAGCTCTGGCGGCCACCCTTAACCAAGCGGGCAGACCCGTGGCCTTTTTCTCACGGACCCTCCACGCCTCAGAAATCCGCCACTCCTCAGTGGAAAAGGAAGCCCAAGCCATAGTGGAAGCTGTGCGACATTGGAGGCATTACCTGGCCGGCAGGAGATTCACTCTCCTCACCGACCAACGGTCGGTAGCCTTTATGTTAGATAATGCACAGCGGGGCAAAATTAAGAATGACAAGATCTTAAGGTGGAGGATCGAACTCTCCACCTACAATTATGAGATCTTGTATCGTCCCGGAAAGCTGAACGAGCCGTCCGATGCCCTATCCCGCGGCACATGTGCCAACGCACAAATAGACCGCCTCCACAAGGACCTCTGCCACCCAGGGGTCACTCGATTCTACTATTTCGTAAAGTCCCGCAACCTCCCCTACTCTGTGGGGGAGGTCCGTACAGTCACCAGGAACTGCCACATCTGCGCAGAGTGCAAACCGCACTTTTTCAGGCCGGATAGAGCGCACCTGATCAAGGCTTCCCGCCCCTTTGAACGCCTCAGTTTGGATTTCAAAGGGCCCCTCCCCTCCACCAACCGCAACGCATACTTCCTGAACGTGGTGGACGAGTACTCCCATTTCCCCTTCGCCATCCCCTGCCCCGACATGACAGCGGCCACAGTCATTAAAGCCCTTGGCACCATATTCACACTGTTCGGTTTCCCCGCGTACATACACAGTGATAGGGGGTCCTCCTTTATGAGCGACGAACTGCGTCAATTGCTGCTCAGCAGGGGCATCGCCTCAAGCAGGACGACCAGTTACAACCCCCGGGGAAACGGGCAGGTAGAGAGGGAGAACGGAACGGTCTGGAAGACCGTCCTACTGGCCCTGCGGTCCAGGACTCTCCCCGTCTCCCGCTGGCAAGAAGTCCTCCCGGAGGCCCTCCACGCCATTCGGTCGCTGGTTTGCACAACTACTAATCAGACACCTCATGAACGTCTCGTCTTCCCCAGGAAGTCCTCCTCCGGGACCTCGCTCCCAACCTGGCTAGCGACACCCGGACCCACCCTGCTTCGGAAGCACATGCGGGTGCACAAGTCGGACCTGTTGGTCTAGAGGGTCCACCTGCTGCACGCTAACCCCCAGTACGCCTACGTGGCGTTCCCTGACGGCCGGCAAGATACAGTCTCCCTCTGTGACCTGGCGCCCGCCGGAACCCCACGTGCACCCGAACCATTGCCCCCACCCCCTCCCCCCTCCCACAGCACCTCACTGGGCGGTCGGTCCTCCCGCCGCTCCAACCTAGGCCATCCCACCCACCGACACCCACTAGTCGCCCCCCTCTCGTGTCAACCATTTGCCCCATTTGACTATATATATCTCTCCCACACTTGTAAATACTCACGGTACCTCCATATCTGATCATACCATGTTCAATGCAATTGTAACCACTGGCCACCACCCCCGCCGGACTCTTTTTTTTAACAGGACGTGAATGTGGTAGTATCAGGTATTGCGGTACCCGAGAGGCTGTAGACCATTGGGTAAGCCTAGCAGCTTACCATTGGCTGTTTGGTATGTGGCTCCGCCCTGACAGGCGGGGTAAGAACAGGTGCCGTCCCAGCAGCCCTCATTCTGTACCGAAGCTGCTGGGGAATGGATCTAGTCTATTAAAGCCTTCAGTTATGATACAACCTCGTCTTCGAGTTTAACTGATCGTGCATCACAGCTCAAACGCACTCGCTCTCTCTCAGCTCAAACGCACTCGCTCTCTCAGCTCAAACACACTCGCTCTCTCCCAGCTCAAATGCACTCGCTCTCTCTCAGCTCAAACACACTCGCTCTCTCAGCTCAAACACACTCGCTCCCTCCCAGCTCAAACACACTCGCCCTCACTCAGCTCCAACACACTCGCTCTCTCAGCTCAAACACATTCCCTCTCTCTCAGCTCAAACACACTCGCTCTCTCTCAGCTCAAACACACTCGCTCTCTCCCAGCTCAAACACACTCCCTCTCTCCCAGCTCAAACACACTCGCTCTCAGTCAGTGATGTGTTGGGTACTCTGCTACACAGACGAACCAACACGGTTGCGAATGGTACAACTCAGTTTTATTACTAACATTTATTTACAGTGGTAAACTGGTTACTGAGGTTCGATCAATAACCCTGGAATCTGTGGACCTATCCCTAATACTATCTTGTCGTGGCACTCAGCACATGGTGGGTGTCTGAGTGGCTTGCTATGAGCTCTGTGCCCTGAGCTGTCTCCTGCTGGAATGCCCAGGAAGTGTCGTGTTCCTGTTTTGTACTGTGTATGCTCTTGCCTGTGATTGGATGTGGTGTTGTGTGTGTGTTGATTGGTCCGTTGATCTGTCCATCAGCATGTATGTATGTTTGTGCTATGATGTTTACCTGAATATCATGACATTCTCCCTTTTTACAAGAACATGTGCCTATGTGGTTATAAATTGAGATGTGTACTGAGTGCAGCTGAATGTGTATGTGTGCAATATCTACAGCATGTACATGGGGCTAAACTATATACAAGGGGCGATGTCGGGTGCAACATAACAACGAGGTTGTACCATAAACAAAGAACGGGAAAATGTTGAACGACAAAATGAACTCCTGTAACGACAAGGAAGAACAGAAACATATTAACACAGTGGTATTATGAGTTCAATGTACAAACAGGCTCATAAGTCCAGTCTAGTAGGTGGGCGACGAATTTGTGTTGACCGTTAGGGTGGCACACCATTCATCACCCGGATTGACAGTGTTCACTTGCAACGCTGGTGGGTCCTGGCTGGAGACATCCGGTTCCCATCAATGACCGCAACACGGAAGGCGTCCCGGTCGTCTGTGTCACTGGCCTGGATATCGTCTGGGCACGACTCGTAGTAAGGGGGCTGAATGGTCCGCATGTCCCTGCGAGGTTGTCGGAATTGGAGAACATTGGCATGTTGAGCTGCTCGACAGCAGGCAGCGTACGGCCCATCTTGCCACAGTGGAGGCATTGTCGGTTTCTTGCGGGACATTGCCGCTTTAAATGTGCGGCTCCGCAGTTGCCGCACGTCGTGACGTCATGGCGTTCGTTGCGCCACCGCGCATGTGCAGCTCGGTCTTGCGTTGAGCGCGCCTGCGCATCACGTCCCTCTGTGTCGACGTCGTTTTTGGCGCGCACAAACGCGTGAGGCCTTGAAAAGCGCGCAAAATGGCCGCCCTCATGTGGGCCGGGAGGAACTCGATCGCCTGGACCCGTTTGGCCTCGTAGGACGCCTGCCTCGCCGATCCGGCCAATTAGGACCCCTGCCGCGCCGATTCGGCCGCCTGAAATTGGGAGTAGCGGCTAGTCGCGTTTTCATGCAGGACACAGGCTTCGATTGCGGAGGCTAGGGTGAGGCCTTTAATTTTTAAGAGCTGCTGGCGTAGGGTGCCCAATGTGACCCCCAAAACGATCTGGTCCCGAATCATGGAATCGGAGGTGGTGTCGTAAGCGCAGGACTGCGCGAGGATATGGTTTATTGTGCAAACTTTAAAGAACATGGAGCTCCGAATCACTCCGGAGTGTCTGCGAATCAGCCACAATGCGGCAAACTCAGCGGCCCCTTTTAAACACAGATTAGCGTGTTTTGAAGGATACCTCCGAACGGCCACCTGCGTACCCACAGAGGACCAGAAAATGCAGGTCCTGCATTCCAGGGTGAGCCCGGAAATCTACACTCTCATTGAGGATGCGGACGATTTCCAGTCGGCGCTCGCCATGCTGAGAGGAATCTATGTTCGGCCCGTCAACCAGATCTACGCACGCCACCAGCTCGCGGCGAGGTGGCAAATCCCCGGGGAATCGCTGGATGAATTCTACAGTGCGCTGTTAATACTGGGGAGAAATTGCAACTGCCCACCGGTTTCGGCTAATGAACATACGGAGCTGCTAATTCGGGATGCTTTCGTGGTAGGTATGCTCTTATCCCAAATTCGCCAACGATTGCTGGAAAGAGACTCACTAGGCCTCAAGGAGGCACGAGACCTTGCTGCCTCGCTCCATGTGGCATCACAGAACGCCCGTGCCTACGCCCCCGACCGCGCGGTAGCCCCTTGGGCACCGTGGACCTCCGGGCACCCCCCACAGGCCTGTGTTGCCAGAGCGCCAGACCACCCGGGTGGGCCCCGCTGCTACTTTTGCAGGCAAACGAAACACCCCCGACTGCGCTGCCCGGCCCGCTCAGCCCTCTGCAAAGGATGAGGCAAAAAGGGGCACTTTGCAGCGGTGTGCCAGGCCCGGGGGGTCGCCTCAATCTCCAGGGGAGAACCAGGACCCCGACCTCAACCCCCCCCAACGATCCATGTGCAGTCAACGGGCGGTGCCATCTTGGGTCCCGGACTCCATGCGGGAGGGATGGGTGCCGCCATCTTGTCCACCCCCGACCGTGTGCGACGGCTAAGGACCCCGGAATGGACGGCCCCACGTCGCCTGAGGAAAACGCTCTGATGCAGCAACAGCGACTGGCTTCGGTGACCCTGAATCTGTCGCGGCCCCGAACGCTGCAAACGGCAACAACGACGGTATTCATAAAAGGTACGAGACGCCCTGCCTGATCAACTCTGGGAGCACGGAGAGTTTTATACATCCCGATATGGTAAGACGCTGTTCCCTTCCGATCCACCCGAGTAATCAAAAGATTTTCCTGGCAGCAGGATCCCATTCTGTAGAGATCAAAGGGTTCTGCATCGCAAATCTCACGGTGCAGGGGAGGGAGTTCAAGAACTACCGGCTTTACGTCCTCCCCCACCTCTGCGCTGCCACACTCCTGGGGTGCAAACTCCAGAGTTTAACGTTTAAATTCGGCAGCCCTATACCCCACTCACTATCTGCGTCCTCGCGACCCTCAAGGTCGACCCGCCTTCCGTTTGCGAACCTCACCTCAGAATGCAAACCCGTCGCCACCAGGAGCAGATGGTACAGCGCCCAGGACCGAACATTTATCCGGTCAGAAGTCCAGCAGCTGTTGAGGGAAGGCATAATCCAGGCCAGCAACAGTCCCTGGAGAGCTCAGGTGGTGGTTGTAAAGACCGGGGAGAAGCAGAGGATGGTCATAGACAACAGTCAAACCATCAATAGGTACACGCAGCTGGATGCGTACCCTCTCCCCCGCATATCCGACATGGTCAATCGGATTGCACAGTACAAGGGGCGAGATTCTCGGACCCCCCGCCAGGTCGGAGAATCGCCGGGGGCTGGCGTGAATCCCACGAATTCTCCGGCACCGGATATTCGGCAACGGGCGGGAATCGCACCGTGCCGGTTGGTGGGCCCCCCCCGCGATTCTCCGACCCGGATGGGCCGAAGTCCCGCTGCTAAAATGCCTGTCCCGCTGGCGTAGATTAAACCACCTACCTTACCGGCGGGACAAGGCGGCGCGGGCGGGCTCCGGAGTCCTGGGGGGGGGGGGCGCGGGGCGATCTGGCCCCGGGGGGTGCCCCCACGGTGGCCTGGCCTGCGATCGGGGCCCACCGATCCGCAGGCGGGGCTGTGCTGTGGGGGCACTCTTTTTCTTCCGCCTTCGCCACGGTCTCCACCATGGCGGAGGCGGAAGAGACTCCCTCCACTGCGCATGCGTGGGAATGCCGTCAGCGGCTGTTAACGCTCCCGCGCATGCGCCGCCCGGAGATGTCATTTCCACGCGGGGCACCAAAGGCCTTTTCCGCCAGCTGGCGGTGCGGAAATTCGTCCGGCGCGGGCCTAGCCCCTTAAGGTTGGGGCTCGGCCCCCCAAGATGCGGAGCATTCCGCACCTTTGGGGCGGCGCGATGCCCGGCTGATTTGCGCCATTTTGGGCGGCAGTCGGCGGACATCGCGCCGATACCGGAGAATTTCGCCCAAGGTCTTTTCCACGGTGGACCTTAAGTCCGCCTATCACCAGCTCCCCATCTGCCCGAGCGACCGCAAATACACTGCTTTTGAAGCAGATGGACGGCTCTATCACTTCTTAAGGGTTCCATTTTGGTGTCACTAACGGAGACGCGGTCTTCCAACGGGAGATGGACCGAATGGTTGACCGGTACGGTTTGTGGGCCACGTTTCCGTACCTCGATAACGTCACCATCTGCGGCCACGACCAGCAGAACCACGACGCCAACCTCTGCAAATTCCTCGTGACTGCAAATGCCCTGAATCTCGCATACAACAGGGAGAAATGAGTGTTTAGCACCGACCGTCTAGCCATCCTCGGCTACGTAGTGCGAAATGGAGTTATAGGCCCAGACCCTAAACGGGTGCGCCCCCTCATGGAGTTCCCCCTCCCTCACTGTTCCAAGGCCCTGAAACGCTGCCTGGGCTTTTTCTCTTATTACGCCCAGTGGGTCCCCAACTACGGGAACAAGGCCCGTCCGCTAATTCAGTCCACTGTCTTTCCCCTGTCGACAGAGGCCTGCCAGGCCTTCAGCCGCATCGCAAAGGCCACAATGCACGCGATCGACGAATCCCTCCCCTTCCAAGTCGAGAGCGACACGTCCGACGTAGCTCTGACGGCCACCCTCAACCAAGCAGGCAGACCCGTGGCCTTTTTCTCACGTACCCTCCACGCTTCAGAAATCCGCCACTCCTCAGTGGAAAAAGAGGCCCAAGCCATAGTGGAAGCTGTGCGACATTGGAGGCATTACCTGGCCGGCAGGAGATTCACTCACCTCACTGACCAACGGTCGGTTGCCTTCATGTTCGATAATGCACAGCGGGGCAAGATCAACGACAAGATCTTGCGGTGGAGGATCGAACTCTCCAACTATGAGATCTTGTATCGTCCCGGAAAGCTGGACGAGCCTCCCGATGCCCTATCCTGCAGCACATGTGCCAACGCACAAGTGGACCCCCTCAGAGCCCTCCACAAGGACCTCTGCCACCCGGGGGTCACTCGGTTCTATCATTTCGTGAAGACCCGAAATCTGCCCTACTCCATCCAGGAGGTCAGAACAGCCACCAGGAACTGCCAAATCTGCGCGGAGTGCAAGCCGCACTTCTACAGGTAAGATAAAGTGCACCTGATAAAGGCTTCCCGCCCCTTTGAACGCCTCAGTCTGGACTTCAAAGGGCCCCTCCCCTCCACCGACCGCAACACGTACTTCCTGAACGTGGTTGATGAGTACTCCCGGTTCCCATTCGCCATCCCCTGCCCCGACATGACCGCGGCCACGGTCATTAAAGCCCTCTGCACCATCTTTACACTGTTCGGTTTCCCCGCCTATATACATAGCGATAGGGGGTCCTCCTTTATGAGCGACGAACTGCGTCAATTCTTGCTCAGCAAAGGCATTGCCTCGAGCAGGACGACCAGTTACAACCCCCGGGGAAACGGTCAGGTAGAGAGGGAGAACGGAACGGTCTGGAAGACCGTCCTGCTGGCCCTACGGTCCAGAAATCTCCCAGTCTCCCGCTGGCAGGAAGTCCTCCTGGACGCCCTCCACTCCATCCGGTCGCTGTTTTGTACCACGACCAATCAAACGCCTCACGAACGCCTCCTTGTCTTCCCCAGGAAGTCCTCCTCCGGGACGTCACTCCCGACCTGGCTGGCAGCCCCGGGACCCATCCTGCTCCGAAAACATGTGCGGGCGCACAAGTCGGTCCCGTTGGTCAAGAGGGTTCATCTCCTACACGCAAACCCTCAGTACGCCTACGTGGCGTACCCCGACGGCCGACAGGACACGGTCTCCCTGCGGGACCTGGCGCCCGCCGGAACCACACACACACCCCCAACACCAATCACAACCTCCCTCCCACCGGCGCACCCCCCAGCCGCCCCGTTCCCAGGTGGATCGGTCCTTCCCCCGGGTATTACGATGCCGAGGTGCTATTGGTGGATAGACGTCAGGTCCCGATTGGATCAGCCGCCTACTGGCTCCACCCATAAGGCGGAGTATAAGAGCCCGGGTTCTCCCAGCAGCCGCATTCTGTAACTGTGCTGCTGGGGAACAAGTCTGCGTAATAAAGCCATCGATTGACTCCCATCTCATCTCGTGAGTGATTGATTGTGCTACACTCTCCCACACACTCGCTCCCTCTCTCCTCCCACACTCGCTCCATCTCCTGCTCCCACACTCGCTCCCTCTCCTGCGCCCACACTCGCTCCCTCTCCTGCGCCCACACTCGCTCCCTCTCCTGCGCCTACACTCGCTCCCTCTCCTGCTCCCACACTCGCTCCCTCTCCCACACGCTCCCTCTCCGCTCCCACACACTCACTCACTCTCCCTTCCCACACTCGCTCCCTCTCTCCTCCCACACTCGTTCCCTCTCTCCTCCCACACACTTGCTCCCTCTCTCCTCCCACACACTCGTTCCCTCTCCCCCCACACACACTCACTCCCTCTGCCCTCCCACACACTCCCTCTCTCTCCCCTCCCACACACTCGCTCCATATCCTGCTCCCACGTACTGCCTCCCCTCCCACACACTCTCTCTCTCCTGCTCGTACAGACTCACTCCCTCTTCCACTCACACAAACTCATTCGCTCTCCCTCTCACACGCGCGCTTTCTCTCCTCTCTGGTACAGATCACATAAACATATGTGAGGGTTAGGTTCATTCCAGTTGTTTAGGATGAAACGTGACAAATGCCTGAAGGGGAAGTAACCAATGACAGAAATGATGTGTCACGTTGGCCGTGGTTATGAGCTCTCATGGGCTCTCCACTTCACCTGTCATGATGGAGATGCTGGCGTTGGACTGGGGTGGGTACAGTAAGATGTTTTACAACACCAGGTTAAAGTCCAACAGGTTTGTTTCGAATCACTAGCTTTCGGAGGGTTGCTCCTTCACTCACCTTAGGAAGGAGCTGCAGTCCGAAAGCTATTGATTCCAAATAAACCTGTTGGACTTTAACCTGGTGTTGTAAGACATCTTACTTCTCCAGTAGCCTCCCTTGATTGTATTTGGGAGTTGTCAAATGAGAAGAGTTCACATTTTTTGAGCCCTTCAGGGCTTCATAATTCCCCTAATACTTCATGGCCAGTAAAGGATGCCCAAAGTGAGGAACTTTTCAGTTCTCTTGAATTGGTCACAGGATTCATCTCTCTGGTAATCTGTCTCTCCCAGGGGGATGTGCGTTTAGGGCGTGGGATGTAGCTTACAAGATGATGCAATGATCCTCTTCTGTTTATTTGAGTCATACAACCAGAAGGAGGGATGAGGGAAAATAAGATTGAAAGACGAAGAAGTCACATATAACAGATTGGTTTGCTGGAGAAAGATCAAAGTTGAACAGTTCAACTCTTCTCAGTGCATCGAGTCATGTGGTATGTTATCCCTGAAGTTTTAAAAGTATATATCCTTTGTCTCACCTTGAATAATGCGAGATCTGCTTGCATTATTTGACATCTTGCATATATAATGCACCTTTAATGTAGTCAAATCCCCAATCAGAATCTCATTTTGGACATGCAGTATAAAGCTTTGGAAATTTTGTATTAATCAAAGCTTTATTTCTGCAATTCAAGCAGACCTTCACCTGAAAGATGTTATAGAAATAGGGAAGGTCAAGGCCATGGAGACATTTAAACAAAGGGATGGACAGTTTGAGGCACTGGCTGACCGGCAATTGATATAGATCGCTGAGGAGGCGGTGGGAAGCAAGCACAACTTGATATAGAACAAAGAAAAGTACCGCACAGGAACAGGCCCTACGGCCCTCCAAGCCTGTGCCGACCATGCTGCCCGTCTAAACTAAAATCTTCTACACATCCAGGATCCGTATCCCTTTATTCCCATCATATTCATGTATTTGTCAAGATGCCCTTTAAACGTCACTATCGCCCCTGCTTCCACCACCTCCTCCGGCAGCGAGTTCCAGGCACCCACTACCCTCCGTGTAAAAAAAAAACTTGCCTTGTACATCTCCTCTAAACCTTGCCTCTCGCACCTTAAATCTATGCCCCCTAGTAATTGACCCCTCTACCCAGGGAAAGAAATCTCTGACTATCCACTCTGTCTATGCTCCTCATAATTTTGTAGACCTCTATCAGATCACCCCTCAACCTCCTTCGTTCCAGTGAGAACAAACCGAGTTTATTCAACCTCTCCTCATAGCTAATGCCCTCCATATCAGGCAACATGCTGGTAAATCTCTTCTGCACCCTCTTTAAAGCCTCCACATCCTTCTGCTGGTGCGGCGACCAGAATTGAACACTATACTCCAAGTGTGGCCTAACTAAGGTTCTATACAGCTGCAACATGACTTGCCAATTTTTATACTCAATGCCCTGGCTAATGAAGGCAAGCATGCCGTATGCCTTCTTGACTATCTTCTCCACCTGTGTTGCCCCTTTCAGTGACCTGTGGACCTGTACACCTAGATCTCTCTGACTTTCAATACTCTTGAGGGTTCTACCATTCACTGTATATTCCCTACCTGTATTAGACCTTCCAAAATGCATTACCTCACATTTGTCCGTATTAAACTCCATCTGCCATCTCTCCTCCCAAGTCTCCAAGCGATCTAAATCCTGCTGTGTCCTCTGCCAGTCCTCATCGCTATCCGCAATTCCACCAACCTTTGTGTCATCCGCAAACTTACTAATCAGACCAGTTACATTTTCCTCCAAATCATTTATATATACTACGAACAGCAAAGGTCCCCGCACTGAACCCTGCGGAACACCACTAGTCACAGCCCTCCAATCAGAAAAGCACCCTTCCATTGCTACTCTCTGCCTTCTATGACTTAGCCAGTTCTGTATCCATCTTGCCAGCTCACCTCTGATCCCGTGTGACTTCACTTTTTGTACCAGTCTGCCATGAGGCATCTGGTCAAAGGCCTTACTGTAGTCCATATAGACAACATGCCGTACCTGCATCAATCATCTTTGTGACGTCCTCGAAAAACTCTTATCAAGTTAGTGAGACACGACCTCCCCTTCACAAAACCGTACTGCCTCTCGCTAATAC
Organism: Scyliorhinus torazame; assembly: GCF_047496885.1. Taxonomy (NCBI): domain Eukaryota; kingdom Metazoa; phylum Chordata; class Chondrichthyes; order Carcharhiniformes; family Scyliorhinidae; genus Scyliorhinus; species Scyliorhinus torazame. Next base: position 139,510,516 of record NC_092714.1, on the reverse strand, counting down.
GTCCACTTGCTTCCAAATGGGAGTAGATCATGTCTCGAACAATTCTCTCCAGTAATTTCACTACCACTGATGTAAGGCTCACCGGCCTGTAGTTCCCTGGATTATTCTTGCTACCCTTCTTAAACAAAGGAACAACATTGACTATTCTCCAGTCCGCCGGGACATCACCTGAAGACAGTGAGGATCCAAAGATTCTTGTCAAGGCCTCAGCAATTTCCTCTCTTGCCTCCTTCAGTATTCTGGGGTAGATCCCATCAGGCCTTGGGGACTCAGAACATAGAACATACAGTGCAGAAGGAGGCCATTCGGCCCATCGAGTCTGCACCGAACCACTTAAGCCCTCACTTCCACCCTATCCCCGTAACCCAATAACCCATCCTAACCTTTTTGGTCACTAAGGGCAATTTATCATGGCCAATCCGCCTAACCTGCACATCTTTGGACTGTGGGAGGAAACCGGAGCACCCGGAGGAAACCCACACACACACGGGGAGGACGTGCAGACTCCGCACAGACAGTGACCCAAGCCGGAATCGAACCTGGGACCCTGGAGCTGTGAAGCAATTGTGCTATCCACAAGACTACCGTGCTGCCCCGCAGCACTTATCCAGCTTAATATTTTTCAAGACGCCCAACACCTCGTCTTTTTAGATCTCAATGTGACCCAGGCTATCTACACTCCCTTCTCCAGACTCAACATCCACCAATTCCTTCTCTTTGGTGAATACTGATGCAAAGTATTCATTTAGTACCTCGCCCATTTCCTCTGGCTCTACACATAGATTCCCTCCCCTATCCTTCAGTGGGCCAACCCTTTCCCATATGAGATGGCATCAGGGCATTGGACTATGGGGGGGGGGGAGGGTGGAGGAAGGCTATAATTTAGACATTATAATTCAGAATATAAACTACACAATAAAATAGTGTTGTTCAACCCCAGGCCGTGGCACATTTGCTTAATACTGTACCAACCTTGTACATTTGAGTCATTGGAATATAATGTAGAATGACTACTTTTTCCAGTAAAAAGTTTAGCTGGATTTAAATCAATCTGACCATAAAATAGGACCAAGTTTTCATACATTTTCAATCTGAAAAAGTTTGCAATAATTTGCATTAAAAAGCCCAGTTATCAAGCAAGTTCTCAGAACTGAAGTATATTTTATTGTTGAGTACAATAACCAGTTTCAATAATGCATATTAAAATGTTTCAACTCTAGCCTATGAGGCTTAAACATATTACAGAAATGCCTTGCTACATACACAAGGGTACAATTCAATATGCATTTTTCTTTTAATAAACTAATCATTGATCTGTGTCAAACAAATTACAGCAGCAAACATCTTCCTCTCTTTTGTACAAAGGACTTCAGTATGATCAACTCATTCATACTTCACAAGTTTGTATTCATTGCTGTATGGAAATGTATCTGTTACGTGTTTACCAATAATAAATCCACTTGAAATGTGTTCTAGTGGAGGAATGTCTAAAGGTTTGTGAGTTGACCATTCCACTGAAGTAATTAATGAGTTAACACTTGTTGCAGAAAATGCATCCCCAAAAAACATCCTGTGCTTTTCAAAGAGAACAGAGAGATACTGAGTGCTGCTATAAACTGTAAAGTATGTGATCCTTTGTTGGAAGCCAGGTGACCAAAAACATCAGATCAATTCAGACTTGTGTTCAGTCATACAATGTGCTTCAAGATCTACCAGGTGAACACATCAGTGCTTGACAGCATTTGGAGTCAATATAGACATAAACTTTAAATAAGTGATAGGTAATAATTAAAAAATCTGGATTTACATCACATTCCTTACCTCTTACATATCTGGTGATGCAACGCTAAACAAAAATGTCTGAACGCCATGCAAACAAGTCAACATTACATTTTCTGCAGTATTGTCACTTGGGTCATAGAATCCCTTCACAAAGAGAAACAAAGGGCAAGACACCATTTTAAGATACCACAATTGTGAACATCATAGGAATTTATATCTTTAATGCACGTGTCAAATTGGCAGCTGGAAATTGACATCCACCTGTGCCTCCTTTGCCAATGACACGATTTCTGAAAGTTTTACAACCTGCAAGCATATAAAAACATAGAATGAGGTACATATTAGAATTAATTCCAGGGTGAACAATGTCGTAAAAGCAAGACTACAGTGACAAATTTACTTTGAATATAAAAATAATTCTCATATGGAAATTGGTACTCAAACAATTAATGTGGCACAAAGTAATTTATTGGAAACTACTTTTTGCTGAACAAATAAAACAGACATTGGCTAGATCAGATCATTTTAATAATTATTGCTCTGGCTTTTGATTGGCTTTTAAAATCTCAAGGAATCAATTCTTGGAAAAATATTTGCACCTCCAAAATGGAGGATAAGAACCGAACTTTTAGCTTTTCTCGTTAAAGAAACAAGATTGGGTAGAAAAAAAAAGTTAAACTAGCTTTCAAGAAGAAAAGTAAGAAAAGAGGGAATGGGAAAGAGGAGGCAATAGTATAGGGAGGAGAATGAAGCACACAAAGGCAAGTATAATGAAAATGTTTTAAGTATAAACATAGTTGACATTACAGTAAAAGTTGCACCCCATATTTGAGAATCTTGGCTGTAATATTAATGCTGATTTTACGAGAACAGTGTGCTAGCTGAAAACCTATATCAGCGAGCTTATGAAGATGTTACGTCCCTGCATAATAGTTTGGCTGTTAAAAGGACCTCCTTGAAAGTACATTTCCCAAAGCAGGTGCATTACACGGATAACTGAGCCAGGGACCAAAGGGTACTTTCAGTTTTCAAAGCAACGTCTTACTTACCATTTTAGCGGCTTCATCCAAGTCATCACAACCCAGAATCTTGAGACTGCTGGAAGCAATCAGTGCTTTGGCATCATCGACTTTAGAGCCTGTGGGTGCAAAATAATAGACACTGAGCATTAGGCATACACTTCTGAACTTCCCCTAGAAAGAAACACTTGCATTTATACACTGTGTTTCACAACCGCAGGATATCCTAAAGCACTTAACATCCAAGGTATTTTTGAAGTTTAATCACTGTTGTAGAGAATACGGCAGTCAATTTGTACACAGGAAGCTGATAACAACCAGATAATCTAGGAGATAAAGAGTGATCAGGTCAACTCAAAAAGCTTCAATGCCCTTCTTCAAATGCTGCCATGAGATCTTTTACACAAATGGGAGTGTTGCGGGTATTTGGTTTAATGCAGGCATTGTCAAAGTCAGGGACGCGACGGTGGGGCATGGGCGTGTGTCGGTAGGGTTGCGGTGCTGTCCATCGCGGCGCTCCCGATTGCGCAAATTCGCACGCAAAGCCGGCTTTTAACTATGCCGGCTGCGAGCAGCCTTTTCACCATATTTTAAAAATGCGGCCACACTGCGCGTGCATGCCCGTTCATCGGTATGCGCAAAACTCTGCGCATGCACACCGATGAGCGGGCACGCACGCGCAGTGCGGCCGCATTTCTTTTATATGGTAAAAAAGGCCGCTCGCAGCCGGCATAGTGAAAAGCCGGCTGCTGCTCGCTCTGCCCAGTAATGCTCGGCTCTACTGAATGAAGCAAAGGCCGAGTTTCCTCCCGGTGACTAGCACCATCGGACCCACCCGCAGAGATCCACCGCCATGGCCTCCACCTCGGAACTCGCCTGTAACTACAGTGCGCTCATCCTGCACGACGACGAGGTCACTGTCACCGAAGACAAACTCAATGCCCTGATTAAAACAGCTGGTGTGACCATTGAGTCTTTCTGGCCTAGTCTGTTTGTCAAGGCATTGGCTAATATTGACGTCAATAGTCTGATCTGCAACGTTGGTGCTGGTAGCAGTGCCCCAGCTGCTGCAGCAGTTGTTTCCACCGCTGCCCCTGTTGCTGCTGAAGAGAAAAAGGAAGTGAAGAAACAGGAAGAATCTGACAATGATATGGGCTTTGGTCTCTTTGATTAAACGTGCCGTGCAACAACATTGTTACAATTTACAAAAAAAATAGAATATTAAAGCCGGCTATTGCGGCTGAAGACCGCAAATTTGCGCAATCGGAGACGCAGAAGATTTTTAAAATTCTAGGCATTCTTCCTGCCTGAGGGAGGCAGAGAGCAGGTCACGGCCCCCAAACGTCGGCATCACGTGCTTTGGGCGCGATTGTGATTCTTCCATTTTGTCAGCAGCAAACAAGGCAAGTGAAAATGGTGGGTCGCAAAGGTCAGCCGGCGTGGTTCGCGAAGGTCGGCCGCCGTGGGTCGCGAAGGTTGGCCAGTTGGTAAAAACGGGTCCCCGGAAAAAAAGTTTGAAAAACACTGGTTTAATGTCACATATGAAACACTCATTCGGTTCTACATTCAAGTATTATCCTAGATTTTGTGCTCTCAAGTTTCTCAAGTGAGAAGAAGCCAAAACCTTCTAACACAAGAGGTGCGATCTAATGGCACTAGCTGGACTAAAAAGTTTAAGCCCTACTTCCATTTATCAGGCAGAACAGTGGGAAGATGGGATGACTTATGAACATAAGATACTGGCCTTTAACTTCTGCTATATGTGCCCATATGTGGACATAAAGCCCATATATGGACATAAGGGCCAGATTTTCATAAAGTGGGGAAGATTCCATGGGCTCCACCATTACGGTATGCAGGACGTGGATGCGGAACCACCAGTTCCATTTCCAACAGATCCTACTTTTGCCAGTAGAGGAATGGGGGTTGGGGGTGATTTACACAGGAGGGAACCCCAAACTCAGACGGGTCACTTCAGCTTAGTGTAGAATTCAAACAGATCTCTTTTTGGCTGCTGCAAGTGGCATAATCCACAATGTGGGAGTCACAAATATATGTGGTAGATGCAAATGTTTTTAAATAATGGATAAGGTAGGTTTAACTGTCAAGATCTGTAGTTGTTTTATATACCTGCTCTTTAGACTGTTAAAAGCTGGCTGCAGCTGAGATAATGGGCGAAATTCTCCCCCAACGGCGTGATGTCCGCCGACTGGCGCCAAAGACGGCGCCAATCAGACAGGCATCGCGCCGGCCCAAAGGTGTGGAATGCTCCGCATCTTTGGCGGCCTAGCCCCAACATTGAGGGGCTAGGCCGACGCCGGAGGGATTTCCGCCCCGCCAGCTGGCGGAAATGGCGTTTGTTGCCCCGCCAGCTGGCGCAGAAATGCGGCGCATGCGTGGGAGCGTCAGCGGCCGCTGTCAGTTTCCCGGCGCATGTGCGGGAGCGTCAGCGGCCCCTGTCAGTTTCCCACGCATGCGCAGTGGGGAGAGTCTCTTCCGCCTCCGCCATGGTGGAGGCCGTGGCGGAGGCGGAAGGGAAAGAGTGCCCCCACGGCACAGGCCCGCCCGCGGATCGGTGGGCCCCGACCGTGGGGGCACCCCCCGGGGTCAGATCGCCCCACGCCCCCCCCCCCCAGGACCCCAGAGCCCGCCCACGCCGCCTGGTCCCGTCGGTAAATACCAGCTTTGATTTACGCCGGCGGGGCAGGCAATTTCTGGGCGGGACTTCGGCCCATCCGGGCCGGCGAATCCAGCGGGGGGTCCCGCCAACCGGCACGGCCCGATTCCCGCCCCCGCCCAATCTCCGGTACCGGAGACTTCGGCGGGGACGGGATTCACGGCGGCCAACGGCCATTCTCCGACCCGGCGGGGGTCGGAGAATGACGCCCAAAGTTTTTTTAAATCACCATCTGCGTAATAGCGTTGTTTGACAGGCCAGGTGGTGTATCAAGCAGTTTCAATAGTGATTTCTTGAAATTTGACCAAGGGCTCTTTGTGAATGCTTGGTTGAATTTCAAAAGCTACAATAATCTCAGCAGGATTTTAATTCAGAGTTTGATTGACAGGTTAAGCAGACTTTAAAGGGTCAGCTGTCTGTTTGTTTTTATAAGAAATTAAACACTTGAAGGTTCATTCAAAACTTTTAATTCTCATGAATATATATTTTTTGAATACTGAGTTTATATAGCGAAATCCATATTATTTTTAAAGAACTTTATTTTATCTGCAAATGGCTCGCGATCTGCCCATGATGAAGAGTGGGTGAGTTGTCATGGGGGCTATAAGGGACAATGGGGGGCACAAGTTGGCATGGGAGCTATAACAGGCCTTTGGAAGTGTGTGAGAAACCATGAGTTAACATGGAGGGTAGAGGAACAATGGGGGGGGGGGGGGAGAAGAGGGGTAGGGGAATGTGGATTGCAGTTGAGGGCTGGAGGGCCTAAAATCTGATAAAACAACTGGGACAAAGTCTCGGAGAACCAAGATGGGCATTTCAACCAGCCCGCCTCAGCACTCAGGCATTCCTGTTGATGTCTTGCTCTGATTCCAGAGTCAGCTGGCTCGACTTACTCATGCACACCCCTGCCTCTCCCCCCAGAAGACAGTAAAACCACAATATGATAATGCAGAAATTGTCTTGTTATGCTCTAGGCGTAGCATAAGCGGCTTCCTTGTGGTATACTTGACAAAGGAAGGTTCAGACGTGGAGATAACTTCAACACGTTTATTAAACTATTTACACTTCTCCTACTCGGGTTCGCCACTACTGTTAAACCTTCTATAACTACTCAGACTGACTAACCAGTCTGCTACAATCCACGTGGTGGGTGTAATATTGAATCAACCCTGTGTCTCTACTCACTGACTGTCTCCACTGGAAAGAGGAAGATCATGTGTGTTGTGTCCTTTATATATAGGTTGGTGTAATGCCCTCCTGTGGTCGTGTCACCTGTGTGTATCGTGAATGCCCATTGGTCGTGTCCTATCTAACTGTTCTATTGGTTGAGTGTCTGTGTGTCATGTCTCTGGTGCTCCCTTTAGTGTCTAGCTAGTCTACATGTATTTACATTAACCCCTTGTGTCTTTACAGTGATGCATATCACCACAGAAATAACAATAGGACTCAAGTGAAAGAGTAGACAAGAGTAAGGCGAGCAATAGTAGTAATTTCAAGATTCCAAAGTTTTGATAGATAAAAGAATATGAAGAGGGGAAAAAAAAGTAGAGTTAAATTTTAAAATTGCAAAATACATGCTCTGCAGTGCTGATCAGGTGGAATAGTTTTCAATCACTGCAATGCTTTTTCAGAGAAAAAAACAACTAGGCTGAATGGAACAGAAAACATTTTTGAATATTTATTCAGCAGAATTGCAAAAAGAATTTTAAAGTATGCAAAAGCAGTTGCCACATTGCAAGCCTTATGTCATCCCATCACTCTGAACCACGTCATGCTGCAAAATATATTGCTGTTTGTTCCTGTTGATTTTGGAAATCTCACTGAAACAAAATATACATTTCCTACTTATTATGACAACAAGGATGGTTTTATGAAAACTGCAGTGATGGAATTCTGTTAAAAAAATTATTTTCAAGGTTATTTGGTGCACATTAATTTCAGAGCAAGAGACAGGTTACAACCTTCCCTTTTTGTTCCACCGCTGGTTGCCAAGCTTTCAGCCACCTTGGCTCGAAGCTCACGAATATCCTCCCTAAATCTCTCAACGTATCTTTCTTCCCTTAAGACTCTTTTTAAAACACAGCAGATACCAAGTCAGCATGTGACCAAATGTGACATCAAGGAGCCCCAGCAAAATTGAAGTCAATGGGAATCAAGACAAATTCTCCTCTGGTTGTATTCATATTTAGCACAAAGGAAGACAGCTGTTGTTTCTAACCAACCATCTCAGCCCCAGAACTTTGTTGCAGGAGTTCCTCCAGGGTGTGTCTTAGGCCCAACCATCCTCAGCTGCTTCATTAATGACCTTCCTTCCATCATAATGTTAGAAGGGGAGATGTTCACTGATTGCGCAATGTTCAGTACCATTCACAACTCCTCAGATAGTGAAGCAGTCCTTATGTTTGGAGACTTGGGTGGAGAGATGGCAGATGGAGTTTAATCCGGACAAATGTGAGGTAATGTATTTTGTAAGGTCTAATGCAGGTAGGGAATATACAGTGAATGGGAGAACCCTCAAGAGTATTGAAAGTCAGAGAGATCTAGGTGTACAGGTCCACAGGTCAATGAAAGGGGCAACACAGGTGGAGAAGATAGACAAGAAGGCACACGTCATGCTTGCCTTCATTGGCCGGGGCACTGAGTATAAGAATTGGCAAGTCATGTTGCAGCTGTATAGAACCTTAGTTAGGCCACACTTGGAGTATAGTGTTCAATTCTGGTCGCCACACTACCAGAAGGATGTGGAGGCTTTAGAGAAGGTGCAGAAGAGATTCACCAGAATGTTGCCTGGTATGGAGGGCATTAGCTATGAGGAGCGGCTGAATAAACTCGGTTTGTTCTCACTGGAACGACGGAGGTTGAGGGGCAACCTGATAGAGGTCTACAAAATTATGAGGGGCATAGACAGAGTGGATAGTCAGAGGCTTTTCCCCAGAGTAGAGGGGTCAATTACTAGGGGGCATAGGTTTAAGGTGCGAGGGGCAAGGTTTAGAGTAGATGTACGAGGCAAGTTTTTTTACACAGAGGGTAGTGGGTGCCTGGAACTCGCTACCGGAGGAGGTGGTGGAAGCAGGGACGATAGTGACATTTAAGGGGCATCTTGACAAATACATGAATAGGATGGGAATAGAGGGATACGGACCCAGGAAGTGTAGAAGATTGTAGTTTAATCGGGCAGCATGGTCGGCACGGGCTTGGAGTGCCGAAGGGCCTGTTTCTGTGCTGTACTTTTCTTTGTTCTTATCCACATGCAACAAGACCTGGACCACATTCAGGCTTGGGCTTATAAGTGGCAAATTACATTTGTAATTTGTGCCACAAAAGTGCCAGACAAAGAGAGGTTCAACAAAAGATAATCTAATTACACCCCCACCCCCACCCCACTCCCCTGAAATTCAGGGTCATTTCTGTCAGGAAGCAGAGGTTGTTTTAAATAATCTATTTTGTATTGTTGGATATAGAAATAAGGTATAAATTTGAGAGTTTAATTCAGTGTTTCTGTATAAGAAATGACAAAACTCTAGTTAAATTAGTGCTAAACAAAGGGGTTTGTATGTATGGGGATTTTAGTTTCATTTCAAACTGTGCCTGCATTGTCATTTGACAGTTTACAACATGAAAAGCAAACAGAGATTAGAGAAGGATGGAGCTGTTGCTTGGCAACCAAAATTAGAAAGATCTTTTTAGTTTCTTTTTTTATTGGACGCAAGGCAGTTGGAGCATAGCAGCTAGAAAGGAAACAGCTCTCACAGCTCCACCAGAAGCAGAAACAATACATTGGAGTAATGGGAAGAAAGCAAGCCCCTGAAACTAAAGAACAGATAGTTCTAGAAACCAGGGAATTAAAATAGAGGTCCCAGGCAGTTTGAAGTCAAAAAGACAAAAGGAACTGGAATTGAACAAGGCGCTGTTCGTTGGAATTCAAGTAAAAGACAGAGAACGTGCTCTGAGTTAGAGCTAGCTGAAGTAATCAGTTATCTGGAAAACCACATCTGAGGTAAATCAAAAGTTTGTTGACTTCTTAATACAGCCTGTGAAGCAGTTGAGTTCCACTTGTGTGGGGGAGTAGCTGACAGATTGTGTGGGAGCTTGAATGCATGTGGCAAGACAAGACAGAGGAATATCGAAAGGAGACTTGGAAATCCTGGAAGTGGATCCTTGCTGAAAACAGCTGAGGAAAGCATTGTTTGGTAGAAGATTCTAAGACATGTCTTTTCAAGATTGGAGCTTTGGAAACATTCGTACGGAAGCCAGAGTCCAGTTGGCTCACAGAGTAATAATCATCTGAGAGGATTTGAGGAGAAATGCACAGAAGTTCGATTGGATGGCATCTGCCACTTGGTTTCAGAGTGAGGTGTGTCTGACCACAGTTGGCCTATTGATTTACAGGGACTATGTATGTACCAAGGACATTATAGGTATATGCCAGGTATATTTTGTAACCTGGATTATCCTTAAAATCTGTGTACATTTGTGAAGATAAATTTGAGTGAAGGCGTATCATATTATAGTCAAACTTTTCATGTTTAATAAATGTTTTTTTCTGTTGTTAAAAACCAATTGACAGTCCAGTGACTCTGTTCATCCACATTTTCTTCTTTTTTTTTAAAGTTAGTCTTTTGAGCCAGGGTTCCATTCTGGGGCCTTCCTGTCAAGTAGTAACATCAACTGGTAACATTACCATCACTAAATCCACCACTATCAGCATCCTAGTGCTACCATTGACCAGAAACTGAACCAAACCTGCCAAATAAATACTGTGGTTACAAGTGCAAATGAGAGATTGGGAATTCTGCCTCATTACTCAGGACCAGATCTAGGACCGCTTGTTCCCTTGTAGGTTCCATTACATACTGTTCCAGGAAATTATCCCGGACACATTCTATAAACTCCTCCTCAAGGCTGCCTGTACCAACCTGGTTAAACCAATCGACATGCAGATTAAAATCTCCCATGATAACCGCTGTACCATTTCTACATGCATCCGTTATTTCTTTGCTTATTGCCTGCCTACCATCCTGTTACTATTTGGTGGCCTATAGACTACTCCTATCAGTGACCTTTTCGCCTTACTATTCCTGATTTCCACCCAAATTGATTCACCTTGTCCTCCATAGCACCAATGTCATCCCTCACTATTGCCCGGATGCCATCCTTAAACAACAAAGCTACACCACCGCCCTTACCGTCCATTCTATCCTTTCGTATAGTCTGATACCCTTGGATATTTAACTCCCAGTCGTGACCATCTTTTAACCATGTTTCAGTAGTGGCCACTAAATCATAGTCATTCACGATGATTTGCGCCATCAACTCATTCACCTTATTCCGTATACTACGAACATTCAGGTAAAGTACACTTATGCTGTTTTTTATGTCTTTGTTATGAATCCTAACACCTTGATCAGTAACTTTTCGCAAATTATTTTTCCTCTTACCCTTTCTCCTAATTTTCCTAGTCTTTGAACCCATATCTCTACATAATAACCTGTCACGTAACCTGCTGCCTTGCTCTCCATTAACCATTATACTGTCCATGGCTTTACTCTTCCCTTCCCCCCAACTTGCTCGTTTAAAGTCCTTGTGACCAACCTATTTATCCTATTCGCTAGAACACTAGTCCCAGAATGGTCCAGGTGAAGACCGTCCCAACGGTACAGGATCCCTCCTGCCCCAGTACTGATGCCAATGCCCCATGAAATGGAATCCCTCTTTCCCGCACCACTCCTTTAGCCACGTGTTAACGTCCCTAATTTTCTCAACCCTATGCCAATTGGCACGTGGCTCGGGTAGTAATCCAGAGATTATAACCCTGGAGGACATGTTCTTTAATTTAGTCCCTAGTGTTTGATAATCCCCAAACAGGTCCTCTTTCCTAGTCTTACCTATGTTGTTAGTCCCAACGTGGACCACAACAACTGGATCCTCCCCCTCCCTCTCCAAAATCCTTTCAAGCCGATCAGAGATGTCCCTCACCCTGGCACCGGGCAGGCAACATACCATGCGGGACTCACGATCTGGCTTACAAAGGATGCCATCAATCCCCCTAATTATAGAATCCCCTACAACTACCACTCGTCTTTTTGCTCCCCCCTCTTTAATGGCTTCCTGTACCACGGTGCAGTGGTCAGTCAACACATCCTCCCTACAGCCCTCTTCCTCATCCACACAGGGAGCAAGTACCTCATACCTGTTGGACAAGGTCAAGGGCTGAGGCTCCTTAACTCCTAAACTCAGGATCCCCCTACCTGCCTCCCTTGCAGTCACACCACTCTGTCCCTGACCACTGATCGAATTAACAGTAAGTAGAATAAGTATTCTACCGGGTGTGACTGCCTCCTGAAACAAAGCGTCCAGGTAATTTTCCCCCTCCCTGATGTGCCGCAGTGTGTGCAGCTCGGTCTCCAGCTCATCAATTCTGAGCCGAAGTTCCTCGAGCAGCCAACACTTGCTGCAGATGTGGTCACTGACGGTCTCAATGGGATCCACCAGTTCCATCATCATACAGCAACAGCACATCACCTGTCCAGCCATATTCAACTAGTTAATTAATTTAAATAATTTTTTTTTTAATAGAACCTCCAGGATAAACCCGAACACCAACAAAAACACAGCCCTCTCTCGCCACTCACCCGAACTCAGTCACTCACCTAAACTCAGATGCACTCTGTTCCAATCAGCACTCCGTGTCTAAAGTCTCTCTGTGAACTCCCGCTGCTTTATGGACTCTCTCTCTGTGAACTCCCGCTGCTTTATGGACTCTCTCTCTGTGAACTCCCGCTGCTTTATGGACTCTCCCTCTGTGAACTCCCGCTGCTTTATGGACTCTGTCTGTGAACTCCCCCAGCTTTATGGACTCTCTCTCTGTGAACTCCCGCTGCTTTATGGACTCTCACTGTGAACAGTGAGGAGGATACGGAGGGCATAGACAGGCTGGTAGAATGGATGGGCATGAAGCAGATGAAATTTAACACAGTGTGAAATGATACATTTTGGTAGGAGGAATCAGAAGAGGCAATATAAAATGAAGAGTACAATTCCAAAGAAGGTATATGAGCAGAGTGCCTTGGAGTATGTGTGCACAAATTGCCGAAGGTTGTAGAGCAGGTTGAGAAAGCAGGTATAATGGTTCCAGGGATCCGGAACTTCAGTTATGAAGATAGATTGGATTATGGGGAGAAGACAGGAGAATGGTACTAAGCGAATTGCTCATTAGAGAACTTGTGCAAACATGATGGCCTCCTTCTGCACTGTAACAATTCTGTGATTACACATACTGGATTCTGGATGCCATAAATAGAAGCAGAGAGTCCAAAAACAATGAATCATAACCAACTACTTGGTTTGGCCTGATGTGTAATATCAGGTCCAATTCTGGACACAACACTTTAGAAAGGATTGGAGGGAATTAAAGTGGTGTGGAAAAGATTTATAAAAATGGTTCCTGGAATGACCAACTTTAGTTGATAAGATTGAAAAGTTGGGATTTTTCTCTCGAGGAGATTTGATAAAGATGTTCAAAGTCATGAAGGTCTAGACAGAATATAGTAGATAGAGAGAAACTGCTCCATTGGTGGAACTGTCGAGAACTAGAGGACACTGATTTAAGGTGAATGGTAAAGGAACCAAAGGCAACATGAAGAACGTTTTTTTGCCCAATAAGTGCATAGAATCTGGAATGAAGTGCCTGAGATTGTGGTGAAGGCAAATTCAATAATGGCTTTCAAGAGAAAATTGGATAATTATCTGAATAGAAAACCTTTGCAGGTCTCCTGCAGATATCCAGGGCAAGACAACAGGCCTAATTAATTATTTTGTGCTGTAACCATTGTGCGTTAATATCAAGATGAACTGCAGCAACTCGCCAAATCTCCTTCGACAGCAACTTTCAAACACGAGACCGTGACCATCTATAAGAACAAATGCAAATGACTTGGATTGCTACCACCTCCAAGCTCCCCTCCAAGTCACATACCCTCCTGATTTGGAACTATAATCACAACTCCTTCACTCCCTTCCTAATAGCACTGCAGGTGTAGCTACACCACATAGCTGCAGGGGCTCAAGAAAGCAGCTCCTTGCCAACTCATGATGGCAATTAGAGATCAACAATAAGTGCTGGCCTTTCCAGCAGCATTCACATGTCAAGAATGAATACAAACATGGCTTTTTGAACAAACTTTTAGCCACCTGTCCCTCTATCTTCATATCTGGTTCGGTGTTAAAAATTGCTTTATCCTGCTCCTATGAAGCACCTTCAAATGAAAGTTTCCTTATGTTGCAGCAGCTATCTAAATGCAAGCAGTTGATTGTGCTAATACTAGTGTTTATAGTTCCACTAGATAGCAGTCACCCAATTTCAAAAAAGTCCCAACATACAGCAATGGCTATGGCTGACAGACATGGGTGGAGAAAAAAGGTTGAAGTTAAATATATTCGGGATTCATTTACTTAATGAAATTCTAATGGTGGTCATTCATTGATGCACCAAAGAAGAGGTCAACTTGTGCAGTTCTCCTATTAGGGAGAAATCAAGTGGAAAGCAACTGGACAAAAACAAGTGCCTCTCTGTAGTTGAATTAGTGGAAACTGCCATGCTCACCTTGCAATCTCACAACTATCGGAATCTTCAAATCCAAGTTCTTCACAGCCAGAATTATACCTCTAGCAATTATATCGCAGCGCATGATGCCACCAAATATATTTACCAGAATAGCAAGAACCTAGAGAAAGAAGGGTCCTTTTAAAGTAATAATGAAACTGCCTGGGTGAAGAACAAAATCATTCAGAGTTAAATCAAATGTACTTACTTATCTGCTCTTCAGCAATTATCATTTTATACACCAAGTGTTAGCAGCACATACAAAGAATATTGCTAATTTATGCTCGCAGCGCTAAGCTTTATCTACTTATATAGCAGGGGTTGCCAAACTTTCTGAACTTTAAGAGCCGCATTCAATAATCTTCAGCAAGAGTCACAGACATAGACAACCTTAACAGGCACATTTTTATTCTTATTGCAAACACTTATGTCAGCAAATATATTGAATAAAAATGTAAGTACAAATAGTGCAAAAAGTATATGTATGCAAAAACTAAAGTATTTATCACCCATCCTCCGTAACTTGTCTTCTTGCAATGCAGCATTCCTTTCCCAGCTCAGCTTTAATCCCTGAAGCAAACTCCAGCTTCCTCCTTCACTGCTTGCAAACTTGCATACAGTGAAGAGACCAGTGTCCTGATTCTGCTGCCAGACCTCCCACTGTTTTAGCAAAGAAACGCACTGTGTTTAGGTCGCAGCGAGGGTTTTGCATGTGCTTATCAAAGGGTTAATTAATTATTGAACAAACAACACAGGAAAGGGTCCCAGGTGTGGCCACAAACAGCATGTGGTCACCAATCAAGTCGCTACATTCACATTAGATTAGGAGGCTTCATTAATTGTCCATCCGTCCCTCCCACTCTGTTCATTGTGCTGCCATCTCCAATGTTGCCACACAGCACAAGTCTGCTCCACCCCCTTGACATTGAGCTGGACTTGAAGTGCATGTTTGGCTACCCCTGTAATATGGCATGTCTGGAATATGGGCATGCACTCCCCAGGAGGGCAAAACTTTATACTGGGAGCAGAAAGTAATAAAAAGTACCCAGCTTACTCACTCTTCCAACTTCTTCCATCGGGCAGGAGATACAGAAGTCTTGAGAACCCGCACGAACAGACTCAAAAACAGCTTCTTCCCCACTGTCACCAGACTCCTAAATGACCCTCTTATGGACTGACCTCATTAACACTACACCCCTATATGCTTCATCCGATGCCAGTGCTTATGTAGTGTATATGTTGTGTTGCCCTATTATGTATTTTCTTTTATTCCCTTTTCTTCTCATGTACTTAATGATCTGTTGAGCTGCTCGCAGAAAAATACTTTTCACTGTACCTCGGTACACGTGACAATAAACAAATCCAATCTAATCCAATCCAATCCTTATAAAAATAGTCTAAACAGAAGTGAATAGGATCTGATTGGGATTGTCTAATATTCAATTAGAAGTTACTAAATTCTAAACTGCAAATGTTACTATTATTCATTATATTAAGCATATGGACAAGTATATCAAGTCATTTTCAGTGATATTTAACATCTTCTGCCTGATCAACTGAATGTTTCCAGCATTTTGTTTTAACTTCAGATATAAAGCACCTGCAATATGTTGCTCATTTTGTTTAATACAAACCCTGGATTATCGGTCCAGTAACACACTGATAGATTTATTACTCCTAACTCTGGGCAAAACTGTCGCTGCAGATTAACTACCCATTGTAGTAACTGATTTTCATTTCAATTTTAAAAATACAGCGTGGCTTCTATAACGGGCAGACAATCCATAATGGCAGGTATGTACCCAAGGGAAGTCGAAGATTTTACCCCATTGTGTTATCGTCAAACCAGCTTCTTGCCATAGAAAGCAGAACAAAAGGTGTGTGGTCCGAAGCAAACAAAATCATCCTGTGCCCTTCATAACCTAGGGCAGTCCTTCATAGTTTTACGTGGAATGTACAGCACAGAAACTGGCCATTCAGTCCAATTGGTCTATGCTCGTGTTTATGCATAACATCACTCACCCTATTAATATCCTTCTATTCCTTTCTCCCTCAGGGGTTTACTTAGCTTCCCTTGCTCAATGCCTCAATGCCATTCGCCTCAATTACTCCTTATGGCAGCAAGTCCCACATTCTAACTACTCTTTGGATAAAGAGGTTTCTCCCAAATTGCTTTGTTGGATTTTCGTGACTATCTCATATTTATGGCCCATAGTTTTGGTCTTTTTCTATGTCTTCTCTATGTCTACTCTATCAAGCCCCTACAGAATATTAAAGATTTCTATCAATCTTCTCTGTTCTAGGGAAAACTCAAACAGATTCAAACTTCTTCAAGCAAATTTAATTTAGATTAGTTTTCTCTTTAAAAAAGAGTAAACAAGTGGCTTGACTATTTTATTGAGTGGGGTACCACTGACTAACTTTCTTCGAAAACATGTACTACTGTTCATATCAAGTACAAAACTTCAAATCCAACTAGCAGTGTGAGAAGCATCATCCTAAATGACAGATTATTTTCACAAAATCGGGACCAGAAATAGTTCTAATGAGACTCGGTCCATTGATCAAGTGTAGGTATATTTACAGTTACTTCTTATCCTAACAACACCATTAATCTGATGTTAAATGGGTAATGTAAAATATTGGGAAGTTCGATATGCTAAATTCTGAAAAGGGATGCACAAGGGGCACCAAATTCACCTCCGTTACTGCTGAGAATTTCCATTTTCCTCAATGTTTGCCGAACAAGGATGGCAGGCCATAAAGCAAGCTGGATTGCATTGTCAGGTGAACAAGAATTGTAAAGATACTGTAATCACATCTTTCAATACTGTTCTTAATTCTATCCAGCAGGTACGCAAGATAATTTAAATGGAGAGTTGCACACTGAATAAAACTAATCAAAGGAGGATCTTAAAGCTAAGGTAGTGAAATAACGTAATATTTTCTTCAAGGTAAAAAAAATAATCAATGTTACAGGAAGAGAAAGGAAAGCCTCGTAATTGCAAACAATAAGAATAAAACAAATGAAATATTAGCAGAATACAGTCTACTCCTAGTCAGCTGAATCATATTTGAATTAACATGTCTAAGAGCAAAGTTGGATTTAAATAAGTAAAGGCCTTTTTGAGGGTGATTTTTCCGGTGGTTGGTATTTACATCTTGCCCACTAACCTGAAATAAATGGTGAGCCTGGAGGTGGCGAATTTGGTGGTCATCTCCAGAAAGATGTCAGCAACTGCAGACCAAGCCCATGAGAAAATCTTGCCCAATATGTCAAAACAAGATCAAACTTCCAGAGCTGAAACACTCATCTATGACTTTGTTACTTCTATACTTCATAGAAACATAGAAAATAGAAGTAGGCCATTCGGCCTTTCGAGCCTTCTCCATCATTCTATATGATCATGGCAGATCCTCTATCTCAACGCTACCCCCCACCCCCTGCATTCCTCCGACCACTTGACACCTTTAGAGTCTAGGGGCAGGATTTTCCTCTCCTTCCGTGATGGAGGACAGCTCATCAGTAGCAGGATCTACTGGTCCCGCTGTTGACAATGGGGTGTCCCGTTTCCCGTTGAATGCACCCATCACCGCCACAAAATCTGCAGTGGTGGTGCGGCGTCAGCGGGAATGTAAGGTCCCACTAGCTTGAATGGCCAGAAAATTCCACCCTAGAAATCTATTTTCTTCTTAAATATGTGTCATAGCCTCCACAGCCTTCTGCGGTAGAGGATTCCACAGATTCGCCATTCTTTGACTGAAGAACTTTCTCCTGATCTCAATCAGAAATGGTCTACCCTGTATCCTGAGATTGTGTCCCCTTGTTCTAAACCCCCCCAACCAGAGGAAACAACATCCCTGCATCCAGCTTGTCCATATGTTCCAATGAGACCCTCTCTCATTCTTCTAAACTCAGTGAATATAGACCCAGTTGACCCAATATCTCCTCATATGACAATCTTGCCATCCCAGAAATCAGTCTAGTGAACCTTTGTTGCACTCCCTCTATGGTAAGTAGGTCCTTTCTTAGATAAGGAGACCAAAACTATACACAATACTCTAGGTGTGATAGAAATTGACTTGCTATAATCATGGGAGTAAGGGAAGATGATAGAGGTTTAATTGAGAACTCATTAAGAATAATTAACTATAATCATATTAAGCATTACTCCAGTGCAACTAATAGCTGGGAACCCACTAAGGGTTAATCCAGATAATACTCTCTAATTTCTTTCTTAAGATTTCACATTTTGCAAGCCGCTTGAGACTGCGAGGTCATTGACGTCAACTAGCTAAAAGGCCCCATTGTATGGTAAAAAGAACTGGGTGGCTGTCCAGTATCTACGGAAACAGCCAGTCTAGAGATATAATTTCTTGGTGAAAATTGTGTTTTTCTAATTAATGATAGATGCGGGTGTGGATAATTTGGAAAATTGGCAAGCAATAGTATGTGAAAGTGGAACCAAGATATTCAAATACATATATTTCTTAAAATTGATTGACAGTTTGGCCGAATTGAGTGAATTATAAATTAGTTAAAGCCAATCAGAAGTAAAAAGAAGGCCAGACCTTAACTCCTTAAGAATCACTTACCGGGGTGGAAAAATTCATTCCGGAATCACTCTATCTATGTTTCTGAAACCTATGTCTTTGCTGCTTGCTTTTGCTAATCGCCATCTTTCTTTTTTTTAAATTACTTAGTTATTTTATACTGTGTATTATGATTTGAAGAATTACCACGATCTGTAATTGAATGAAAACACAACCACTGTATTCACTAAAGACAATCAATTTGACTAGCTTGCTGCAGGGCTGGTCGGAATTCTCTAAATGTTATATTGAAAATAAGCTTACCAGTGGCATAGCTGACAAATAAAGTTCAAGTGGACTTTGCCAAAAAGCACAGAGTTGACCTCTGTTATTTGGGAACTGAGAAGGGATAACGGATATCCTGGGTTCCGAATAGACACAGAGATCCATCAGTGTGATTTTAAAGCTGCAGTACGACATCTTTGCTCTTGTTCGCAAGTCCTCTTGTGATGAAGGCCAACATACCACTGCCTTCCCAAGTGTTTGCTGTAGCTGCATGTTTTCAGTGACTAGTGTACAAGGACACCCAATGATTTTGTACATCAATATTTCCGAATCTATCACCATTTGAATAATATTCTGCCATTCTGTTTCTCCGTCTGAAGTGAATAACTTCACATTTATCCACATTATACTGCATCTGCCATGTACTTGCCCACTCACTCAACTTCTCTAAATCAACTTGATGCCTCTTGACATCCTCCTCACCACTCACATTCCCACCAAGTTTCCTGTCATCATCAAACTTGGAAATATTACATTTGATTCCCTCATCCAAATTATTGATGTATACAGCATGATAGCACAGTAGTTAGCACAGTTGATGCATAGCGCCAGGGCCCCAGATTTGATTCCTGCTTGGGTCACTGTCTGTGGGTTTCCTCCGGGCGCTCCGGCTTCCTCCCACAAGTCCCGAAAGAAGTGCTTGTTAGATGAATTGGGCATTCTGAATTCTCCCTCTGTGTACCCAAATAGGCGCCGGAGTTTGTTGACTAGGGGATTTTCAGTCACTTCATTTCACACTAATAAAGATTACACTAAAGATTATTATTGTAAAAAGCTGAGGCCCAAGCACGGATTCCTGCGAGACCCCACGAGCACCCACTGTCACTTCAAAAAAGACATATTTAATCCTACTCTCCTTTTCCTGTCTGCTAACCAATTCTAAAGGCAGGCCAGTACATCACACTCAATCCCATGTGCTTTAATTTTGCACACTAACCTCGGAGGTGGAACTTTATCAAAAGCTTTCTAAAAATCAAAATACACCACATTCACTGTTTCACCCTTACCTATTCTACTAGTTACATCCTCAAAGAAGTCCAGTAGCTTTGTCAAACATGATTTCCCTTTCATAAATCTATGTTGACTTTGTTTATTTTTTTAAAGTTTAGAGCACCCAATTAAAGGCACTTTAGAGTAGCCAATCACCTAACCTGCACATGTTTGGGTTGGGGGTGAAACCCATGCAGACATGGGGAGAATGTGCAAACTCCACACAGGCAGTCACCCAGACTAGCCACTTTGGCACCTGCCGCCCTTTGTTGACTTTGTTTAATCCTGTTGATATTTTCTAAGCATCTATTATCATATCCTTTATAATAGACTCTAGCATTTCCGTACTACTGATGTTAGGCTAACCAGTTTGTAATTCCTCGTTTTGGGCATGTCTGAAGCTAAAGGTGTTCTGGCAGGGTTTGCGAACATAATGTCTGAGGTGCTGGGGGTGAAGATGGGCGGACTCCAGAGGTAGAGATATTCGGGGTGTCGGAAGACCCAGGAGTCCAGGGTGTGAGTGAGGCCGATGTTTTGGTCTTTGCCTCCCCGATAGCCTGGAGACAGATCCTGCTTGGATGGAGGGACTCGGAGACACTGAATGCAGGGGTGTGGGTGAGTGACCTGGTAAAATTCCTGAGGCTGGAGAAGGCCAGGTTCATCCTGAGGGGGTCAGTTGAAGGGTTTGCTCAGTGGTGGAAGCCATCCTTGACTTCTTTAAGGAGGATTGAGGGGTCAGCAAAGTGGGGACTAAGGGAGTTAAAATGGGAAAGGCAGAATGGGAGATGGTGTGGAGCGGGGGCGGGTGGGCAGTGGGTGTTGGTTATTTATAATGTTGTATGATTTTTCTTCTGCCTTGGTTTGTTTTTATCAAAATGCCTGAATAAAACATTTTTAAAAACACTGCCACAAACACCTTTTAAAACTGCGCCGGAAAGCCATCTGGCCCAATTCCCCCGATACAATCTATCACCTTCCTCAGCCCCAATGGCTCCTCCAACGGCTGCTCTTCTCTTCCTCCAACTCTGGGAACTCCAAATTGTCCAAAAACCGTGCCATATCCCCTTCCTTTTCACCCGGCTCAGCCCTATAAACTTCTCATAATACCTCCTGAATACCTTGTTTATTCTCCCCAGCTTCTACACTACCTCCCCATTCTCTGCCCGCACCCTTAGAATTTCCTGCGGCACCGCCTGCTTCCACCAACATGCGGCTCACCTTCTATCCGTACTTGGAATGCATCCCCCTCACCCTCCGTAGCTGCCCCACCTCCTTACCTGTCGTTAGCCTATCAAATTGACCCCTCAATCTCTTCCTCTCCACCAACAGCTCCTGGGTGGCGGCCCTCAAGTATCTCCTGGCCACCTCAGCTACCTCGTCCAACAGCGTCCATGTTCCTCCCTCCTCCTCCTACCCCGGTGAGTCTTGAACAAGATAACTGTCCCTCGATCCACCACCTTCAACACATCCCAGAATGTGGCCTCCGACTCTCCCCATTCTGATTAAGCTCCACATAATCCCCAATCGCCAGCCTCACTTTTTCGCAAAACCCCTTACCCGCAAAGAGACAAGAGTCTAGCCTCCATCCGGCCTCTGCACCTGTCCCAGGCTAAGCCTCACCTCCAGCCAATGCAGAGTATGATCTAAAATCACAATTGCCGCATATTCCGCCCCCATCACCACCGCCCAATTCACCACAAAGAAATCAGTTCAAGAGTACACCTTATTCATGTGCGAGAAGGTGGAGTATCTCTCTACCCGCCCCCCCCCTCCGCCCCACACCCCCGGTTCATGAACCTCCACGGATCAACAATTCCTAAAAGTTCCAAAAACTCTCCCAAATCCTTCGGCATCCTCGACCTTTCCATTGACTTGGGGCTCGACCTGTCCACCTTTGACTCCATCACATAATCTCCCCCCATTATCTTTTTTAAAAAATATGTTTATTTAAAGTTTTGGAACAAAAATTTTCAACCATTTAAACCCCCCCCACCCCCGTAACAAAAAAGAAAAGAGAAGGAACAGAACAAAACATAAACATATCAATCCAACATAATACAGAACTTGTACAATGGGTTCCTCCCGCACATATTGACTCTCCCATATGTTTATGTTTTTCCTTTTTCAAATGCCCCTAAGAAAACCCCCTTCCCCGCCCACCCATATACACCCCCCCCCCCTCCCCCCCTCCCTGGGTTGCTGCTGCTGACCGACCTCTGTTTAACGCTCCGCGAGATAGTCTAGGAACGGTTGCCAACGCCTGAAGAACCCCTGCGCAGACCCTCTCAAGGCAAACTGTATCCTCTCCAGCTTGATGAACCCTGCCATGTCATTTATCCAGGCTTCCACACTGGGGGGCTTCGCGTCTTTCCATAATAGCAAGATCCTCCGCCGGGCTACCAGGGACGCAAAGGCCAGGCTACCGGCCTCTTTCGCCTCCTGCACTCCCGGCTCGTCCGCCACCCCCCAACTTGGCTTGACCTGGACTTTCACCACCTTAGACATAGTCCTCGCGACACCCCTCCAGAACCCATCCAGTGCCGGGCACGACCAGAACATATGGGCATGATTCGCCGGGCTTCCTGAGCACCTCCCACATCTGTGCTCCACCCCAAAGAACCTACTCAGCCTCGCCCCTGTCATATGCGCTCTGTGAATAACCTTAAACTGTATCAGGCTAAGCCTGGCACACAAGGAAGAGGAATTAACCCTACTCAGGGCATCAGCCCACAGACCCTCTTCAATCTCCTCCCCCAACTCCTCCTCCCATTTGCCCTTCAGCTCCTCTACCAGAGCCTCCTGCTCTTCTTTCATCTCCTGATATATCGCCAAAACCTTGCCCTCTCCGACCCATACACCCAAAATCACCCTGTCCTGAATCCCCTGTGCCGGGAGCAAAGGGAATTCCCTCACCTGCCGCCTCACAAACGCCCTCACTTGCATGTACCTGAACGCATTTCCCGGGGGTATCCCAAACTTCTCCTCCAGCACCCCTAGGCTCGCAAACGTCCCATCTATAAATAGGTCCCCCATCCTCCTGATCCCTGCCCGATGCCAGCTCTGAAACCCCCCGTCCATTCTTTCTGGGACAAACCGATGGTTATTTCTGATCGGCAACCACACCGAGGCTCCCATCGCACCCCTGTGTCGTCTCCACTGTGCCCAGATCTTTAGCGTTGCCGCCACCACAGGACTCGTGGTGTACCTTGTCGGCGAGAGCGGCAGCGGTGCCGTCACCAGCGCCCTCAGGCTCGTTCCTTTGCAGGACGCCATCTCCAACCTCTTCCATGCCGCCCCCTCTCACTCCATTACCCACTTATGGATCATCGCCACGTTGGCTGCCCAATAGTAGCCACCCAGATTCGGCAACGCCAGCCCTCCTCTGTCCCTACTACGCTCCAGAAACCCCCTCCTTACCCTCGGGGTCTTGTTTGCCCACACAAAACCCATGATGCTCCTGCCTACCCTCTTAAAAAAGGCCTTGGTGATCATAAGAGGAAGGCACTGGAACGCAAAAAGAAACCTCGGGAGGACCATCATTTTAATCGACTGTACCCTGCCCGCTAGCGAGAGTGGCAACATATCCCATCGTTTGAAGTCCTCCTCCATCTGCTCCACCAGCCGCGTCAAATTAAGTTTGTGCAGGGCCCCCCAACTCCTAGCTACCTGGATCCCCAAGTACCAAAAGCTCCTTTCTGCCCTCCTCAACGGTAGGTCGTCTATCCCTCTTCCCTGGTCCCCTGGATGCACCACGAAGAGCTCACTTTTCCCTACACTGAGCTTATAGCCCGAGAAGTCCCTAAACTCCCTGAGGATCTGCATGACCTCCACCATCCCCTCCACTGGATCTGCCACATACAGCAACAGGTCGTCCGCATATAGCAACACCCGATGCTCCTCTCCCCCTCGGACCACCCCCCTCCATTTCCTGGACTCCCTTAATGCCATGGCCAAAGGCTCAATTGCTAATGCAAACAACAGGGGGGACAGGGGGCACCCCTGCCTCGTCACTCGATACAGCCGAAAATACTCCGACCTCCGCCGATTCGTAACCACACTCGCCACCGGGGCTCTATATAGGAGCTTAACCCAACTGATAAACCCTTCCCCAAACCCAAACCTCCGCAACACTTCCCAGAGATACTCCCACTCCACTCGGTCAAAGGCCTACTCCGCGTCCATAGCTGCCACTGTCTCCGCCTTTCCCTCCGCCGATGGCATCATAATCACGTTTAGGAGCCTCCGCACATTGGTGTTTAGCTGCCTGCCCTTTACAAATCCCGTCTAGTCCTCGTGAATCACCCCCGGTACACAGTCCTCAATCCTCGTAGCCAGCACTTTTGCCAGCAACTTAGCGTCCACATTAAGGAGCGAAATCGGCCTATACGACCCACATTGCAGTGGGTCCTTGTCCCGCTTCAGGATCAAAGAAATCATCGCCCCGGACATTGTCGGGGGCAGGGTCCCCCCCTCCCTTGCCTCATTGAAAGTCCTCACCAGCAACGGGGCTAACAGGTCCGCATACTTCCTGTAAAACTCAACCGGGAACCCATCTGTTCCTGGGGCCTTCCCCGCCTGCATACTCCCCAGTCCTTTAATCAGCTCCTCCAACCCAATTGGCGCCCCCAAACCAGCCACCTCCTGCTCCTCCACCCTCGGGAACCTCAGTTGATCCAGAAATCGTCGCATCCCCTCTTCCCCCGCTGGGGGCTGAGATCTGTACAGCTCCTCATAAAAGGCCTTACATGCCTCATTTACTTTCACCGCACTCCGCACCGTAGTTCCCCTGCCTTCCTCGACGCCACCTATCTCCCTCGCTGCCATCCTCTTACGGAGCTGATGTGTTAGCATCCGGCTCGCCTTCTCCCCATAGTCGTACGTCGCCCCCTGTGCTTTCCTCCACTGTGCCTCTGCCTTCCCTGTGGTTAACAGGTCGAATTCCGTCTGGAGACTTCGCCTCTCCCTAAGTAGTCCCTCTTCAGGGGCCTCTGCATATCTCCTGTCCACCCTTAAGATCTCCCCACTAACCTCTCCCTTCCCCTGCCCTCTCTCTTCTCCCTGTGAGCCCTGATGGAGATTAACTCTCCCCTGACCACCGCCTTCAGCGCCTCCCATACTACCCCCACCTGCACCTCCCCGTTGTCGTTGGCCTCCAAATACCTTTCAATGCACCCCCGTACCCTCCCGCACACCTCCTCATCTGCCAGTAATCCCACATCCAGACGCCACAGCGGGCGTTGGTCCCTCTCCTCTCCCAACTCCAGTTCCACCCAGTGCGGGACGCGGTCTGAGATGGCTATGGCCGAATACTCCGTTCCCTCCACTTTCGGGATCAGAGCCCTGCTCAGAACAAAAAGATCGATCCGGGCTTTGTGTACGTGGGAAAAAAAAGAAAATTCCCTGGCCAGGGGCCTAGCAAATCTCCACGGATCCACTCCCTCCATCTGGTCCATAAACCCCCTAAGCACCTTGGTCGCAGCCGGCCTCTTCCCCGTCCTAGATCTGGAACGATCTAATGCTGGGTCCAACACCGTGTTGAAATCCCCCCCCATTATCAAGCTTCCTACCTCCAGGTCCGGAATGCGCCCCAACATACGCTTCATAAACCCAGCATCGTCCCAGTTTGGGGCGTATACGTTTACCAATACCACCCACGCCCCCTGCAGCCTACCGCTCACCATCACTTATCGACCTCCATTGTCCACTACTATATTCTTGGCCTCAAACGACACCCGCTTCCCCACCAGTATTGCCACCCCTCTATTCTTCGCACCAAGCCCCGAATGGAATACCTGTCCTACCCATCCCTTTCTTAACCTGACCTGGTCTGCCACCTTCAAATGTGTCTCCTGAAGCATGACCACGTCTGCCTTCAGTCCCTTTAAGTGCGCGAACACTCGGGCCCTCTTAACCGGCCCATTCAGGCCCCTCACAGTCCACGTTATCAGCCGGATTGGGGGGATTCGGATTCTCTCCCCCCCCACCCCCTGCCGACTAGCCATCTCCTTTTCTAGGCCAGTTCCGTGCCCGCGCCTCCCGCACCCTCCAGTCCCCCAGACGGGGGACCCCTGCCCCGACCACCCCTTCTGTTTTCAGTTCCCCCTTGGCCAATGCAGCAGCAACCCTATTTCACCCCCCCCCCCGCTAGATCCATATCTAGCTCTTTTGCTCCCCCCATAACACTCCCACAAGTCAGCTGACACCTGCTGACCCCAGCGTCCCCTGCCTTCCCGTTGACACCCCCCGTGTGGAAATCCCCCCTCCTCCTCCTCCTCCCCAGCAATCGGTGTGCGCTCCTCCATCCCCCCCCTCCGTCCTTCCCTAACGCGGGAAAAAGCCCGTGCTTTCCTGAGCCAGCCCCGCCCCCTCTGGCACAGCTCTTGTTGCGGCCTTATCCCAATTCCCCTATCCCCGGGCCTCCCCTCCCTACAGCACCGGCGCCCACATTCCCTTACAGTCTCCCCATCAGATCTCTTCCCCCATCCCCATCCATCGCCCAACCCGTGGAACATTCCTTACGCATAGTTAAAACCCTGTATACAACCGACATCCCCCCACAACCACAGGCCCTCAGTTTGAGTCCAACTTTTCAGTTTGTATAAAGGTCCAAGCCTCTTCAGGCGTTTCAAAGTAGTGGTGTCGATCCTGAAATGTGACCACAATCGCGCTGGCTGCAGCATTTCGAATCTCACCCCCTTCCTATGCAGCACCGCCTTGGCCCGATTCAAACCAGCTCTCTTCTTTGCCACCTCCGTACTCCAGTCCTGATAGATTCGGATCACCGCATTCTCCCACCTGCTGCTCCGCTCTTTCTTGGCCCATCTCAGGACACACTCTCTGTCCACGAAACGATGAAACCTCACCACTACCGCCCTTGGCGGCTCGTTGGCCTTGGGTCTCCTCACCAGGACCCGATGAGCCCCATCTAGCTCCAGGGGACTCGGAGAGGCCTCCGCACCCATCAGCGAATGGAGCATCGTGCTCACATATGCCCCGGCATCAGCCCCCTCCACCCCTTCAGGGAGATGCAGAATCCGAAGATTCTTCCTCCTCGACCTGTTCTCCAGGTCCTCGAATCTTTCGGCCCACCTCTTGTGCAGCGCCTCGTGCGCCTCCATCTTCACTGCCAGGCCCAAGATCTCGTCCTCGTTCTCGGCGGCTTTTTCCCACACCTCTCAGATCTCTACCCCATGGGCCTTCTGGGTCTCCTTTAGCCCCTCGATCGCCGTCAGCAGTGGCGCCAGCACCTCTTTCTTAAGCTCCTCCACGCAGCGCCTGAGAAACTCCTGCTGCTCCGGCCCCCATGCTGCTCGATCTCCGCCCTCCGCCATCTTGTTTTTACTCCCTCGCTTCTTTCGCTGCTCCAAAACCGCTTTTTTGACCGCTCCACTTCTGGTCCACTCCATATACTATGGAAGGGGGACCTTGCTCTCACCTTCCCACACGGGAAGTTGTCGAAAAATTTCCGTTGGGGCTCCTCTGGAGAGCCCAAAAGTCCGTTCTAGCGGGAGCTGCCGAAATGTGCGGCTTAGCTCCGCATCGCCGCAACCGGAAGTCCTCTCCCCCCATTATCAGTTGATGCGTAAAGTCCGGGATCACTCCCTTTACGAACCTTGCGTCGTCCCAATTAAAAAAAAATCATTGTTTATTGTCACAAGTAGGCTTCAATGAAGTTACTGTGAAAAGCCCCTAGTCGCCACATTCCGGCGCCTGTTCGGGGAGGCCGACACTGGAATTGAACCCCTGCTGCTGCCTTGTTCTGCATTACAAGCCAGCTGTCTAGGCGCATATACGTTGACTACAACCACCGGCGTCCCCTCCAGAACCCCACTCGCTGTCACATACCTTCCCGCCAGATCCCGCACTTCCCTGGCCTCCACAAACACTGTCCACACCCTCTAGCAGACCCACAATTCGCAAGTTCTGCCGCCTGACCTGTTCTCCTGCTCCTCCACCTTCATCTGCATCGACTTGCATCGATCCCCCAGCATCCCCACCTCCACCTCCAAAGACACAATCCGACAGCTCTGGTCGGACACCATCTTCTCCACCTCACGTATTGTTGCCCCTTGCACCTCGAGGCACTTCTCTGTCCAGTCCAGCAACCCTCGCAGAGGTGCCACTGCCCCCTCAATTGCCTTCAATCAGTCGCCATGCATCTCCTTCCTTTGCTGGTAAAATTCTTCCTTGATGAAGGCCATCAACTGCTCCATTGGAAGCTTTCCACTGACGGTGACCCTTCCCCCTCTGCCATTCTTGAAATTGTTCGCCACCGGAAGTCCAGGAAATTATTTATTATGGCACAGGTGTTAAAGATAAAGAAGTTGGAGCAGCAGAGGCTGGTTGACTCTATTTTAGAGGTGGATCACCAGTACTCGCTCGACCCTTCTCCAGAGCTATACACAAACAGAAAAAAGTTGCAGACCCAATTCGAGCTTCTGTTCATTGATAAGGCTGCACATCAGATACAGCGATCAGGGGTACATTTTATGAATATGGGGAGAAAGCCAGTCGTCCTCTGGCTCACTAACGTAAATGCCAGGCCACATGAGATTCCCGAAATAGTCGATCCGGGTGGCAACCTTGTTTCCTTCCGTCCCTCGCCAGGTCAATGCGACTTTTAAATCCTGTATAAATCTGTGCCCTCTCAGACAAGTTGATCATGTCTGAGATTCTGGATAACCTGCCTATTCCAACTGTTGGGGAAGACAAAAGGTGTGAGTTGGACGCCCAGTTATGCCTAAACAAGATTTCAAAATGTATTGGGCTGATGCAGGCTGGAAAGGCCTCTGCCTGGATGGCTTTACGATCAAATTTTAGAAGTTCTCGGAGCAGCTCACACACTTGTTATGAGAAATGTTTAATGTCTCCCTAACCCTCACTTCATTGCCTCCAAACCTTAACCAAGTCTCTATTTCCATGCTCCTTAAGAGAGAAAAGAACCATAGGGTGCTTTCAGGGGTGTGGGTCGAAGAGGGCAAGGTGTCAGAGATTTATAGAGAGATGAGGGAAGAGGGGGAGGAGTCGGTGGGCGAACTAAAAAGAAAGTGCGAAGAAGAATTAGGGGAGGAGATAGAGGAGGGTATGTGGGCTGATGCCCTAAGCAGGGTAAATTCCTCTTCCTCATGCGCCAGGCTTAGCCTGATTCAATTTAAGGTGCTACATAGAGCACACATAACGGGGGCAAGATTGAGCAGGTTCTTTGGAGTGGAGGACAAATGTGGGAGGTGTGGCGGGAGCCCGGCAAACCACGCACATATGTTTTGGGCGTGCCCGGCACTGGAAGGGTATTGGAATGGAGTGACGGGAGTGATTTCGCAGGTGGTGAAGGCCCGGGTCAAACCAGGCTGGGGGTTAGCTCTATTTGGAGTTGCGGAAGAGCCGGGAGTGCAGGAGGCGAAAGAGGCCGATGTCGTGGCCTTTGCGTCCCTCGTAGCCCGGCGCAGGATCCTACTCATGTGGAAGGAGGCGAAACCCCCCGGACTGGAGGCCTGGGTAAACGATATGGCGGGATTTATTAAACTGGAGCAGATAAAGTTTGCCCTGAGAGGATCGGCTCAAGGGTTCACCAGGCGGTGGCAGCCATTTCTCGACTACCTAGGGGAACGTTAGAGGGAAGACAGATGATCAGCAGCAGCAACCTGGGGGGGGGGGGGGGGGAGGAGGAGGCTTAGTTGAGTATAGGTCAATAGAGTACGAGGTTTTGTTACTTGTATATTATTATTATTGTTAAAAAGTTAAAAAATGTCTGTTTTGTTATTGTTATCGTTTCGCTGTAAGCGGGAAAAATGTAAATGTTGCTCAGGGAAAAAAAAAATTTTCAATAAAATATATTTTTTTTAAAAATAAAAAATAAAAACTGAAAAAAAGAGAAAAGAACCCAACCTAGTGTGGTTCAAACCGACCGATCTCATTTTAAAAGCATATGTTATTTTTTTAACAAACAATTTTATTGAGGTATTTTTGGCATTGTAAACAGTAACAATATACATTAGTGTGCAAATATCAATTACAAAACCATAGTGCAAGCAACAGTTCCTCTCTCGCAAATAGACCCACCTATTCTTCCCCCCTACTGTACATCTACACTATTCTTACACCCCCCCCCCCCCCCCGCTGACGATTAGTTCCCCGCGAAGAAGTCGATGAATGGTTGCCACCTCCGGGCGAACCCCGATAGTGATCCTCGTAAGGCAAACTTGATTTTTTCCAAGCCGAGAAAACTTGCCATGTCTGATAGCCATACTTCGGTCTTTGGGGCTTTGAGTCCCTCCAGGCCAACAGTATTCGTTGCCTGGCTACCAGGGAAGCAAATAGAACAGCCTCTATCCCCTCCTGGACTCCCGGGTCCTCCAACACCCCAAAAACCGCCACCTCTGGACTCATCGCCACCCTTGTTTTCAGTACCCGGGATATGACATCCGCAAATCCCTGCCAGTACCCCCCGAGTTTTGGGCATGCCCAGATCATGTGGACATGGTTCGCTGGTCCTCCCGCACATCTAGCACACTTGTCCTCCAGCCCAAAGAATTTACTCATCCGGGCCCGCTGGACTACCTTGAACTGCATCAGGCTGAGCCTGGCACATGTTGCGGTTGCATTTACCCTCCTCAGAGCGTCTGCACATACGCCTCCCTCCAGCTCCCCACAAAGCTCCTCCTCCCACTTGAGTTTCAGTTCCTCGGTCCCTGTGTCCTCCGCTCCCATAAGCTCCTTATAAATATCCGAGACTCTCCCTCTCCTACCTCACCCATGGAAATTACCCTGTCCTGGATCCCCCTTGGTGGAAGGCGTGGAAAGGATGGGACCTGTCTACGAACAAAATCCTGCACCTCCAAGTACTGAAAGTCATTTCCCCTTGCCAGCCCGAACTTCTCCTCCAGCTCGTGAAGCTCCCTTCCAGGAACAAGTCGCCCATCCTTCCCACCCCCGCCCTCCTCCACGCTCGAAACCCGCTGTCCATTTTCCCTGGGACAAATTGGTGGTTGTCGCATATTGGGGACCAGACCGACGCTCCCACTTCCCCCGCATGCTTCCTCCATTGTCCCCAAATCCTCAGAGCCGCCACCACTATAGGGCTGATGGAGTACCTGGCCAGCGGGAGCAGCAGAGGAGCTGTGACCAGGGCTGCCAAGCTGGTGCCCCTGCACGAAGCAGCCTCCACCCACTCCCAAACCGACCCCGTACCCACCATCCATTTCCTTATCATGGCTATGTTAGCCGCGCAGTAGTAGTTGCTGAGGTTCGGCAACGCCAGTCCCCCCTTGCTACGGTTCCGCTCCAGCATCCCCCTCTTTACCCGCGGGGACTTCCCCGCCCAAATAAATCGCAGGATGATTTTATTGATCCTTTTAAACAAGGACCGCGGAATGAAAATAGGGAGACACTGAAAAATAAACAGGAATCTCGGGAGGATCGTCATCTTCACCGTCTGTGCTCTCCCCGCTAGTGACAGCGGGAGCGCATCCCATCTCCGAAACTCACTCATTTGCTCCACCAGCCTAGACAAGTTTAACTTATGCATCCTGCCCTAGATACCTAAAACATTTCCCAACCAGCCTAAACGGTATCTCCCTCAGCCTATTCTCCTGACCCCTCGCCTGCACCACAAACAATTCGCTCTTTGCCATGTTCAACTTGTACCCTGAAAACCGGCCAAATTCCCCTAGGATTTCCATAATCCCGTCCATCCCTGCCACTGGGTCCGACACGTACATTAGCAGGACATCCGCGTAGAGCGAGACCTTATGTTCTACCCCCCCCCCCGACCATCCCGTTCCATCCCCTTGCTGCTCTCAGAGCAATTGCCAGCGGTTCTATGGGCCAATGCAAACAGCAATGGAGAGAGGGGGCATCCCTGTCTTGTCCCACGGTATAGTCGAAAATACTCAGATGTCGTTCGGTTCGTCCTTACACTAGCCTCCGGGGCCTGATTATAGCAGTCTAACCCAGTCCACAAAGCCTTCCCCAAACCCAAACCGTCCCAGCACCTCCCATAAATAGTCCCACTCCACCCGGTCAAAAGCCTTTTCGGCATCCAATGTCACCACTACCTCCACCTCTCTGCCCTCCGGGGGCATCATAATCACATTGAGTAGCCTTCTTAGGTTGGCTACCAGCTGTGTGCCCTTTACAAACCCCGTTTGGTCCTCCACAGACACGTCCGGTACACAGTCTTCGATTCTGGACACCAGGATCTTGGCCAGTAGTTTAGCGTCAACATTAATCAAGGAGATTGGCCTATAGGACCTACAGGTTTCCGGATCTTTATCCCGTTTTAATATCAGCGAGATGATGGCTTGCGACATCGTCGGGGGTAACACCCCATTGTCCCTCGCCTCGTTAAACACCCTAACCAGCACCGGCCCCACTATCCCCGAGAACCTTTTGTAGAACTCCACTGGATACCCGTCTGGCCCCGGGGCTTTACCTGACTGCATGGCCTTCAGGCCCCCCCATTACTTCTTCAGCCCTAATCGGGGCCCCCAGCCCCTCTACCATCCCCCTGCCCACCTTTGGGAAGGTCAGCCCATCTAAGAAGTGCCTCATCCCCCCCGGCCCCGTGGGGGGTTCCGAGGTATATAGCTTGCTGTAAAAGTCCCTGAATACCCTGTTCAATCCTGCCGGGTCTCCAACCAGGTTCCCTGCCCCGTCCACTACCGTCCCTATTTCCCTGGCCGCCTCCCTCTTCCTAAGTTGCTGTGCAAGCATTCTGCTGGCTTTCTCCCCATACTCATACACCGCACCCCTTGCCTTTCTGAGCTGCTTGATGGCCTTCCCAGTGGATAGCGCCCCCAGCTCCGCGTGCAGTCTCCGTCGTTCCCGAAGTAACTCTGCCCTTGGGGACTCCGCATATTCCCTGTCTGTCCGTATCACCTCCTGAACCAGTCTGTCCATCTCCGCCCTGTCCGTTCTGTCCCTATGGGCTATGATTGAGATCAGTTCCCCTCTCACCACCGCCTTCAGTGCCTCCCAGTGCACCGCTGCTGAGACTTCCCCTGTATCGTTGGCCTGCAGGTAGTTCTGCATGCAATTCCCCACTCTCTCACACACTCCCTCATCTGCCAACAATCCCACCTCTAACCTCCATTGTGGGCGCTGTTAACTTTCTTTGCAGACCTGCAGGTCGACCCAATGTGGAGCATGGTCCGAAATAGTGATCGCCGAATATTGTGTGTCCCTCACCCCCTTCAAAAGGTCCCTACTCATAATAAAGAAGTCAATACGAGAATAAACCTTGTGAACATGTGAATTGAACGAGAACGCCTTCCCCGTCGGCCGACTGATTCTCCAGGGGTCTACAAATACATAAAACAAAAAAGAGTGGCTAAGGTAAATATTGGTCCTTTAGAGGATGAGAAGGGAGATTTAATAATGGGAGATGAGGAAATGGCTGAGGAACTGAACAGGTTTTTTGGGTCGGTCTTCACAGTGGAAGACACAAATAACATGCCAGTGACTGATGGAAATGTGGCTATGACAGGTGAGGACCTTGAGAGGATTGTTATCACCAAGGAGGTAGTGATGGGCAAGCTAATGGGGCTAAAGGTAGACAAGTCTCCTGGACCTGATGGAATGCACCCCAGAGTGCTAAAAGAGATGGCTAGGGAAATTGCAAATGCACTAGTGATAATTTACCAAAATTCACTAGACTCTGGGGTGGTCCCGGCGGATTGGAAATTAGCAAACGTGACACCACTGTTTAAAAAAGGAGGTAGGCAGAAAGCGGGTAATTATAGGCCAGTGAGCTTAACTTCGGTAGTAGGGAAAATGCTGGAATCTATCATCAAGGAAGAAATAGCGAGGCATCTGGATGGAAATTGTCCCATTGGACAGATGCAGCATGGGTTCATAAAGGGCAGGTCGTGCCTAACTAATTTAGTGGAATTTTGTGAGGACATTAACAGTGCGGTAGATAACAGGGAGCCAATGGATGTGGTCTATCTGGATTTCCAGAAAACCTTTGACAAGGTGCCACACAAAAGGTTGTTGCATAAGATAAAGATGCATGGCATTAAGGGGAAAGTAGTAGCATGGATAGAGGATTGGTTAATTAATAGAAAGCAAAGAGTGGGGATTAATGGGTGTTTCTCTGGTTGGCAATCCGTAGCTAGTGGTGTCCCTCAGGGATCAGTGTTGGGCCCACAACTGTTCACAATTTACATAGATGATTTGGAGTTGGGAACCAAGGGCAATGTGTCCAAGTTTGCAGACGACACTAAGATAAGTGGTAAAGCAAAAAGTGCAGAGGATACTGGAAGTCTGCAGAGGGATTTGGATAGGCTAGGGTCTGGCAGATGGAATACAATGTTGACAAATGTGAGGTTATCCATTTTGGGAGGAATAACAGCAAAAGGGATTATTATTTAAATGATAAAATATTAAAACATGCTGCTGTGCAGAGAGACCTGGGTGTGCTAGTGCATGAGTCGCAAAAAGTTGGTTTTCAGGTGCAACAGGTGATTAAGAAGGCAAATGGAATTTTGTCCTTCATTGCTAGAGGGATGGAGTTTAAGACTAGGGAGGTTCTGCTGCAATTGTATAAGGCGTTAGTGAGGCCACACCTGGAGTATTGTGTTCAGTTTTGGTCTCCTTACTTGAGAAAGGACGTACTGGCACTGGAGGGTGTGCAGAGGAGATTCACTAGGTTAATCCCAGAGCTGAAGGGGTTGGATTACGAGGAGAGGTTGAGTAGACTGGGACTGTACTCGTTGGAATTTAGAAGGATGAGGGGGGATCTTATAGAAACATAAGATTATGAAGGGAATAGATAGGATAGATGCGGGCAGGTTGTTTCCACTGGCGGGTGAAAGCAGAACTAGGGGGCATAGCCTCAAAATAAGGGGAAGTAGATTTAGGACTGAGATTAGGAGGAACTTCTTCACCCAAAGGGTTGCTGAATCTATGGAATTCCTTGCCCAGTGAAGCAGTAGAGGCTCCTTCATTAAATGTTTTTAAGATAAAGATAGATAGTTTTTTGAAGAATAAAGGGATTAAGGGTTATGGTGTTCGGGCCGAAAGTGGAGCTGAGTCCACAAAAGATCAGCCATGACCTCACTGAATGGTGGAGCAGGCTCGAGGGGCCAGATGGCCTACTCCTGCTCCTAGTTCTTATGTTCTTATGTACCCCCCCCCATTTGTTCCATGAACCCCCTCAGTTCCCTTGCCATTGCCGGGGCCCTGCCCGTTCTGGAGCACGACCAATCCAGGTCGGGATCAAGGACTGTATTGAAGTCCACACCCATAATCAGCTTGTGCGAATCCAAGTCGGGGATTTTCCTCAGCAACCTTTTGATGGAATTTACATCATCCCAGTTTGGAGCGTAAACGTTCACTAGGACCACCTCACCCCCTCAAGCTTACCCCGGACCATGAGAAATCTACCACCCCCATCCGCAACTGTGCTGTCCGCCTCAAATTGAACCCGTTTGTTAATCATGATCGCGACCCCTCTGGCCTTAGCGTCAAGCCCCGAATGGAAGACCTGGCTAACCCAGCCCTTCCGTAATCTAATCTGGTCCGCCACTCTCAAATGTGTCTCCTGCTGCAACATTACATCCGCCTTTAGAGCCCGTAAGTGCGCGAACACACGTGCCCTCTTGACCGGCCCTTTTAACTCTCGAACATTCCAGGTGATCAGCCTGTTGGAGGGCACCCTGTCCCCCCCCTCTGCGCGATCAGCCATCCCCCTTCTTGGGCCCACCACCTGCCCATGTGCCGCACCCCTGCTCCGCCTCTTGGCAGCTCCCACCCCCGACATCGTCCCTGTTACCTGATTCAGTTCCCTCGCTCGTCAGCAGATCATCTTCCTCCCCCCCCCCCCCCCCCCTCCCTCCCCCCCCCCCCTCAGCAACAACCCCCTGTAACCTAATCCCGCCATATACTAGCTGTATACACACCCCCACCTTGCTCCCATTGACTAGCTCAAAGCAGCTAGCCTGGTGACTCTCACCTCCGGCGCCACCATGTCTCCACCTATTGTCCCCCGCTCCCCTCGCCATCAACACCACTCCCCAGAACAGCCCTGTTGGAGCAATCGCTCTGGGACCGAAACAGAGAGAAAACCAACCAAGACAAAGCTCGCTCCCACAATGGTGCAATTCAAACTGTGTAATGAGGTGGGCGCTACCACCCACCCTCCTCCCAACATTACCAGAAAAATAGCAAAAAGAACCCGTACAGCCCCCCAGCACCCAATAACTTAACCTTTAACTATGACTTTGGCTTTAACTTTAAAACTTTCAAACAGGCAAAAACAAACACAAGAACACCCCAAATTTTAAGTAAAAGAACATGCCGAACGACATCGCTAACACGAAGGCAATCCACAAACATCCCTTGAAACACTCTAACTTGAGTCCATGGGTTTGGCACCAGTCATGCCCCTTAGCTAAGTCCATTGCTTCCTCCGGGCCGTCAAAATAATGATGCTGTTCCCGGTATGTGACCCAAAGCCACGCCGGAAAAAGTAGCCCGAACTTGACCTTCTTTTTCAACAGGATCTCTTTAATTTGTCTGTAGGCTGCCCTCCTTCTGGCCACCTCCTGGCCTAGATCCTGATAGATGAGCAGCTCTTCGTGTTCTTGGCCCACTGTAGGACCCGCACCTTGTCCACGAATCTATGGAACCTGACCACCATCGCCCGGGGGGCCCCCCCTCACCCTCGCGGCTGCCTCGCCTGCACTCTGTGTGCCCTGTCCAGCTCCAACGGACGCGGGTAGAAATCCTCCCCCACCAGCTTCTGCAGCATGTCTGCCACATATGCCGTGGCATCCACTCCCTCGGTCCCCTCCGGGAGCCCAATGATTCTCAGATTCTGCCGGCGAGACCTATTTTCCAGGTCCTCCAGCCTGTCCATCAGCCTTGATTGTTGCTCCTTCAACTTTCGTATTTCCACGTCCGCTGCCGTTAGGAAATCTGCCTGCTCCTCCACTGTCTTCTCCAATGCCTGGACCTTCTTATCCTGGGCGTCCAGCCTTTGGTCCAGTCGCTCCGCTGCTTTCTGAAGCGGTTCCAAATTATCCCGCTTCAGTGCTGCAAAGCTCTCCTTCATGACCTTCAGCATGTTGTCCAGTGCTGTCTGGACCGTCCGTTCTGTGGTCTGTTCGTCGGCCATCTTTCCTCCCACTTGAACTTGCACACCACCTTTGTTCAGCCCCTTCTTCGCCTGTTTTCGCTCCCTTCTACTCCTTAAGTCCAGACAACTCTGTACGGATCCAGATCTACAGTGCTGTTGTTTTCCCCTCCAGCGCTCAAAAGTTCGAAAAAGTCGGGGAAAAGGTCTAAAAGTCTGACCGGAGCGAGAGCCACCAAATGCGCGACTTACTTCCTCATAGCCGCCACCGGAAGTCCTTAAAAGCGAATGTTAAGCTGCTCACGAAGTATCTGGCACTCCAGTTGGAGTCTTGCCTTCCAAGTTTAATTTCGGAGGATCAAACAAGCTTTGTAAATGGCCGTCAATTATCATCCTAAAAATGTCTTTTAAATGTTATTCCACGCCCCCCCCCCCCCGCACCCAGTCAGAGTTGATAGTATCTCCCAACACTGAGAACGTTTTTGACAGGGTGGAATAGGAATATTATTTGAGGTTCTCAGGAGATTTGGGTTTAGCCATAAATTTACCTCTTGGATCCGCTTGTTATATAATGCCCCTATGACCAGCGTTTGCACTGACACTTTATGTTCAGATTAGTTCACCTTGAATAGGGACACTAGGCAGGGCTGTCCACTCTCTCCACTTTTATTCGCCCTGGCAAAAGCCATTATCTATAGCCCTGAGGGCTTCTAGTTAATGGAGAAGTATTAAATCGAAATGGGGTGGTACATCAGGTATCTCTTTATGCAGATACAGACCCAACTCCCGCCACTGAAGGCATAATGAAGACACTTAATACTTGGCCATAAGTTAAATCTAGGTGTGGTGAATGTATTACTGCTACCATTCACCATTGTAATTGCATTACATTGTATTGTATTATGTTGATGCCCTTGTGGGCTCTGCCTGTGGCTCCGCCCCCTCGGGGGAGTTATATAGAGCTTCAGCCAGTAGGTGGTACTCAGTACAGAGCAGTCGCAGGCAGGCACAGTTCTAGCTGATTAAAACCACTGTTCACTTCAACTCTCCGTCTCGTGTGAATTGATGGTCGCATCACTAGGCAAGAGCGAATGTTTTCTGGTTAACCGCCCTGGGAGGCAAGCCTTTAGGTACGTTACCTTTCTGCCTCTCTAGTACAAGGTTTTGTTACTTGGGGGTCAGGGTGGCCCACAATTGGGCCTCACTCCACAAATTGAATTATTCAAGTCTAATCAATAATATCAAAACGGACCCACAGAGATAGAACAACCATACTCTATCGTTGGCGGGCAGGATTCAATCAATAAAAAAACAAACATACTCCCGAGATTTTTATTTCTTTCAATGCCTCCCCAATTTCCTGCCCAAATCCTTTTTAATAAGATTAATAAATTGATATCTGCTTTTATTTGAGAGGCTAAGAATCCCAGAATCTGCAGCGTTCTACTCTAGAGTGATAGACAGACCGGGGGCTTGGTCCTCCCAAATGTTTTTTTTATTGGGCCGCTAATATCAAAAAAATGTTAATGTGGGTCAGTGATCCCGATTCAATCTGTGGTCAAATGGAGGCTTGTTCTTGCATTACATCCACTCTCCTTGCCTTAGTTACTGCACCTATACCCTTTTCTTTTGCTCGATTCTCCTCGAACCCAGTGGTGGTCTCCATGCTTAGAATCTGGAAACAGTTGCGACTACATTTTAAACTCCTTCCCCTGTCTTCACTGGCCCCAAACTCTAACAATCACCTTTTCTTACCTTCTGGACTGGGCTCAACACTTAACTTCTAGAAATTGAAGGGACTTGAGGACTTTGGTGACCTGTTCAAGGGGGAGGGAGGTTTGCCAGTTTTGGAGAGTTCACGGACAAATTTCAGTTACCTAACTCTAGTCTTTTTCATTACCTTCAAGTTCAAGATTTCTCTCATATGGCTTTCCCTTCCATTCTTTGGCTCCACCTTCCTCCTTGCTGAAGAGGATTCTATTCTCAGTTCAGCCTGGCATGGGGGTCTATCTCAGACATTTATGACCACGTTCTCTCATCTGGGGCGAGATTCTCCGACCCCGCCGCCGGGTCGGGAATCGCCGGGGGCTGGCGCGAATCCCGCCCCCGCTGGTTGCCGAATTCTCTGGCACCAGATATTCGGCGGGGGCAGGAATCGCGCCGCGCGGGTTGGCGGCCCCCCCCCCCGCGATTCTCCGGCCCGGATGGGCCGAAGTCCCGCTGCTAAAATGCCTGTTCCGCTGGCGTAGATTAAACCACCTACCTTACCGGCGGGACAAGGCGGCGCGGGCGGGCTCCGGGGTCCTGGGGGGGGGGGGGCGCGATCGGGGCCCACCGATCCGCGGGCGGGCCTGTGCCGTGGGGGCACTCTTTACCTTCCGCCTTCGCCACGGTCTCCACCATGGCGGAGGCAGAAGAGATTCCCTCCACTGCGCATGCGCGGGGAATGCCGTCAGCGGCCGCTAACGCTCCGTGCATGCGCCGCCCGGAGATGTCATTTCCGCGCCAGCTGGCGGGGCACCAAAGGCCTTTTCCGCCAGCTGGCGGGGCGGAAATTCGTCCGGCGCCGGCCTAGCCCCTTAAGGTTGGGGCTCGGCCCCCAAAGATGCGGAGCATTTCGCACCTTTGGGGCGGCGCGATGCCCGACTGATTTGCGCCGTTTTGGGTGCCAGTTGGCGGACATCGCGCCGATTCCGGAGAATTTCGCCCCTGATCTCTCCCCACAAGTCCGGTGGAGGACGAAATGGGAGAATAAACTGGGCCCGATACTCACAAGCGAGGTTTGGAGAGAGGCCCTTTGCAGCGTCAACTCCACGTCCTCATGTGCCCGATTCAGCTAATTCAGTTCAAGGTGCAACAAAGGTCGTACTTGACCAAGGCTAGGATGAGTGGGGTTTTTTCAAATGTTGAGAATAGACGTGATTGCGGTTTGCTTGCCCCAGCTGACCACGCGCATGTGTTTTGACCTGCCCCAAACTCGCCAACTTCTGGTCTTCCTTTTTTAGCACCATATCGGAGATACTCCATTTGGATTTACTCCCCTCCCCGCTGGTAGTACATTTGGGGTTTCGGATTCACTGGCAGTTCACTCTGGAGTAAAGGTGTGAGGTGGACGTCGTCGCCTTGGTCTCACTGAAAGCCCGGAGGCGGATACTGTTGGGTTGGAAATCTCCCGTTCCACCAGTGCCTCTGATTGGTTGGGGATTAAATGAACTTAAGAGAAAATTTAATTCCCCATCAGATGTGCGGTGGAAAGATTCTATCTGAGATGGCAACCGTTTATTTCCTTTTTTCAAGTTTTAGACACCGTCAGCTATTAGAGGTTTTAGCATAGTGTTTAAGTTTTGTTAAACTTTTTCTTTGTGGTTCTTGATTTTTGTATTTCTGCTGATTCTTTGTTATTATAAAAAACTTTGACAAACATACTTTAAAAAAAATATTAATTGACCCCTTCTCATTGCACAATATCAAATCTAGCGTATCCTGTTCGCTAATTGATCCCTCAAAATACTGGTCTAAAAAAAACCATCTCGTACACACTCCAGGAATTCATCCGTGTAGTATTTTTGCTAATTTGATCTGTCTAATCAATATGCACATGAAGGACACCAGTAATTACTGTAACACCCTTGTCATATACATTTCCAATTTCCTGTTCAATGTCACTCCCTACCTTACCATTACGGTTTGGAGACCTAGGGTGGCATGGTAGCACAGTGGTTGACACTGTTCCTTCACAGCGCCAGGACCCGGGTTCGATTCCCGGCTTGGGTCACTGTCTGTGCGGAATCTGCACGTTCTCCCTGTGTCTGCGTGACTTTCCTCCGGGTGCTCCGGTTTCCTCCCACAAGTCCCGAAAAACGTGCTGTTAGGTGAACTGGACATTATGAATTCTCCATCAGTGTACCCAAACAGGCGCCTTAGTGTGGCGACTAGGGGATTTTCACAGTAATTTCATTGCAGTGTTAATGTAACCCACTTGTGACACTAATAAATATTATTATAGCTAACACCCACTAATGTTTTCCACCCCTTATTGCTTCTTAGACCCATCCAGACTGATTTGATGGGCGAGATTCTCCGACCCCCGCCGGGTCGGAGAATCCCCGGGGGCTGGCGTGAATCCCGCCCCCGCCGGTTGCCGAATTCTCCACCACCGGATATTCGGCGGGGGCAGGAATCGCGCCGCGCCGGTTGGCGGGCCACCCCCCGCGATTCTCCGGCCCGAACGGGCCGAAGTCCCGCCGCTAAAATGCCTGTCCCGCTGGCGTAGATTAAACCACCTACCTTACCGGCGGGACAAGGCGGCGCAGGCGGGCTCCGGGGTCCTGGGGGGGGCCTGGCCCACGATCGGGGCCCACCGATCCGCGGGCGGGCCTGTGCCGTGGGGGCACTCTTTCCCTTCCGTCTCTGCCACGGTCTCCACCATGGCGGAGGTGGAAGAGACTCCCTCCACTGCGCATGCGTGGGAAACTGTCAGCGGCCGCTGCCGCGCATGCGCCGCCCGGAGATGTCATTTCCGCGCCAGCTGGCGGGGCAACAAAGGCCGTTTCCGCCAGCTGGCGAGGCGGAAATTCCTCCGGCGTCGGCCGAGCCCCTCAATGTTGGGGCTCGGCCCCCAAAGATGCGGAGCATTCCGCACCTTTGGGGCGGCGCGATGCCCGTCTGATTGGCGCCGTTTTGGGCGCCAGTCGGCGGACATCGCGCCGTTTCCGGAGAATTTCGCCCGTTCTTTAATTTAGTCCCTAGTGTTTGATAATCCCCAAACAGGTCCTCTTTCCTAGTCTTACCTATGTTGTTAGTCCCAACGTGGACCACAACAACTGGATCCTCCCCCTCCCTCTCCAAAATCCTTTCAAGCTGTTCAGAGATGTCCCTCACCCTGGCACCGGGCAGGCAACATACCATGCGGGACTCACGATCTGGCTTACAAAGGATGCCATCAATCCCCCTAATTATAGAATCCCCTATAACTACCGCTTGTCTTTTTGCTCCCCCCTCTTGAATGGCTTCCTGAACCACGGTGCAGTGGTCAGTCAACACATCCTCCCTACAGCCCTCTTCCTCATCCACACAGGGAGCAAGTACCTCATACCTGTTGGACAAGGTCAAGGGCTGAGGCTCCTCAACTCCTAAACTCAGGATCCCCTACCTGCCTCCCTTGCAGTCACACCACTCTGTCCCTGACCACTGACCGAATTAACAGTACTTATTCTACGGGTGTGACTGCCTCCTGAAACAAAGCGTCCAGGTAATGTTCCCCCTCCCTGATGTGCCGCAGTGTGTGCAGCTCGGTCTCCAGCTCATCAATTCTGAGCTGAAGTTCCATGAGCAGCCAACACTTGCTGCAGATGTGGTCACTGACAGTCTCAATGGGATCCACCAGT
This sequence comes from Scyliorhinus torazame, assembly GCF_047496885.1. Taxonomy (NCBI): domain Eukaryota; kingdom Metazoa; phylum Chordata; class Chondrichthyes; order Carcharhiniformes; family Scyliorhinidae; genus Scyliorhinus; species Scyliorhinus torazame. The sequence continues at coordinate 139,468,107 of NC_092714.1, read as the reverse complement.
TCCATCATCATACAGCAACAGCACATCACCTGTCCAGCCATATTCAACTAGTTAATTAATTTAAATAATTTTTAAAAATTTTTATAGAACCTCAAGGATAAACCCGAACACCAACAAAAACACAGCCCTGTCTCGCCACTCACCCGAACTCAGTCACTCACCTAAACTCAGATGCACTCTGTTCCAATCAGCACTCAGTCACTCACCTAAACTCAGATGCACTCTGTTCCAATCAGCACTCAGTCACTCACCTAAACTCAGATGCACTCTGTTCCAATCAGCACTCAGTCACTCACCTAAACTCAGATGCACTCTGTTCCAATCAGCTCTCAGTCACTCACCTAAACTCAGATGCACTCTGTTCCAATCAGCACTCAGTCACTCACCTAAACTCAGATGCACTCTGTTCCAATCAGCACTCCGTGTCTAAAGGCACTCCTGCCACACCTTTTGTACCCTGCCTGATTTCCAATGAGCCAATAGGCTCACTCCAGGAAGTGGAGTCTCCAACTGCCACTCGACCTGCAAACTCAGGTCGACAGTGACCCAAGCTGGGAATCGAACCTGGGACCCTCGAGCTGTGAAGCAACAGTGTTAACCACTGTGCTACCATGCCTTCTCCCTGATTTCTATACCCACACCGTTCCTCTCCCTAGTGAACACTGACATAAAATATTCATTTAGAACCTTACCTATATCCTCCAGCTCCACACACAAATTACCATTCTGGTCCTTAATGGACCTTACTCTTTCCCTAGTTATCCTTTGACCCTTAATATATTTGTTATAACCTTGGTTCAACTGACACCTACGGAACCCTTATGAGTTTCCCCGCTGAGGGGCAGTGAGGCTGGAGAGTTTTCCAGTATAAAGCCGGCCAGACACTCACTCGGATGGACTGCCCAGGAATAGGGCCTTTCACTTAGGTGCTCCCAGAAAGAGGAGGCCAAGATGCAATTACATTGCAGGTAAATGGACACAGGCTGCACATAGAGCTGGACACTGGGGCAGTGGTATCCATGGTGGCCCAGAACACGTATGACTGCATCAGACATTGATTTTAGCAAAAATCTATTGGCTCGTTAAGCTATGTATATGGGGGAGCAGCTGCAGATCTTGGGATGGGGTTGACCCCGTTGTTTATGGTCATCAATCAGCCCAACTCCCTCGGATCATGGTTCGTGGGTGATAGTGCCAGTCTCCTGGCTGCCCCATCTTAGAATTCCTACAGCACAGAAGGATGCCATATGGCCCATCGAGTCTGCACCGACCCTCTGAAAGAGCACCCTACCTAGACCCTCTACTCTGCCCTGATCCCACCTAACCTTAACATCCTTGGGCACAAAGGGACAAGTTAGCAGGACCAACACACCTGACCTGCTCAATAAGGCCAGTAAGAGCGGCAGACATGTGCAGCAAGGCAGAACAGGACATACCAAAACGAGCCGGATTGCTGTCACAATCACCGACCTACCCACCAGTAAGCCAATGGATGGAACTCCTAACACAGGAGTTCCTTAACATAGAAATGCTATAAAGAAGGAGATTATGGCGACAGTGAAGTCTGGGATCGCAGATGCCTTGGTCCCCTTCAAGGTGGTGATGGAAAAGACGGTGACTGGAGCACAGGAGGCGACGATGTGGGAGCTCAAGAAGGCGGCTACCATCCAAGGCTACCGGATTGTCTCTTGGAAGCAGAGATGGCAAGGTTGGTGGTGGCCGAGAGAGCACTCAAGGAGAAGGTGAAGGACCAAGAGAACCGGTCATGCCATCAGAGCCTCCGAATTGTGGGTCTGCTGGAGGGCACTGAGGGCAGAAACACAACGTAATACATAGCACAGGTGCTGGGTGTAACCTGGTCGGGGGCGAAAGCTTCCCCAAGCATCTAGAAGTGGACAGAGCCCACAGGTCAATCCGGCAGAGGCCAAAAACAGGAGCACCACCACAAATCATCATTGGCAAGTTCCAAATTTCTAAGATAAGGAGAGAACCTTAACTGGGCAAGGCGCATGTGATCTTGCAAATGGGAAAGGCACAACATCCGTGTGCAGCAAGACATTGGAGCAGACCTAGCCAAGCATCGGGCTGAATTAAAGGGAGCCAAAATGGCTCTGTTCAAAAGCAAGGTAAGGTTCAGGAGCTGGCCAAACTGTGGGTGACCACCCCAGAACAGGGAACATTATTCAACTACACCAGACGAAGCGGAGGAGTTCTTCCGAAAGAAGGGCTGGGGAAGCATCAGCAATATCAATAATGAACACAAACGAATAATTGCACGGGATGATGTTGCCTTGCTTTCACATGAACGCAAGCCCCAGGAGGGAGGGGGAAGAGGGCAAATCAGGTACCAAAACAGGAAAGGAGAGGGTGGGGGTGGGGGAGGGACAGAAAACAGAAACACAACGAGCAATGGGGGGGATCACTCCCATGGGGGGGGGGGGGGGGGGGGGGGGGGGGGTAGCCATCACACTCGCGAGCATGCTAGCACAGGGAAGTAAGAGGAGTGGGTGGCCATGGCACAGCACCCGCATGGAGAGAGTGTGCCTGGCAGTGGGGGGGGGGGGAGAGACAGGAGGGCTGGACGGACCCGGTGGAGATCGAAGGGCACAGGTTGGGGGAGGGGGGCGTGTAGAACAGGTCGTACATGGCGACGACAGGAACAAAGACATCGTACACGGCCATCTTGGAGAGCACCCAAACAAAAAGAAACGCTGGGGAGCAGGGGCACACCCACATGGCGAATATGGCGACGACGGCCATCTTGCATGACCCCTGGACAAAGGGACAATGAACCCTTCATGCACATCCACATGGAGTATGGCTGACACCGCAGGAATAGGGGGAAGTGCAGAAACCACCCCCCCCCCCCCCATAGAATAATCACCTGGAATGTCAGGGGACTTAACGGCCCAGTGAGAAGATCCAGAGTCTTTGAATATTTGAAAAGCCGGAGGACCGAAGTAATCCTCCAAGAAACACATCTGAGGGTAAGAAAATACTGGGTGGGACAGACATTCCAAGCATCTTACGGGACATGGAGAGTTGCCATACTGCTCAATAAGAAAATGGCCTTTACAGCGACGAAGATGGTTACCGGCCCAGGTTGATGAAATGTCATGGTTAGCGGTGTCCTGGAAGCGGCACCAGGGGTGCTTGTGAATGTGTATGTTCCCAACGCAGTCTTTGTAAAGAAAACCCTGACATAGACTCCCACTGACTCATCAAGGTGGGGTGAGGGGGAATGTTAATTGCGTACAGAACCCAAGGGTGGACAGGTCCAGCACCAAATCGGGGAAACAGTTGAACATGGCTAGAGAACTGAACGCTTTATGGAGCAGATGAGGGCTTGATCAAGGTTCTTGATTAATAAGGGAATCAGGGTTATGGGGAGAAGGCAGGAGAATGGGGATGAGAAAATATCAGCCATGATTGAATGGCGGAGCAGACTCGATGGGCCGAGTGGCCTAATTCTGCTCCTATGTCTTATGGTCTTCTCCCTGGTCCACAGGGTTTACACCAGGATCAACTTCTTTGAAGTGGGAAAATGGAAAATTGGTGCTTCCATAGGCGGAATACTCCGCAATAGTAATCTCCGACCATGCACCACACTACGTGGATGTGAGGTTGGAGATGGGCTGGGGTGTCTCACTCTCCACATTCTGGGAGGCACTGAAGGCAGTGAGAAGGTGGGGAGATTATAGTATACAGGGCTCTGAGAGATAGGGAGTAGAGGGAAGCTAGGCAGCAGCTGGTTGACTCCAGGCTGGATGTTGACCAGCGGTACTCCATGGCCCCAACCACGGAAGTACTGGCGGAGAGGGAAGAACTACAAATGGAATTTGAGCATGGAGAGCAATAAACCACGCCTCCAGACACGTGGGTCCTTCTATGAGCCTGGTGACAAGTCCAGCCGCCTGCTGGCTCACCAGCTGAGAAAGCAAGCAGGGACAAGGGAAATAGCATAGGTGAAGGATAGGAACGGCAAACTTGTCACAGCGCCAGATGAAATTAATAAGACCATTGCGATGTTCTACCAATGGCTGTACACTTTCGAGCCCCACCGGGGGGTAGGGGACGCACACACACACACACACACTCAGAGATGAAGCGGTTCTTCAATGTACTGGATATGCCAGTTGTAGGGGAGGAAAAGAGAAGAGGCCTGTAAGCAGCACTAGAACTAGGGAAAGTCCTGAACAGTATTAACTCCACGCAGGCTGGGAAGATGCCGGAGCCGGACGGATTCCCGGTGGACTTCTACAAACAATTTGCGCCAGCACTGGCCCTGCACCTGCGGGAGATGTTCATTGACTCGCTATCAAGGGGACACTGCCACCAGCACTGGCTCAGGCCTCTATATCACTGTTCCCTAAAAAGGACAAAGTCCTGATGGAGTGCCGGTCATACAGACCCATCTCACTCCTAACCACTGACACTAAAATCCTGGTGAAGGCCCAGGCGAGGCGACTGGGGAGTTGCATTCCAGAGGGAGTCGCGGAGGATCATACGGGCTTTGTCAAGGGTAGACAACTAACAGCGAACATCAGGCGCCTGCCGAACGTGATCATGACCCCACCCGGGGAGGAGACACCAGAGGTGATCATCTCCCTGGACACAGAAAAAGCCTTCAACTGGGATGAATGGAAGTACCTTATGGTGGTAATGGAAGGGCCAGGGTTCAACTTGCGGGTGAAACTACTGTACATGGCGAAAATGCGGACAAACGCCACCAGTTCTAGATACATCTGACTGCACAGAGACACGAGGCAAGGTTGCCCTTTATTCCCGTTCCTCTTTGCCCTGGCAATTGAGCCACCGACATCACTGTTAGAGTGGCGAATGGGTGGAGAGGCATTCAAAGGGGAGACAGAGAAGACAGAGTCGCACTCTACGCTGATGACCTGCTCCTCTACGTCTCAAAGCCCCTGGCCAGCATGGGAGGATTAATGGAACTTCTAAGGGAGTTCAGAGCCTTCTCAGGTTACAAACTTAACCTGAGCAAACGCAAAATCTTTCCTATGAATCCGCAAGGGCCGAAACTGAGTGGGGGAAATTGCCATTCAAACTGATCCAAACCAAATTCCGATACCAGGGGATCCAAATAGCCCACGGCTGGACACAGATCCACAAATAGAACCTGACGACTCTGATGCAAGAGGTAAAAAGGGACCTGCAAAGGTGGGACACGCTCCCGCTTTCCCTGCCGTGGAGTGCGCAGGCAAACAAGTTGAACGTTCTTTTTCCTGTTCAAATCCCTCCCGATTTTCATACACAAGGCCTTTTTCCCCAAAGTTCATAAACTAATCATGACGTATGTGTGCGTGTGTGTGTGTGGGGGGGGGGGGGGCGAGGATTAGGAAGAAGATTCTACACAGAAGGAAAAACATGGGAGACCCTGCCCACCCAAACCTCCAATTCTACCACTAGGCAGCTACCGCAGAAAGGATACGGGGATGGGTGAAGGAACCGGGAGCAGAATGGATCAGAATGGAGGAGAGTTCCTGCAATGGGACATCCCTCCAAACACTGGCCATGGCCGCACTCCCATCCCCCTCAAGCCAGATACACCAGCCCAGGGGTAGTGGCCACTCTGAGAACGTGGAACCAACTGCGACATCACTTCTGACCCGGATGTCCACTGTGGCTCCCATCTGCAAAAAACACAAGTTCACACCCGTGACAGTGGACGCCTCCTTCAAAAGTTGGAGACAGGATGAAGGGACACTGACGGTAGGAGACATGTAAGTAGAAGACAGGGTAGTGACCCTGGGGGACCTATGGGCAAGCTCCAGCTCCCGAAAGAGAATGAATTAAGATACAATCAAATCAAAAGCTCTGACTGTAATAAAGCCACAGTTGTACCCAACTTTAGTCTTTGTGCAATTGATCGTGCATCAACGACCACATGTTCTGGTCTTGCCCCAGACTTGTCGGGTACTGGATGTCCTTTTTTGAGGCCATGCCCAGGGTTGTGGGGGTGAGGGTGGAGCCTTGCCCGTTAGTGGCGATTTTAGGGGTATCAGAAGTCAGAACTCTTTGTGGGGAGAGGGGAGGATGCCCTAGCCTTTGCCTCCCCGATCGCCCGCCGTAGACTCCTGCTTGGCTGGCAATCGGCAGCACCACCCAAAGCTGCAGGCTGGCTGTCCTACCTGGCAGAATTTCTCAAAGTAGAGAAAATAAAATACTCCATCAGAGGAAGGCTTTCACAACACATGGAGGCTGTTCACCAACATGTTCCAAGACCTGTTCATAACCAGCAACCAATAAGTTAAGGGGAGAGGGGGGGAAAGAGAGAGTAGGAAGGGCAGGGGGGGGGGGGGAGGCAGGAAGGAGTGGGGGGGTGGGGTGATCTCTGTGAGGTTGACTTCAGGATGGAAAGCATAGTGATCACAAAGACACTTGAAGTTCTTTTCATGAACTAAACTAATTTTATTTACACTACTTGATTTAAAGTTGACACTCATTCCTATGGTAAACAAATATATTATTAAACTACACTCACTAACACTATCTCTATATTCAAACTACCATTATATTCTGTATTCTCTAGCTCTACAATGCACTCTACTCCAGTCTCCTCTAACTCTCATCTACCCTCTCCAGCTCACTAAGTCTAAGTCAGTGCAATTTATAGTACTGTCCCTTAGCTCCCTCTAGTGGCTAGTTTTAACATAACATTAGCTCTTCACATGCTATATATTTGTATACTGTCACAGGGGGAAAGGATGGACAGGGGAAAGAGGAGGTGGAACACACCAAAGGAAACGCAGGACAAATAGGAGAGAACCGAAAGGGTCAAAGGGCAATAAGAGAAAGCAACCATAGCAGATGTCCCCCCCCCCCCCCCCCCCACCCCACCCCACCCCAGCACGGGTATCAGGAGAAGACTAAGGCGAGGGGAAAGGCCGACCACCAGGGATTCTCAGACAGTGCCTCTCATAACCATAATCATTTTACAACTTTCTTTTGGTATTAACAAGCACACCCTGTTATATAAGATTTATACATCAACACTGTATATTGTGTCTGATTGAAACTATGGATGGTGTTGTAATTTTTTGGCGCATGCATTGATTTTGTCTTGTTCTATTGATATAAAACGCCAAAAGTTTAAAATGAATGACGACAGTCATGAATGGGAAGGATGAAAATCATAATCTTCAATTGAATTTTTGTATTAGTCGCCAAGGAAATAGCGCATAGCTGAGCTTCAATGGTCACAACAAAAATGTTAAGTGCAATTAGATGATTAATGATGCAGTAAATCGGGTGAAATACTATCTTATAATAAAACAATATTATATGCTGTGACGTGTGATTTATGATTCTGCTGCCAAGGTTAGAGCTTTGCTAATGTGACCTGAGCCTTTTTAGAGCATAAAATCCAATAGCTTTAAGTAAAAGACTGCCTGAGATCAATCAGTTCAATTGCTGTTTGGCGAGGGAAAAATCAATGCTCCCTTTTCTCTCTGTACCTTTGAATGTCTGGAGATTGACAGATGTTTTTTTAGGAGGTATGCAGTTTAAAACAAATTTGCTGCTGGTGTATCTGTATAATCTACTACTAAATAAAAGGCTTTACCAAGCACATTACATGCGTGCCTCACTGGTTCAAGCTAATTTCACCGTATTTCATGACATCTTTAAGGTGCTTTTATTTTAATTCCCACATTTAAGTGGCTTATTTCTGTGGTAGGGTGGGAATCAACCACAAATTCTTTGCAAAATTTGGCCCTGGTATTCTTATGAATGTTTCATAAATCATTTCAATCCTCTAATTTTCATGGCAGAGTCCTTTATCCTTCATAAAGCAAGAATCCATACGGGAGTAAATCAAGAAGCACTTCTAGCTCACAAAGAGATCCAGAAAACATACCCCCTTGTGCATACTAGGTCAATTGAAATTTTCAAGATTAATAAATGCAAGGTAAGGCTACCAAGGGATATGGTGAAAAGAGTGGTAAATGGAAATGAGATACAAATATCCACAATCTGCCTGAATAGCTGAACAAGTTTGAGGGTCTGAATGGCCTGTGGCTGTTCCTAATGTTTCTTATGTCAGGAACATGAAACTCACCAGCTCTAGGGGAACATCTGATGGAAATTGAAGCACACACATACACATATCTTGGAGTTTGTGCCAAGAGCGACCAATTCCTGCATCCTGACGGATTAGAGCACTAAACCTAACCAAGGAATATCTGGGATACTACACAGTCTCCTACACAAATCTAAATAAGGAGAATTTGGAGTTTATATGTGGAAGTAACAAACTTGGTACAATATTATACACTGAGCTAGTCTTACTTGAAGGTTCTTTTCCATGAATAAACTTTTATCAATAGATGACTACATTCCTGATCTGTACAATCATAAAAAGAAAGGCACTACCTTCTATGTATTTTGGGTGTCTCACATCATAGTAGAACACAACTAATTCAGCATCTTAGGAACACTCAAGAAGTCCTTTCGAGCCACGTTCACAGAAGCAAAGACTACCTGCACGTATCGCCTACCATGTTAAGTTCCGGAAGCACGCAAGAAAACAAAGTCAGTACACTCTCAAAAATCAGATAAAGTGCTCTGTCATAATATTAAGTCACTTACTGTTATAATCTGCATAATGTCAAACTTGAGGTCAGGCCTAGTTGTGCTGAGTATTTCTTATACATGGGTTGGTATATTGTTATAGCTGCATAATATTATGGTTCATCTAATGTTGTGAAAATACAACCCGAAAGGATATTCAGGGTAGGTGGATTGGCCATGCTAAATTGCCCCTTAATTGGAAAAAAAAGAATTGGGTACTCCAATCGTATAAAAAACAAAAAACTCCCTCCATCATTTGCGCCAACAACTGTAGCAACTCGCCAAGGTTCCTGCAACAGCAGCTTCCAAACCTGCAAGCTCTGTCACCTAGAAGGACAAGGCAGCAAGTTAACTGGAACATGCAGGTTTCCCCTCCAAGCCACACACCATCCTTACTTGGAATTATATCACCGTTCCTTCACTATCGCTAAGTCAAAATCCTGAACTCCCTTCCAACAGCACTAAGTACCTACACCACAAGATCTGCACAATTTCAAGAAGGTGGCTCACCAAGACCTTAGTGAGGGCAATTAGAGATGGTCAATAAATTTGGTCTTGCCTGCGATACTCACATCTGAGAAATTAATTTTTGAAACAAAGCAGGATCATGTTGGCTATGGTATAACTGAATACAGTACCTAACAGTGGTTAGTACTGCTGCCTCACGGTGCCAAGGACCCGGGTGTGATCCCGGCCCTGGGTCACTGTCCATGTGGAGTTTGCATATTTTCCCCATGTCTGCGTGGGTCTCACCCCCACAACCCAAAGATGTGCAGGTAAGTGGATTGGCCACACTAAATTGCCTCTTAATTGGAATAAAATAACTCTAAATTTAAAAAAACAGCACTGGAGGTGTTGATCCTATTTCGTACAATCTACTTATGCAAAGTTGAATTGCCTGTAATAGAATAAACGTAATGAAAGTACCACAGCAGTATGAACATAAACTATGACATGAACATGCGTTAGTTAAGGATACCTCCACATTTTATCTGGATTCATCCTCAGCACCAGCAACAAATTTCACATTAATTTTTGCATTATTACAGTAATAAAAATCAAAGCTAATTTGTTGCGACAGTCTAACCAAAGTAATATTTGGTATTTCACACGGTGATGCAGTGGTTAGCACTGCTGCCTCACAGTCCAACAGAAATAACACTTAGGTTAGCAGAGAGTCGAACTCATAGAGAACTGTGCTAACTGTGCTACTGGTTCAATAAATCAGATTTAACTAACTTCAAGGTCTGGAGTATCTTTTGGTTAAAGCTGTATCCAGTTGCAGCTGTGTTATCCCAGAGTACATAACACAACATGCTACCAGGAGACTGCTTAATCTAGGTGGTTTACCTCAGTCCGTTCCCTGACGACCAGCGAATGTATCCCGGCACCATGGAGAAGATTCAGGCTCCTCACCAGCTCAGGACCTCCGGCAATCTCAGTGCCAACTGGCGGACATTCAAGCAAAAGTTTTTGCTGTACATCGAAGCTTCAGACCTCGTCTGTGCGTCTGATACAAGAAAGATTGCACTTCTCCTCTCGACTGCAGGTGATCAAGCCATCGAACTCTTCAACTCTTTTCACTTCACCGAAGGCCAGGACAAGACAAAGTTTCAGACCATCCTGGACAAGTTTGACAGTCACAGTGAAGTGGACACCAATGAAATCTCCGAGCGCTACATATTCACACCGCGTCTACAAGGTAAAGATGAATCTTTCAATTCCTTCTTAACTAACCTCCGCCTGCTAGAGCTGTCCTGCAACTTTGGTGATATTGCTGACTCCATGATCAGAGACCAAATCGCTTTTGGAGTTCATTCTGATCCTCTGAGAGAGCAGCTACTGAAAATTAAGCATATGACCCTGCCAGTTGCAATTGAAACATGCAGTGCATGAGCACGCCAAAAATCGCTATGCCCAGTACAAATCGGTTGAAAATGAGAAACTTGCCTCCCACGAGGCAGAGTGTGTGCAGGCCATCTCCCGGATGCAGCGCCTCAGCATTGATGAATGCGGCCATTTTGCGCGCTTTTCCCGGGGCCCCACGCATGCACGATGCAAACGGGATAACGAAGCGGCCAATACCCGCACTGCGCATGTGCGACGACGAATGGAGCATCAGGACGCCGACGTCATGACGTGCTCGAACTGCGGCAACGCCAACTTAAAAAAAACACTGCCCTGCAAGAGGCAGGCGATGTTTAAACTGCGGGAAGCCTGGACACTATGCAGCCTTGTGCAGGTCTGCACCACCAGTCAGGGGCCAGCGCTCCCAATTCTGACGACGGCGCGTTCAGAGTGTGCAACAACGATTACAGGATTCTGATCCTGGCAGCACAACGGATCCAGAGGAAGAATGCCTGGACTCCGCCTACTGTGTGGGCGTCATTACCAAATGTGAATATGCCACATCCAACTCATCACAAATTCAATCCATCCTCGCTGTGGATTCTGCGGACGAATAGCATGCGGGTGATGCAAGTCAACCACTGCTCCATCCAGTTTAAACTGGACACAGGTGCTTCTGCCAACCTCCTCTCACAGGCAGATTTCAAACGCATCAAGAAGCCCCCCCAAGGTCCTTCCAGCAGCCTGCAGGCTCCTGGACTACAACAGAAATGCCATCACGGCACTGGGATCCTGCCATCTACTCGTCTCCAACAAGAGCACCCATGCACGGTTATGTCAAGATCGTGCTTCTCCTCTCTTGTCAAGCCAAACAGGGCATCCCTACTTGGCGCGCATGCCTGCAAGCAGCTGAACCTCGTGCAGTGGGTTTACACAACGACATCCTCCAATGTGGATCTTCAGGCCGGCATTGACGACATCTTCGCTCAGTATCCGGATGTGTTCGACGGGATGGGCACGCTGCCATATCGATGCAGGATTCTGCTACGACCTGATGCCAAGCCAGTGGTCCACGCACCACGCCGGGTCCCGGCCCCGCTGAGGGAGCACCTGAAGGCACAGCTCAAGGATCTTCAGCAACAGGGCATCATTTCCAAGGTAACCGAACCGACTGACTGGGTCAGCTCGATGATATGTGTTAGAAAGCCTTCGGGAGACCTGCGCATCTGCATTGATCCCAAGGATCTCAATAAGAATATAATGCGTGAACACTATCCAATCCCAAAGCGGGAGGAACTCACCAGTGAGATGGCACACGCACGTTTTTTCACCAAGTTAGATGCGTCACATGGATTTTGACAAATCCAGCTGGATGAGTCCAGCAGAAGGCACTGCACCTTCAACACACCGTTTGGCAAATACTGCTATAATCGCTTGCCATTTGGCATTGTCTCGGCATCGGAGATTTTCCATCGCATCATGGAGCAGATGATGGCGGGCATTGAAGTACGTGTACGTGGACAACATCATTATATGGTCCACAGCCCCTGAAGAGCATGTTTCCCGTCTCCAGCAGGTATTCCGCCGTGTCCATGCCAATGGCCTGAAGCTGAACAGTTCCAAATGTTGCTTTGGCATGTCGACACTCAAGTTCCTAGATGACCAGATCTCTCAGCAGGGCGTGCGCCCGGACACAGACAAGGTCAAGGCCATCAAAGCCATGAAGGTCCCTGAAGACAAGAAGGCGGTGTTGCGCTTCCTTGGCATGGTCAATTTTCTGGGCAAGTTCATCCCAAACCTGGCCTCTCACACCACGGCCCTACGAAACCTGGTGAAAAAGTCCACTGCCTTTGAGTGGAAGGCAGCACATCAGGCAGAGTGGTTGGAGCTTAAAGCCAGGCTCACCACTGCACCAGTCTTGCCATTTTACGACCCAGACAGGGAGACGAAGATCTCAACAGATGCAAGCCAGGATGGCATCGGTGTGGTGCTGCTTCAACGCGATGACACTTCATCCTGGGCACTGGTAGCCTACGCATCAAGGGCCATGACGCCCACCGAAACAAGGTATGCGCAGATAGAGAAGGAATGCCTGGGTCTTCTCACTGGCATTCTCAAGTTTCACGACTATGTCTATGGCCTGCCGACATTCACTGTCGAGACGGATCATAGGCCTCTGGTCCACATTATCCACAAGGACCTGAGCGACATGACGCCTCGGTTGCAGCTCATCCTCCTCAAACTCAGAAGGTACGACTTTGACTTAGTGTACACGCCTGGCAAGGAGCTCATCATCATCACTGATGCATTGTCCCGCTCCATCACATTGCCTAGTGAACCGCTGGAAATCATCCGGCAGATTGAATCACAGGTGCAGCTGTATGCTAGCACCCTCCTGGCGTCTGATGAGAAGTTGGTTCGTATCCGTGAGGAGACAGCCAAAGACTCCCTCTTGCAGCATGTCATGCACCACCTCGCCAATGGCTGGCAGAAAGGGCAGTGCCCTCAATTTTACAATGTAAAGGACGACCTGATGGTGATTGATGGTATCCTCCTCAAGCTGGACCGGATTGTCATTCCACTCAGTCTCCAGAGCTTGGTGCTCCACCAAATCCATGAGGGACACCTGGGCGTTGAGAAGTGCAGACGCGGAGCCAGGCAGGTTGTCTACTGGCCCGGTATTAGCCAGGACATCTCGAACATGGTCCTCAACTGTGCGACCTGTCAATGCTTCCAGCCAGCCCAAAGCAAGGAGACGCTCCAGCAGCATGAAATCGAGACCTCCCCGTGGTCCAAGGTTGGCATCGACCTCTTTCGTGCGAATGGTCGTGACTACGTGTTGATTATTGACTATTTCTCCAATTACCCTGAAGTCGTGAAGCTCTCAGACCTCACATTTTGGACTGTCATCAAGGCCTGTAAGGATACGTTCTCCAGGCATGGTATCCCACTCACTGTCATGAGTGACAATGGCCCGTGCTTCAACAGCCACGAGTGGTCTATGTTTGCCAAGTCATACCATTTCAAACATGTCACTTCCAGCCCACACTATCCGCAGTCCAATGGGAAGGTTGAAAAAGAGGTGCACATTGTGAAACAGCTCATCTGCAAGGCCGTGGATTCTGCTTCTGACATCTACCTCACACTGCTTGCGTACAGGGCGAACCCACTATCCACTGGCAAGTCGCCAGCTCAACTCCTGATGAACAGGGACCTGCGGACGGCACATCCAGCCATACACTTGCCCAACCTGGATCACCTCCCGGTGCTGCAGAAGGTGCAGCAGCTCCAAAACCAGAAAAGCAGGGCTCTGATGCTCATGCCACCGATTTGCCCGTGTTATCCCCGGCAGACACTGTCAGGATCAAGATACCGGATGGTGGCTGGTCTGCTCCAGCTGTCGTTGTTCGACAGGCTGCGCCCCGCTCCTATGTTGTACGTATGGCTGATGGTTCTGTTGTGTGACGAAACAGACGGGCACTGCGCAAAGTTACCTGCCCGTAACCGCTTTCTTCTCAATTTCCGTCCGTTGTTTTGCCACCTCCTGATACCTCGAACTACGAGGCCACCAGTCAGGCTCCCATCCCGCCTGTCAAGGTGCCGTCGTCCCCACCACCAACTCTCCGGTGGTCGACACGGATCAGACGCAAGCCCCAGAGACTGGACTTATGAACATTTGTTTTGTTTGCTATGTTCTGTTTTCTCACATTAGACAGCTGTCTTCACATGTAAACACGTTCACATATGCCACCGCTTGTAAATATGTTAATATATGCCACCACATGTAAGTACGTTCCCATGTGCCAACAAAACATAAAAGAAAGGGGAGATGTCATGATAATCAGACGTGCAGATAATGATATACAGGCAGGCACAGACAGGCAGCTAATGAACACAGAGAACAAGACATGACCAATGAGCAGGCAGGACACTCAGGGGTGGTATCTCATTATATGAACATCTACAGAGTGAGTCAGGGTGTATGTACAGTATCACACCTCCACCTCTAAGAGCTAGTCTGGTTCAGTCAAAGTACCACATTTAGGTTAGCAGAGAGTCAAACTCAGAACTGTGCTACTGGTTCAATAAATCAGATTGAACTAACTTCAAGGTCTGTAGTATCTTTTGGTTAAAGCTGCATCCAGTTGCAGCCTGTGTTATCCCAGAGTACATAACACAACAACCCCCACAACCCAAAGATGTGCAGGTTAGGTGGTTTGGCCACGCTAAATTGCCCCTTAATTGGAAAAAAAATAATTGGGTACTTTAAATGTATTTAAAAAACAAAACACTTGTTCAGAGCATCCAGCATTTTCTAATTAATAAAGCTGAGTAGCTATTTTTAAAACACTGCACAAACTAATTGTTGAAAAGCACAAAGTTTGACTTGGCCTGACGGCAGCAATTTGACACTTTAGTTGCAGATCTTGTCATGGAGCCATCAAGGATGTTCCCATCTGACTGACTTTTCTTAAAAAAACAACAACTAGCAACTGGTTACAACGCAGTTTGATATTGGTGATATTCCAGGTTTCTACAGGGGGTGTAGAATTAGTCACGATCATGTATCTGTGAGCATTTGCAGATTGGTTGCCACAAGGCTCTCTGGCCAATCTCCTTTGCTCAATGACAAATACATTGACAAGGTGCATAAAAAATACAATTGACTGAAGGAATGGAGGAACATTTGGACTCAAAAATCCTTGGGAAAGTCCAAACAGTTACAAGAGAAGTGAATAATAATTCAACGTCGCTCACCTGCTTGTTTGAAGTAATAAGTTTAAATGCCTCATTTACTTGCTGAGCTGTTGCCCCACCACCTACATCCAGAAAGTTGGCAGCATTTCCTCCATGAAGTTTGATGATATCCATTGTGGCCATAGCCAGCCCTGCACCATTTACTGTAAAATGAGGCAATTAGTACATGTTTAATAAAATAAAATCAGCTTGGAAAGACCTCCCAAAAAGGAAATCATAAACTTGAAAATAAAATGCTCAGACTTGAAAATATCAACATAAACTAAAATTCTCTCTATAATCAGTTTTGATTTGAAGAACTGTTTTCTTTTTCTCAATGCTTCCCCATTATTTTTGACACACTGTACTGTTTAAAGGTTTTGTCCTTTTGTTTTAAAATCTTTATAAATGTAAACTTGCACCAATAACCCACCATTTAATTCAGTTAATTGATCCTGTGTCCTAAAACAGTAAGGCATTTATTTACTGAAAATATGAAAATGCAGAAATCACGACAGAGCCAGCTTGTCCAATCAAACAGTCCATGAATAAGTACTTATCCGCCATACAGGATAACACTTCCAAACTGTAGCAATCTGGGATGGCCACTTCCCGATTACAAAATGGACACTTTGCAAAGAATGCAGGGAAAATTGGACAATACCGAAAAAGCAAGCAGGTGCAAGGTCTGTCTGTTGATTAGAGCTGTAGCTCTCAGACAAGACTGATACTGCTGAACCATCTATATACTAATGAGCCATCCCCGGGAACAAACGGCAACATTTAGGGAAACAATGCCAAGACAGACACCCCGGCGCCAGAGGAGACTAAAACAAAGCAAACCAACGGCCACCTAGGACACGCCCAGCAACCAGGGAACCCACCCCTCTATTGGAGGAAAATCGATAAGAACGATTGGGAAACAGCCCAATTAATTGGCGCCAAGTTCAAGGCCCGCCCAAAAGTGCGCGAAGCCCTTTTGGGTATAAAAAGGTTTCCCCAAGAGAGAATCTCTCTCTTGGCCTTGGCTCTCAGTGAGGAGAGACCTGCCAAAGCTGCTCCAGACCAAGTAAGTTCCAACTCAACGCACGCTACGAGATAGACGCTCCTAGTTGCTACCCTGTAAACAGCTCAACCCAGCAGCCTCAGAACCGAGCAACAGCCATTATTCCTCTGACTGAGTTGGCACTCGAAGCTAAGTATAGGCTTTTGGTAATAGTGATAGTTTAGGTTGTAGAGTTTTATGCATGAGTAGATTTGACTGTGTGTAAATAAATGAGCATTGCTTTTGAACTTACTAACTGGTGTATCTTGAGCAAACGTAATTAAACGGAGCCAAATTAAGAGACAACGGCAAGTTAGCAGCATTTACTGGCGACTCCGCCGGTACTCGACTTAGAAGTGGTCTACCCACTCCGAGTGAACCAAATTTAAATTGAGAATCCAATTGGAAACAGAAAAACCACAAGTGTAAGAACAGTACTGATCAAGCCTCCGAGATTCGGAAGTGTGTTAATGCATGCGTACTAACAGGGATATAAGGTAAACCTGAGCGATTTTGTTGCGTAAAACTGTCGGGAGTTTTGTAGGCCGGAAAATAGCGTAAGCTGTACCCCTGTTTACATCACCACTTTATCACCCCCTGTTCCAAATTTAGTAGAGAACCTAGAGAGAGAAAATGGCAATGAAGGCAATGGAACGCCTTATGAGCCCCCAGGAATTCGAGGTCGCAGCGACCAGTAGAGTAGGACAGTGTCTCGTTTGGGAAGATGAGATCAGGAAATATCTCAAAGGGAAAGGATGGCCCCTTTGGAGTGAATTCTGCGCCAATGACGAAACAGGTCCCGGGAGTATAGGACATACTTGGTGGGAGAACCTGTCAGAGATCCACAAGAAGAGCTATGGGAAAGCTCGCAAGCCGATGGCAATTGTGTCCTGTTTGGCACAATTGCGAGACACAGAGGAGGTTGGTAGGACGCTCCGTAGAGAGATAGAGGAGAGAAACAGAAGTAGTGAGGTAGACATGAGCAAAGTAGAGAAGGAGAATAGAGATTTGAGAGAGCAGTTAGCAGCAAGGACAGAGAGGCGGATAATGCCAAGAGGGCACACCAGTCTTGTCTCGCGCATTTGAGTAGTTTCCAAACGCAATACGATAAGGCCAACAGGACACGCAACGTGAGGTCTTGGTGAGACAAGAGACCAAGCAACAAGTTGAGAAATTGCAGAAACAGTGCAATGATTTGAAAGCAGCCCTACGAGCACTCCATACTTCCACAACGGAACAAAGGCAGAGCTCCGTAGACCACGCAAAGTGCCGGAAGCAAATTGCAGAATTGCAATCTCTGCTTTCCGTTCAAAATGAGTTTCAAAGCACATTTGGACCCCAGTTAGGTCTGGAAAACGGCCCCGATTGGCAGGAATTGAATGAGACTGCCCATAGATACGTACTGCCCATAGATACGTACATGGGACATGTAAGCAGGAAAAGCCCCAGAGAAAGAAAGCGCCCCAACCCCCAACCGTATAGGCAGAACACACCCCCATGAACCCTGTAACCACACACCGCAGGGCCACAGCAGAAGGAGACGCAGATTTCCTTTATACAACCCCGGTAACCGTGATCCAATTACGGGACGCGTGTGGAAAAATGACACCGTTCCTTCCCACATCAGACCCCCACCAATTTTTCGCGAAAGTCAAACAGCAGGCCACCATGTACGGCCTGGACGAGAAGGAGCAAGTGAAGCTCACAGTTTTAAGCCTCGACGCTTCAGTCGTGGCAGCCCTTCCCGACCCACAGAATGTAGAAGGAGGCACACTCCAAGAGATGCACACAGCGATCCTTGATGTGATCAGCTATAACAGAGGAGACCCCGTAGAAGGCCTAAACAAGTGTAGGCAAAAGAAAACAGAGCACCCCACAGCGTTTGCTGGACGCTTGTGGATACATTTCATAGCAGTTTTCAGAGAGTTAGCCCGCACCCATTTGTCCCCGATAACATGGCCAAATGGACTCGAATCCTAGTCTCTCACGCAACAGACGCAGGACAGAAAGATTGCGGACGAGGCCCACAATGAAAAATGGGTTTTGAAGAGATTGTCCCGCGCTTGGGAGCAATCAATCCAAAGCAAAACCACATTTATAAAACCCGATGAAGAGCAGGCATATATGAATCCAGTTAATGCGCACCAGGACCCTGCATGGGTAAATGAGGGCAGGAACAGCCCACCCCAGCCCAAAGGTCAAGAATGTTACACTTGTGGACAGTTAAGACACTTTGCACGAGAGTGCAACGCGCCCCAAAAGCAGCAGCGAAACCAACAGATATTCACCCTAAACAGGAATAGGGCAAAGCCGATCCATAGTGTCATGCGAGAGTACCTTTAAGAAATGGATGTTTAAGCAATGTACCTTTAAGAAAACAGTGATGTCAGAGAGTGGGTGGAGCGGAGCTCAATTCAGCCATTTTGGAGTTTCAGTTTGGAAAAGTGCCTGGCTCTTTTGCTGTGAGATGCTTAAAAGTAGAAAGCCAGTTTCAGACAGCAGCTTGAGAAGTTCTGGTTTGCTGTGAGTTACTTGAAGGGAGAATGCCAGTTTGAAAAAGCAGCTTGTGTGTCTGTGTGTTTCCAGAGAGCTGCAGGAAGGAAAGCAAGGTGCTGGAGCTGAAATCAACCAACCATATCTTTGCCACCCAACAGAAAATATATAGTAACTGTGACCTGTGTGTTAATGTTTTGAAGGTTTGAAGCCTTTTGGATGTTTGAAGGAACATTTTGAGGGATTATTTAGTGTTGTATTATGTTCGGGGTTATCTTTGAAGTAAGGGGTGTTAAGAGATCCAATGTTTATTTAATAGGTTAATTTGAGTTCATGGAATAAACATTGTTGTGTGTTAAAAACCACGTGCCAATAATTGTAATATTACACCTGGGGAACAAGCCGTGTGCTGGAAAAGCAACAATCCATTAAAGGGAGAGGTTGATTGAACTCCATGATACATTTTAGGGTTCTGAAAACACCTCGCCCATAACAATAGCGTTAGCGCCCATTCAGAGAATGCAGACATGAACAGCACCAACTGACTGTGTTCAGGCTCCCCAACTTGGGCCTGCGACACTCTTTGGGACAAGTCCGGTAGACCGGTAGTAGCAGGCAAAGTTCAGGGACACCCCGTAGAATTTCTTTGGGACACAGGAGGGTCCCGCACCACACTCAATTCCTCCACGATGTTTCAATGGGACACGTGGCCCACAACAGACACCATCACACTCAGCGGTTTTACAGGTCATTTACATCAGGGACACATCACAGCCCCTGTAGCAATACAAATAGGGAACATCACAACTAAACACCCTGTAGTTTGGGTTGATCTGCCCCAGACAGCAGAACATATCCTAGGGATCAATTTTATGAGCTCCCACAACCTTTCTTTCGACCCAGTTAACAAGTGTGTTTGGAAAATGACAAAGTCAGCACGAGCCCCCGCCACGCTCACAGTAGGAGAGTATGTAAACAGGATTAGCTCAGTCGGAGACTTCTGGTTCGACCCTCGAGCCATTAGTGCAGACAAACTGGTTAGGGCAGTCCTGCAGGAACACAAAACGGCATATGCACAGCACAAGCACGATTGTGGCAAATTGGCTGGCTTTGTGAACATTACAGGTCCCGACCCGAAACCCCAGAAGCAGTACGGATTTCCCCAGGAAGCAGAGGGAGAAATCTCCAAAGTAATAGAGAGTTTGTTGGATCAAGGCGTACTCAGATCAGTAGCCTCCACAAACAACGCACCAATTTGGCCCGTCAGGAAACCCGATCGATCATGGCAACTGACCATTGATTACCGGGAACTGAACAAAAAACCTCAGCAGCAGCTCCCACCATAGCCACGAGTCCCGAGACCATACTCAAACAGGGACTCCAGTCAAATTTTTTCGGTTTTGGACATTAGTAACAGCTTTTGGTCCATTCCATTGGCTAAAGCGTGCCAGTACAAATTCGCCTTCACATTCCAGGGACAATATACGTGGACGTGCCTTCCACAACTCCCCCTCCATTTTCCACCGACAGCTGGCAAATGGATTCCCAAAATTTTCCCGCCCCGATTGTCTGGTCCAGCATGTAGATGACTTTTTACTACAGACAGACACAAAGGGAGAGCACATTTCGCTTCTCACCGAACTCCTAGGACTCCTAAAACAAATTGGTTGTAAAATCAACTCCAAGTAGGCCCAGATTTTGAAAGAGAAAGTGATTTACTTGGGAACAGTGATCACACATGGTAAACGCGAGATCGAGCGAAAGAGAATTGACTCGATCGTCAAATTGCCCTTCCCCACAATGTCTCAGCCCTCTGGTCATTTTTAGGACTGGTTGGCTACTGCCGAAACCATATTGACGGTTTCGCCACTAAAGCAACGCCCCGATCCGAACTTCTCAACAAGCAGGCACCTTGGGAATGGCTTCCACAGCACACAGATGCCGTGGACGCTTTAAAAAGAGCACTCAGCACAGCCCCCGCACTACAGATCCCAGATCCACTTTCCCCGTACGCTAGCGAAGTAGCAAGCACCGACCGAACCCTTTCGGCCGTGCTCCTCCAGGAACGCCATGACTAATTACGCCCTGTAGCATACGCCTCACGCGTGTTAGACCCTGTGGAGCAAAGATTTTCTGCCTGTGAAAGGGACCTGCTCGCACTTTTTTGGGCAGTACAGTTCTTCGCCTACATTACCGGACTCAACCCCATCACCATCCTCACAGAGCACATCCCAACACAGCTATTATTAGACGGCCGACTTAAGGATGGCACAGTCAGCCAAATCCGCGCAGCCCGTTGGACCCTTCTTTTACAGGGACGGGACGTTACAGTAAAAAGAACCAAGACCCACACCTTCCTTGTCGATAATTTGCAGTATGCAGGCACCCCTCATGAGTGTGAGATCCTCACCACAAAACACAACACAGGCCCATTTATTCCTAAAACACCTCTCAGGAAAGCAGGTAATACACCCCAGAGACCCCAGCCCCCAGACATGTGCGCACCCCTGAAGATTTATGGGGATGGCTCCTCCACAGTGTTAAATGGAAAGAGAATCACCGGTTGCAGTATTTACGTAGAGGACGCGCAGGGACGCCCCCTAGATGAGATTTCACTAAAGTTGCCAGGACACTTAGGCTCGCAGGCAGCAGAACTGGCAGCGATCGCTTACATTGTAGACCAAGTCAGCCCCTCGGTATACAAGATTACATATCCCAATGGAAAGTCTGCGTGGTTTCACATAAATCAGCTCAAGGCTGATGGCTCGCAGAAAAGCCACACACACCACATCCTGCTCGCAGCAGCAGACGAGCACGCCCCGCCCACAGATGACGTTTTCCTACCCTCCCCCAACCAGTCCAGCCCGTCCTCAGACACGACTTCAACTCCACCCCCAGAGGCTCGACTCCGCCTCTCCCTTCCTTCAACCAGCAGCGACAGTGATAGCGATCACGATGACGATAGCCACGGCACACCATGTTATGATTATCCCCCTGTACCAGGCCCCACTCCCAGCGAATCCGAGCAAGACTCCACTGACCCCTTCGAGATTACATATATCAAAGCCCATGACGGAGACCCACCGCCCGACGATTACGGATTGAAACCGAGTAGCTCCAACCTCGACACACGATTCTGGCACCGAGACAATTCGTTCAGGCTCATCCGGAATGATGAGATGGACCCCAATTCACCCCAAGCAGCTTTAGCACGGTTACTACAGTCAAGAGTTTTGGCAGACGGGAGAAGATGATGACATAGGGCGAAATTCTCCCGAAAAGGCGCGATGTCCGCCGACTGGCGCCCAAAACGGCGCCAATCAGACGGCATCGCGCCGCCCAAAAGGTGCGGAATGCTCCGCAGCTTTGGTGGCCGAGCCCAAACATTGAGGGGCTAGGCCGGCGCCGGAGCAATTTCCGCCCCTCCAGCTGGCGGAAACGGCCTTTGTTGCCCCGCCAGCTGGCGCGGAAATGACATCTCCGGGCGGCGCATGCGCGGGACCGTCAGCGGCCGCTGACAGTTTCCCACGCATGCGCAGTGGAGGGAATCTCTTCCGCCTCCGCCATGGCGGAGACCGTGGCGGAGGCGGAAGGGAAAGAGTGCCCCCACGGCACAGGCCCGCCCGCGGATCGGTGGGCCCCGATCGCGGGGGCACCCCCCGGGGCCAGATCGCCCCCCCCCCCCCCAGGACCCCGGAGCCCGCCCACGCCGCCTTGTCCCGCCGTTCAAAAGGTGGTTTAATCCACGCCGGCGGGACAGGCAATTTATCAGCGGGACTTCGGCCCATCCGGGCCGGAGAATCCAGCGGGGGGGCCCGCCAACCGGCGCGGCCCGATTCCCGCCCCCGCCGAATATCCGGTGCCGGAGACTTCGGCAACCGGCGGGGGTGGGATTCACGCCAGCCCCTGCCGATTCTCCGACCCGGCGGGGGGGTCGGAGAATGACGCCCATAGAGTCGGACTCCCACCAAACAAATCCCTTTGCGACCCTGTTCGCTATTGAGCAGTGAGGTGTCCAGATGATGGAAAAAAGGAACCGATGGAGAGATACGGTGTCCTTTCTGATGGAACCGGCACCATGTTTGTTGTATGTTTGTTCATCAGTGTTAATGTTAAGTGTTGTTTGTAAACTTGAAACTTTACACGGCCCCACGTCACCACTCCTTTAACGCCCCCTGGCGGTTAATGGAACAAGTTTGTCCCCAGACAACCGTTCAGAGGAACTAGTTTGTCAACAGAAACCAGTTTAGAGGTACAAGTTTGTCAGCAGACAACAAGGCAATCCCCACGACGACCACATTATTACCCGTTCTTGCCGGTTGCTCAGGCAGTGGAGAAACGGCACTGGGCCCCGCCCTGCCTGAGGACCCCCCTCTGGTCAGCTACGCTCGGGTAGAGCACACACGGCATTGATCACCGTCCTACCCGGAGGTTCCACCCATTTCTTACCCGTCGCGGCCCATACGCAGCCCACTTTGGCACTTTCAGTTCGAAATTCTTTTGTTTGGTTTTGGCAACTCTAAGGTTGTTTCTGTATGCTATTTACATCCTCAAACACTAGGATGGTAGATCGCACAGGCTGCGAGACAGCTCGCACTGTGTCAGTATTTTTCTCGGATATCTTGTCCCAAATATTTGGTTTAAAAAAAAAAGAGGGAGTCACAGATGGTGACCAATTATAAAGGGAAATTGGCAACAAAGGACAGACAGACAGGCATACGAGAGCTTAAGCAAGATAATAACACATATTATGCTTGTATTCACAGAACTCCGGAACCTCAGGAACCCCAGAGGAAGACAAAGAAGAAGACAGAAAGATGAAGACGACCTCCATCATGTTCACCTGGATCGTAGCGGGATCCCTTCAGTTGCGCGCGGACGCTACCCTCCTGACCCCTACCACACAAGCCGTGAATGATTCCCACCCCCGCAATACACAGAACCCTGAGATAGCTAGCCCCGCGACAGCTAACAATACCCTGACCTGGTGTGATAAGTTTATCACCTGGTACTCACTATCGTATGTAGTAGAAGCCCTCTTAGTACTGGCGATACTTTGTAGTGTCGTGCAGTCACTTAGAGTCAGGAAATGGCGAAAAAGAGCCTACCGCTCTCGCACCCCGGTATACAGGATTAGGTCCCCCATTTTCGGATTTCACCAAACCTCCGAACCCCTTGACATGAATTAAAGTGCATCCATTTCTCTTTATGTATTCTGTTAAATAAATAAATGTAAACCTCTCTGTCTGACTGCCAGGCCAGAGAAATTTGTGTGCTGCTATTTTGTACATTTAAAATGTGTCGATTTTGGGGATTATTTGAGTGAGGATAGTTTATTGAGGATAGTTAGAGGTTCCAGTTTTTTTATTTTTCTGTAATGCATGCATTAATGTCATAGCGCCCCATAGAGTTTTATAATACAGTATGTATTTAAAATGATTTCGGTAAAATTGTGTTCATAGGATAGGGCAGAATAGAGCCTGATTATGGGTGCCCCGTTTGGTCAGAGGATGAAGACGACACAGTAATGTGGTCCTTCACGCTTCGCGTTGAGGATCACAAGGAGGGTGTGTAGCCATCTGGGATGGCCACTTCCCGATTACAAAATGGACACTTTGCAAAGAATGCAGGGAAAATTGGACAATACCGAAAAAGCAAGCAGGTGCAAGGTCTGTCTGTTGATTAGAGATGTAGCTCTCAGACAAGACGGATACTGCAGAACAATCTACATACAAATGTGCCATCCCCGGGAACAAAAGGCAACATTTAGGGAAACAATGCTAAGACAGACACCCCGGCGCCAGAGGAGACTAAAACAAAGCAAACCAACGACCACCTAGGACACGCCCAGCAACCAGGGAACCCACCCCTCTATTGGAGGAAAATCGATAAGAACGATTGGGAAACGGCCCAATTAATTGCAGCCATGTTCAAGGCCCGCCAAAAGCACACAAAGCCCTTTTGGGTATAAAAAGGATTCCCCAAGAGAGAATCTCTTCTTGGCCTTGGCTCTCAGCGAGGAGAGACTCGCCAAAGCTGCTCCAGACCAAGTAAGTTCCAAGTCAACGCACGCTACGTGATAGACGCTCCTAGTTGCTACCCTGTAAACAGCTCAACCCAGCAGCCTCAGAACCGAGCAACGGCCATTGTTCCTCTGACTGAGTGGGCACCCGAAGCTAAGTATAGGCTTTTAGTATAGTGATAGTTTAGGTTGTAGAGTTTTATGCATGAGTATATTTGACTGTGTGTAAATAAATGAGCATTGCTTTTGAACTTACTAACTGGTGTATCGAGTCTTTGATCAGTATTCGGTTTTGAAAGATACCTGGCGACTCTTGAGCAAACGTAATTAAACAGAGCCAAATTAAGAGACAACAGCAAGTTAGCAACAAAACTAGCCCACATTTCTTTCTAACTGAAGTTCTGATTAATCCAGAAACATTCACTGTACAAATTGTTCAATGATAAGGACAGAAAGGAAAATGTGGTGGAGTTACATTGTTGAATAAAGAAGATATTGACACAATATTGAGGGAAGATATTAGCACAGAAGATATGAAATCTGTAATGGTCGAGTAAAGAAACATCAAGAGGCAAAAAACATTTGTAGGGGTTGGATACAGACCACCAAACTGCAGTCGTCATGTTGGGAATAGCATTAGACAGAACTTCAGAGATGTATATGATAAAAGAACATCTGCGAGTATGTGTGATTTTAATCTGCATATAGATTGGGTGAGTCAAATTAATCACAGTACAAAAGAGGAGGAACATCTGGATTGTATTTGGGATGGTTTTCTGGACCAATTCGTTGACGAATGAACAAGGGAACAGGCCATCTTAGACTGGGTGTTGTGCAATGAGAAAGGATTATTTGGCAATCTAGTTGTGAGAGAACCCTTGGGAATGGGAATATGATAGAACTCTTATCAAGGTGGATAGTGAGGTAGTTGATTTTGAGACCAGGGTACTGAACCTCAATAAAGGTAACTATGATGGTATGAGGCATGAGCTGGCTATGATAGACTGGGAAACATTACTGAAAGGAAGGACAGTAGATGGGCAATGGTAGGCAAAGAAACAAATAGATGAACTCCAAAAGTTGTTTATTCCTATTTGGCATAAGAGTAGAAAGGGAACTGACAAAACCATGGCTTAAAAAGGAAATTAGAGATAGTATTAGATTCAAAGAAGAGGCATACAAATTAGCAAGAAAAAGAAATAGACCTGAGGATTGGGAACAGTTTGAACTTCTGCAAAGGCGGACCAAGGGGTTGATTAAGAAAGGGAAAATACAATATGAGAGAAAGCTAGCGGGGAACAGACTGTAAACGTTTTTATAGGTATGTAAAGAGAAAAAGATCGATAAAAGAAAATGTAGGCACCTTACAGTCAGAAATGGGGGAATTCATAACAGGGAACAAAGAAATGGCTGAGGAACTAAATTCTTACTTTGCTTCTGTCTTCACAAAGGAAGACATGAATAATGTACTGGAAGTTCTGAGAAACACAAGTTTCAGTGAGGAGCTGAAGGAAATTAGTATTGGTAATGAAATGGTTTTGGGGAAATTATTGGATTGAAGGCGGATAAATCTCCAGAGCCTGATAATCTTCATCCCAGAGTACTTAAGAAAGTGGCCCTAGAAATAACACATCCATTGGTGGATACTTTCCAAAATTATTTGGGCTCTGGAATGGTTCCTACAGACTGGAGGGTAGCTAATATGACACTGCTATTGAAAAAGGGAGGAAGAAAGAGAACAGGGAACTGTAGACCAGTGAGCCTAACGTTGGTAGTAAGGAGGTTGCTAGAGTCCATCAAGGGTATCATAGCACAGCATTTGGAAAGCAGTGGTATAATCAAAGACAGCATGGCTTTATGAAAGGGAAATCTTGCTTGACAAATCTACTAGAAATCTTTGAAGATGTAACTACTAGTACAGTTGACCAGTGAGAACATATGGATGTGGTTTATTTAGACTTTCAGAAGGCTTTCAACCAGGTCTCACATAGTAGATTACTATGTAAAGTTAAAGTGCCTAAGATTGCGGGTAGTGTCTTGAGATGGATAGAAAGCTGGTTCACAGACAGGAAACAAAACGTTGGAATAACTGGGTCTTTTTCCGATTGGCAGACAGTGACTAGTGGGGTACTGTAGGGATCTGTGCTAGGACCCCAACTGTTCACATTTTATGTTAATGATGTGGAGGAGAGAACTAAATATATTGGGCGGGATTCTCCGAAATAGAGGCAGAGTGTTCGCGCCGTCGTGAACGCCATTGAGGTTCACGACGGCGCAAAACGGCCCCTATCCCGACCAATTCAGGGCCAGATAATGGGCTAGGAGCGGCGCCTCGTCATTTACGGGCGCCAGGCCTTGGCGCTGCGTAAAGGCGGCGGTGCATACATGACGCGGCCGGCGCCGCATAACTGGCGTCGCCCGCGCATGCGCGGGTTGGCCGGCGCCAACCCGCGCATGCGTGGTTGCTGTCCTCTTTGAGTCCGCCCCGCAAGAAGATGTCTGACGGATCTTGCGGGGCTGCGGAAGAAAGGGGATCCCATAGAAACATATAAAACAGAACAGGGTAGATTCAGAAAGAACGGGCGGGATTCTCCACTCCCACGCCAAAGTG
This sequence comes from Scyliorhinus torazame, assembly GCF_047496885.1. NCBI lineage: Eukaryota > Metazoa > Chordata > Chondrichthyes > Carcharhiniformes > Scyliorhinidae > Scyliorhinus > Scyliorhinus torazame. Next base: position 139,440,762 of record NC_092714.1, on the reverse strand, counting down.
GCCGCGCCATCGTGAACGCCGTCGAGGTACATGACGGCGCGGAACGGCCCCGGTCCCGACCGATTCAGGCCCTGACAATGGGCCAGTATCGGGGCCGCATCATCCACCCGCGCCAGGCCTTGTCGCCGCGTAAAAGCGGCGCCGCATAGATGACGCGGCCGGCGCCGCATAACGGACGTCATCCGTGCATGCGCGGGTTGGCCAGCGCCAACCCGCGCATACGTAGTTGCCGTCCTCTCTAAGTCCACCCCGCAAGAAGATGGGGGACGGATCTTGCAGGGCCGCGGAAGGAAGGAGGTCCTCCTTCAGAGAGGACGGCCCGACGATCGGTGGGCACCGATCGCGGGCCACCCCACATTCCAGGTGAAGCCCGGTGCAGGATCCCCCCTCGCCCCCCCACAGGCCGCCCCCCCAACGTTCACGCACCGCCCACGACTGCAGCGACCAGGTGTGGACGGCGCCGGGGGGAACCCGCCGTTTTGGCCTGGCCGCTCGGCCCATCCGGGCCTCAGAATAGCGGGGGAGCCGGAGAATCGCCATTTTCGGTGTCTCCGGCGATTCTCCGGCCTGCAAAACCCGCCGCTTGGGAGAATCGCGGGGAGGGCGTCGGACCGGCGTCCCTGGAAATTTTGGCGGCCCAGGCGATTCTCCCAACCGGCGTGGGAGTGGAGAATCGCGCCCAACGTTCCTGATGGTGGGGGAGCCCAGAACTAGGGGGTTATAGTTTGAGGATAAACCTTTTAGGACTGAGGTGAGGAGAATTTTTTTCACCCAGAGAGTGGTGTTTCTGTGGAATTGACTACCACAGAAAGTTGTTGAGGCCAAACCGTTGTGTAATATAACGAAATAATTACATATAGCCCTTGGGGTTAAAGGGATCAAGGGATATGGGGGGGAAGGCGAGATCAGAGTATTGAACTTGATGATAAACCATGATCATAATGAATGGCAGAGCAGGCTCAAAAGGTCGAATGGCCTCCTCCTACTTCTATTTTCAATTTATGTTTCTATGTATAACAGATAGGTACAAAAAACAACCAAAAAGGCTAATGGATTATTGGCTTTTGTCTCAGGAGGGCTTATTAGTGGTGAAGAAGCTATGCGTCAATTCTATAGAGCTTTAGTCAGACCCCACCTGGAGAATTATGTTGAGTTTTAGGTACCACGGATGGGATTCTGCAGTTAGCGACGCTGAAATCGTGTTTGGCGATCGGCCGGAGAATCCCAGTTTCCGACGAGATCGGGGACGACGCGCTTTCACAATGCACCGCCCCCTCCAAAGCGGCGTACTCTAGGAGTACGCTGCACGTCGTATCGACGGCCTCAGGATGTTGCCTGAGGACCCACCCCCCGATGCTCCGCCCCCGACCGGCCGAGTCCCTGACAGCGTGGGTCTCTCATGGTATTACCTGTCGGGAACTCGGCGTGGCGGCTGCAGACTCAGTTGCACGGCGCGGCCGCTGCAGGCGGTCACTGTGCGCATGTGCGGCCACGGACCCGGCAATTCTCCGGGCCGTATCGCCAGCTAGAGTCAGGTGCTCTACGCTGCCTTCCTGCGAGCCCCCAGCCAAACGGAGGATCGGTGGCCATTTTGCGCTGAATTTTCGGTCGTAACAGGCCACCATTCCCTTGCCGGCGTCATGACATAGCCTGAGAATCGGAGAATCCAGCCCCACGTATCAGTGAGAAAACATTGGCCTTGGAGGGGGTGCAGCAGTTTCCCCCTACTGATATTGGGACTTGGAGAGTTAAGTTATGAGGACTGGTTACATAAACTTTTCTCAAGTTCCCTTGAGTACAGAAGATTGAGGGTGTGATCTAATCAAGTGTTAAAATGTTAAAGAATTTGAAACATGATATGGAGAAACTATTTCCTCTGGTGGGAGAATCTGAAATGAGCCAACATAAAACTAGATTTAGGTCACTGAACAGAGAATTCAGGATGCATATTTGCATATAAAAGGTAGTAGAAGTCGGGATAGGGAGAGACAGCAGTGTAGTGGTAATGTCACTGGACTACTAATCCAGAGGCCCAGGCTAATGCTCTGGGGACACAGGTTTAAATCCTACCAGACATCCGGGGCAATTTAAATTCAATTAATATAAAACATCTAGAATTGAAAGCTAAAAACTATGATCGATTGTTGTAAAAATCCATCTGGTTCACTAGCACCCTTCAGGGAATGAAATCTGCGATTCTTACCTCGTTTGTCCTACATGGAACTCCAAACCCACAGCAATGTGGTTGACTCTTAAATGCCATCTGAAATGGCTCAACAAACTACTCAGTTCAAAGGAAATTAAGGATAGGCAACAAATGACCTTGCCAGTGACACCCACATCCCAAGAAAGAATACAAAAATGCTGACTCCTCCCAAAAGGTTTTGGATTCAGCGTCAATTAGAACTTAAGTTTGCGATGGATTTCTTTTTGTTAATTAAGGCTTTCATGGATGTGAAACTACAGTGGGTAAGTGATATTGAAGGACAGATCAACCATGATCTAACTGAATTGAGAAGCAGACTCCTGGGATTGAATGGCTCCAATTTACTGTAAATGACCTACAGCACAAGTGCAGTCTAAGAAACAAGACCATCGAGAAGCCAGCGTGGATTGGTAAACAACTGTTGGCTTAATGGGTGATAACATGGTGTGACAGCTAGCTATATGCACCAAATAACGCCAGGCTTATGCAAAGTTAGCAGATCTCATCCAGCGAACAAGGTCGGTGCTACAATTAGATTAAGGAGCAGTAAATAAATAAATCATTCCTGAACAGAGATACAAGGCAGTGATGCCCATTTTCCCCACTGCTGTTCACCCGAACAAGCAAACTACTAGCGACCGTGCTCTGGCCGGTGAAGAATTGGAAGGGGCTCCGGAGATGAGACAGAGAGCACAGAATTATGTGGATGACCTGCTCATCTGCATCTCGGACCCGCAAAGCACCTTGGAGGGAATCATGGCACTCCTGAAAGAGTTTGGAGTCTTCTTGGGCTACAAACTCACCCGGAGCACAAGTGAGATATCGCCGGTGAACCCGTAAGGGGGCGGGGTAGAGCTGGAGGAGTTGCCATTTAAACAAGCCCGACACAAATTCCGCAACTTGAGGAATCCAAATTGCCCATGACTGGACATGGATCCACAATGGAACCTGACCAGTCATGTGAAGGAAGTAAAAAAGGACCTGCCGAGGTGGAACACACACCCACTCTGCAGAGAGAGTGCAGACGATCAGGACAGAACGTACAGTCCAGATTCCTCTTGTTCAGATCCATACCGATCTACATCCTCAAGGCCTTCTTCGGCTCATTAGAAAACTGATCATGGCATTTGTGTGGGGAGAGAAAAACCCTAGGATCCCCCAAAAAGTACTGCAGAGAACTAGAACCATGGGGGGGCCTAGCCCTCCCAAACCTGCAATATTACCACCGGGCTACCCCTGCAGAAGAAAGTGTAAAGGGGTAGATAAAGGAGCCAAAAGCTGAATGGGTACAAATGGAAAAGGACTCCTGCACGAGGACCTCCCTCTGGGCTCCTGGGGACAAGAGCCTATGCTCTTGTCCCCGCTGAACAAACACTCAACAAGCCCAGTGATGCTTGCAACACTCTGGTCGTGGAATCAACTGCAACAGCACTTCGGATTAACCAAAATGTACGTTAAAGCCCCCATCGCAGCAACCTCAGGTTCATGCCAGCCATAATGGATGCCACCTTCAAAAGTTGGAGGCGGTGGGGGGGGGGGGGGGGGGGGGGGGGGGGGTTGACAGTTAGTGACATCTACACAGACAACAGGCTGACAACACTTGAGGAACTAACAGAGAAGTTCCATCTGACGGAGGAAACGAGCTAAGATACATGCAGGTGTCATGTGAGTGTCCCTTTAAGAAAGTTTTTTGTCTTATCACAAGGTTTCAGTGATGCCATTTTGTGGGTAGAGCTGAGCTGTAACCATGAAGTGTTTTTGAGTTTCAATTTCAGTTTTGGCTGCTGTGGACTCAGACAGAGAAAAAAGTGTTTTGGCCTCTCTCTCTCTATTTTCATTTTAAATATCTGTTCCAGTAATAAAAAAATTGATTACAGCTACCTGCTTTGATAACTTAAAAGATATAGTTTGCACGGGATGTTCGCGAGTCTGGGAGCACTAACAGAAAAATACGGGTTGCCACCTGGGAATGCATTTCGTTATATGCAAGTGAGGGCATTTGTGAAGCAACAGATAAGGGAATTTCCGCAGCTCCCGGCGCAAGGGATCCAGGACAGAGTGATTTCGGGGGCATGGGTGGGTGACGGTAAGGTGTCCGATATATACAGGGAAATGAGAGACGAGGGGGAGACGATGATAGAGGAACTGAACGGAAAATGGTAGGAGGAGCTGGGTTAAGAGATTGAGGTGGGGCTGTGGGCAGATGCCCTAAGTAGGGTAAATTCCTCGTCCTCGTGTGCCAGGTTCAGCCTGATCCAATTCAAGGTACTACACAGGGCGCATATGACGGGAGGAAGATTGAGCAGGTTTTTTGGGGTGGAGGATAGGTGCGGGAGGTGCGCGGGAAGCCCTGCGAACCACACCCACATGTTTTGGTCATGTCCGGTATTGCACGGGTTCTGGGAGGGTGTGGCAAAAGTGATTTCAAAGGCGGTGGGGGTCCGGGTCGAACCAAGCTGGAGGTTGGCTATATTCGGGGTTGCAGATGAGCCGGGAGTGCAGGAGGCGAGAGAGGCCGATGTTTTGGCCTTTGTGTCCCTAGTAGCCCGGTGAAGGATTCTACTTATGTGGAAGGAAGCTAAACCCGCGGGCGTGGAGGCCTGGATAAACGACATGGCAGGGTTTATAAAATTGGAGCGGATAAAGTACGCACTAAGAGGTTCGGCTCAGGGGTTCACCAGGCGGTGGCAACCGTTCCTCGACTATCTCGCAGAACGATAAGGGAAAATAGGAAAGACAACAGCAGCAACCCAGGGGGGAGGGGGGGGGGATGCATTCGGGTCTTTGGGTTTTTTTTTTTTGTGTGTGTTGTTACATAATTGTTGTTCATATTTATCTTTTCAATGTTACTATTTCCTTTTGTTTTTTATTTGTGTTGGCACTTGCCGTTAGTTAATATATTATTTTAAAAACGATCAATGTATATACTGTTACAAAGTTGTAAAAATGGAAAATCTTTGTGGTTGATCGAAAAACTTTAATAAAATATTATTTTTTTTTAAAAAGATATAGTTTGCTTTCCAGAAGGGTTTAAACCTGCTGGTGAGACGGGGACAGAATCTCAAGAAAAGCCAGTCTTATTCAAGTTAGAATGCAGAATGCTCGGCCACGCCCTTGAAAAGGGATTTTTGGTTCTTGGGATTTTGTTTGTGAATTGGAACAGTTAAGGGGGAATTCATCAAGTGTTATACATAGATTATTGTAGCTGGGTGGTGTCTTTATGTTTGTAATTGATAAAAATTCTTGGCACTGGATGAGACGAGGGAAAAGTGGGAGTAAGACCTTGGGTTTGGAATAGGGTGGGGACTCAGGAGCGAAGCACTGCACAGGGTCAACTCCACTTCCACATGCACAATGCTAAGCCGAATGCAGCTGAAAGTGGCACACAGGGCCCACTTAACCAGAACCTGAATAAGCAGGTACTTCCCGGAGGTGGAGGACAAATGCGAACAGTGCCAAGGAGGCCCAGCCAACCATGCCTACATGTTCTCGTTATGCCCCAGACTTGTCAGGTTCTGGACAGCCTTCTTCGAGACAATGTTCAAGGTGGTGGGGATGAGGCTGGAGCCTTGCTCGAGAGTGGCGATCTTCAGGGTATCAGAACAGCCAGATCTCTTCATGGGAGGCGAGCCGACGCCCTTGCCTTACTAATCGCCCGTGCGGCAATCAACTGCACCACCCAAAGCTGCAGACTGGCTGTCCGACCTGTTGGAATTTCTCCAGATGGATAAAATTACATTTGTCATCAGGGAGTTGGAAGATGGCTCCCATAAGACATGGGAGCCATTCGCCCAGTTATTCCAAGACATGTTTTCAGCCAACAGACAACAAGTCAAGGGAAGGGAGAGGGAAGCCACAACAATAAACGCAAATGAAAGGGGGGTGGGACAGTGGAATAAAGAGGCATGGAGCCCAACCATGCCCAACAAATAACACAATACACGTCGTCACGCCAACCAAACAGGAACAGGAACTTAAAACTAATGAGGGAAGAGAGCACGCCAGACGATCAGAAGGGGTGGGGGGTTAGAAAGAAACGGGGCAAAGGGAGGCAGGGGACCCAGCTAGAAATGAAGAAGCCGTAACCATGGTAAATAATGAAAAACAGCTGATGTAAATAATGGAAGACGACTAATTTGTTATATCATGGAGTTTACCTGACCTACAACTGTTTATTTATTTTGGTTATGATGAGCACAAGATCCTGCCTTTCAGGTGTTATTCAACAGAGGCCTTAAGCACTTTTAATCAAAAAAATGTTTATTCTACGAATTCAGTTAACATTTTTATAAACACACACAGTAAGCATTTTCATCAACGACAAACATAAATACCCCGCACAGCTACAGTACTCTATCTATCACCCTTAATAAATTTCCATCTTCAGCTGTCCAATTTATTAACAAGATCCATAAACTAGTACCCCCCTTTTGAAAGTTGTGGCCCAGCACTTCGCACTCTTACTGTCTTTAAGACCAGCATATGGATACTCTTGTGTCCTTTCCAAAACAGCAGGTTTGAATTCCTTCCAGAACGCAGTTGTCTCTTTTAAGTTATCAAGTAATCTGGAGACAGCTTTTAAAATGAGGATTGAGAGACAGGACAAGACTTCTCTGTCTGAATCCAGCAGCCAAATGTGAAAACAAAAGCAAAAAACTCACCACCAAAACAAGTCCCAAACCAAAACAAAAGTAAAGCGCAGAGCCACAGCCAAGTTCTGCCCACACAATGACATCACTGAAGCCATGTGATAAGACAAAACATTTCTTAAAGGGACACTCCCATGATAAATAGATATATATTTTTGTTTTCAATGTGTGTTCATGCTTACCTTTGTTCTGTACAATATGAAAAGTCCTTAACAAAAACATTTAGGAAAGCAATAAATTACCAAAAATAAAAAGGAAGGGGCACAGGGGTGAATATTATTTAATAATTTGCTGTCCAGACCAACACCTGAATAATAGCCACTTTTGTGTGAACTATCAGCAACTAGGATCTGTGGAAGAATGTCAGAAGTAGTCAGTGCCTGCACCAGAGGGGAAATAAAACTGGGGAAAGAGCTGATCAATACAATCGCCTCTTAGATGCTCACACCTAGCAGTGTTTGTCTTTTCAGAATGGGTATTTCAATTCAGGTTTTTGCATGCTGGCCTAGCAAATGACACCCATATCTCAGAAATGAATAAAACACAAGCTGGAAGGAACAGTCTTAGTTGGTCACGGTCACAGTGCTGAATTACAAAGAACAAACAAAGAAATGTACAGCACAGGAACAGGCCCTTCGGCCCTCCAAGCCCGTGCCGACCATACTGCCCGACTAAACTACAATCTTCTAAAAAAACAAAGAACATAGAACTTGTAGCACTAAAACAGACCATTCGGTCCAATTGGTATATCCAAGTGACTATTTTCCACACAAACCTCCTTTCATTTTACTGCATTTCACAGTATCAATATCCATCCATTCCTTTATCCCTTGTGACTTAATCTAGCTTTTACTTAAGAAAGGGGATGTGTGATGAATGTAGGAAATTGTTATACATTTTATTTTGCTGTAGTAATGCTATTAAAAACCCTGGGTTCAAATATATACAAAAAGTATGTCTGCTAAAGCTGTGATTAAGGGGCCATAATGGTGAGGAAATCATTGGTTTTAAACATTTACTTGTGATAAAGAGATGGCTAATGAAATATTCTTTATGTTTTTGGAGGCTCCATGGGGTGGAGCTAAGCAGGTCATGGGACATGTTGCTGGTATTCAAATTATATAAGTAATGGGAGGAGCCAGCTATGCCTGTGGGTTTGGCAGCTTTGCCATAGGATTTGAGTCTGACAAGACAGAAGGATTTTCAGTTTTTCCTGAAACGCGCTGTAGCGTACAAAGACTACGAGAGACTAATAGAGTGAAGTCGATGAGGCTTTATTAAGCGTGACTGTTCCCCCGCAGTTCAGTAGTAGACTGGCCTGCGGGGGAGGACTCCTGGTTCTTATACTCCGCCTTCAGGGCGGAGCTAGAGGTCAACGGCCAACCAGGACCCGGGATCTGTCAGCCAATGACATCACGGCTTCACAGTCCCACATGACCCCTAATGCATACTACCACATTCACCCCTTGTTAAAAATGAACCCGGCGGGGTGATGCTTCGCATGGTGGTAAGGGTTTAAAAGGCTGGTCCTGGGAGGAAAACTTTCGCATGTTATTACAGTATGTACAAGGTTTTTTTGTTTCGAACTATTTACAGTAATCGTCAGGAGAAAAAGACAAAATGTTCTCGTTAAAAGTCCACATATTGTAGTGCTAGATCGACGCCACGAGTCGGTCGGGCGGTCTGGTCGTCCGTGTCGATTGCCTCGGCCCCGGTGGTGCTTGTTCCGGTGTTGTTGTCTCAGGGAGCCTTACGGTTTCAGCTTGGGCTTCACACCTGGTCGGGCCTGGGAGGAGGACTGATCCTCCTGGGAAGGGGGCGGTCGCGGGGTGCGGCGGTGGCAGGGAGGGGGTGATTGGTGTCGGGGGGGTGTGTGTGTTGCCAGCGGGCGCCAGATCTCGCAGGGAGACCGTGTCCTGTCGGCCGTCGGGGTACTCCACGTAAGCGTACTGCGGGTTCGCGTGAAGGAGGTGAACCCTTTCGACCAACGGGTCCGACTTGTGCGCCCGCACATGTTTTCGGAGCAAGATGGGTCCTGGGGCCACCAGCCAGGTCGGCAGCGACGTTCCAGAGGAGGACTTCCTGGGGAAGACAAGGAGGCACTCATGAGGCGTTTGGTTAGTGCTAGTACACAGTAGTGACCGGATGGAGTGGAGGGCGTCCGGGAGGACCTCCTGCCACCGTGAAACTGGGAGGTCCCTGGACCGTAGGGCCAGTAGGATGGTCTTCCAGACCGTGCCGTTCTCCCTCTCTACTTGCCCGTTCCCCCGGGGGTTGTAGCTGGTCGTCCTGCTCGAGGCTATACCGTGGCTGAGCAGGAACTGGCGCAGCTCGTCACTCATGAAGGAGGACCCCCTGTCGCTGTGGACGTATGCGGGGCAACCGAACAGTGTGAATATGGTGTTCAGGGCTTTAATGACTGTGGCCGCGGTCATGTCAGGGCAGGGGATGGCGAATGGGAAGCGGGAGTACTCGTCCACCACATTAAGGAAGTATGTGTTGCGGTCGGTGGAGGGGAGGGGTCCTTTGAAATCCAGACTAAGGCGTTCAAAGGGGCGGGAAGCCTTAATCAGGTGTGCACCATCCGGCCTGAAAAAATGCGGTTTGCACTCTGCGCAGATGTGGCAGTTCCTTGTGACTGTACAGACCTCCTCCAAAGAGTATGGGAGGTTGCGGGACTTAATAAAGTGGTAGAACCGAGTGACCCCCGGGTGGCAGAGGTCCTCGTGGAGGGTTTGGAGGCGGTTAATTTGTGCATTGGCACATGTGCCGCGGGATAGGGCATCGTACGGCTCGTTCAGCTTTCCGGGACGATACAAGATCTCGTAGTTGAAGGTGGAGAGCTCGAACCTCCACCTTAAGATCTTCCCTTTTTTGATTTTGCCCCGCTGTGCATTATCGAACATGAAGGCTACCGACCGTTGGTCCGTGAGGAGAGTGAATCTCCTGCCGGCCAGGTAATGCCTCCAATGTCGCACCGCTTCCACTATGGCTTGGGCTTCCTTTTCCACTGAGGAGTGACGGATTTCTGAAGCGTGGAGGGTTCGGGAGAAAAAGGGCACGGGTCTGCCCGCTTGGTTAAGGGTGGCCGCTAGAGCTACGTCGGAGGCGTCGCTCTCGACCTGGAAGGGGAGGGACTCGTCGATGGCGCGCATCGTGGCCTTTGCGATATCCGCTTTGATGCGGCTGAAGGCCTGGCAAGCCTCTGTCGACAGAGGGAAGGTCGTGGTCTGTATTAGGGGGCGGGCCTTGTCTGCATACTGGGGGACCCACTGGGCGTAGTATGAAAAGAACCCCAGGCAGCGTTTTAGGGCTTTTGAGCAGTGCGGGAGGGGAAATTCCATGAGGGGGCGCATACGTTCGGGGTCGGGGCCTATTATCCCATTGCGCACTACGTAGCCCAGGATGGCTAGCCGGTTGGTGCTAAAAACGCATTTGTCCTCGTTGTACGTGAGGTTCAAGGCTTTAGCTGTCTGGAGGAATTTTTGGAGGTTGGCGTCGTGGTCCTGCTGATCGTGGCCGCAGATGGTTACATTGTCGAGATACGGGAACGTGGCCCGCAACCCGTGTTGATCAACTATTCGGTCCATCTCTCGTTGGAAGACCGAGACCCCGTTTGTGACGCCAAATGGGACCCTTAGGAAGTGGTATAATCGTCCGTCTGCCTCGAAGGTTGTATACTTGCGGTCACTTGGGCGGATGGGGAGCTGATGGTAGGCGGACTTGAGGTCCACGTTGGAGAAGACCTTATATTGGGCAATCCGATTGACCATGTCGGATATGCGGGGGAGAGGGTACGCGTCTAGTTGTGTGTACCTGTTGATGGTCTGGCTATAGTCTATGACCATCCTTTGCGTCTCCCCTGTCTTTACTACTACCACCTGTGCTCTCCAGGGACTATTGCTGGCCTGGATTATGCCTTCCTTCAGTAGCCGCTGGACTTCGGACCGAATGAAGGTCCGGTCCTGGGCGCTGTACCGTCTGCTCCTAGTGGCGACGGGTTTGCAATCCGGGGTGAGGTTTGCAAACAAGGATGGGGGTTGAACCTTGAGGGTTGCGAGGCCGCAGATAGTGAGTGGGGGTATTGGGCCGCCGAATTTGAAGGTTAGGCTCTGTAGATTGCACTGGAAGTCTAATCCCAGTAATGTGGGGGCGCAGAGTTGGGGAAGGACGTAGAGCCTGTAGTTTTTGAACTCCCTCCCTTGCACCGTTAGGGTAACTATGCAGAAGCCTTTGATCTGTACGGAGTGGGATCCTGCAGCTAGGGAAATCTTTTGTGCGCTGGGACGGATGGTCAAAGAACAGCGTCTTACCGTGTCGGGGTGGATAAAGCTCTCCGTGCTCCCGGAGTCGACCAGGCATGGTGTCTCGTGCCCGTTTATCAGCACCGTTGTCGTCGTCGTCTGGAGCGTCCGGGGCCGTGCTTGGTCCAGCGTCATTTAAGCCAGACGTGGTCGTAATGGTTGAGCGTCTTCTTCGAACCCCGTGGAGCCGTCGACACGGGTCCGTTGTTGCCGTCCAAGATGGCGTCGGGGGTGAACAAGATGGCTGCCCCCATGCATCGCACATGGCTGGGGGGTCACAAGATGGCGGCGGGGGTGGACAAAATGGCCGCCCCCATGCGTTACACAGTTCTGGGGTGGTCCAAGATGGCGGCGCCCCTCCTCCCCTCGTGGTGGCCGGGACCCAAAATGGCGTCGCCTGCGGGTCGCACATGGGGCGCTGGGGGGGGTTGGGGAGCGTTAGGAACACGCAGGACTCCCTCTTCTCTGGGGACAGCGGTGGCCGGGACCCAAAGTGGTAGCGCCGGCGGGTCATACATGGGGCGCGGGGGGGGGGGGGGGTTGGGGAGCGTTAGAGACGCGCAGAACTCCCTCCTCTCCGAGGAGAGCGGTGGTCGGGACCCAAAGTGGTTGCGCCTGCGGGTCGTACATGGGGCGCTGGGGGGGTTGGGGAGCATAAAAGGCGTGCAGGGCTCCCTGTTCTCCCGGGACAGCGGCGACCTCCCGGGACCGGCACACAGCCGCGAAATGGCCCTTTTTCCCGCAGCTCTTACAGATCGCTGCGCGGGCCGGGCAGCGCTGCCGGGGGTGTTTCGCCTGGCCGCAGAAATAGCAGCGGGCTCCCCCGGTGCGACTTGGCGTTTGAACCGCGCAAGCCTGTGGGGTGTCCGGGGGGGGGGGGGGGGGGTTTGTCGCGACGGGTGCGTACAGAGCCCAATGGGCTGCCGCGCGGTCGGGGCCGTAGGCGCGGGCGTTTCGCGCGGCCACATCCAGGTAGGCTGCTAGGGCCCGTGCCTCTGAGAGTCCTAGCGACTCTTTTTCTAAAAGTCTTTGGCGGATTTGGGAGGAGTTCATACCTGCCACAAAAGCATCGCGCATTAACATGTCCGTGTGTTCATTTGCGTTCACCGGCGGGCAGCTGCAGGCCCGTCCCAAAATTAGTAGCGCGGCGTAGAATTCTTCTATCGATTCTCCGGGACTTTGCCGTCTCGTTGCGAGTTGATAGCGAGCGTAGATCTGGTTTACTGGGCGAACATAGAGACTTTTTAGTGCTGCGAACGCCGTCTGGAAATCCTCTGCGTCTTCGATGAGAGAGAAAATCTCCGTGCTTAACCTCGAGTGCAGGACCTGTAGTTTTTGGTCTTTTGTGACCCGGCCGGGGGCCGTTCTGAGGTAGGCCTCGAAACAAGTCTGCCAGTGCTTGAAAGCTGCTGCTGCGTTCACTGCGTGGGGGCTGATCCTCAGGCATTCCGGGATGATCCTGAGCTCCATAGTCCTTTAGTCACGCTTAATAAATTGTAGCACACAAAGACTCCGAGAGACGAATAGAGTGAAGTCGATGAGGCTTTATTAAGCGTGACTGTTCCCCCGCAGTTCAGTAGTAGACTGGCCTGCGGGGGAGGACTCCTGGTTCTTATACTCCGCCTTCAGGGCGGAGCTAGAGGTCAACGGCCAACCAGGACCCGGGATCTGTCAGCCAATGACATCACGGCTTCACAGTCCCACATGACCCCTAATGCATACTACCACACGCGCTCTCTCCAAATGTCTGCAGAGAATAGCAAGTAACCATGCCTTACATGTAAGGGCTGTTTAACTGTTTAACCGTTAATTGAAAAGCTATTTCTTTAATGTTAATATGGTCAATTTTGTGTTTAAATTAATGTTTGTTTTAACATAAAAGCTACCTATTGATCAGAATCATCATTCCTGGGGGGTGAAGTATCCTTTCCAAACTGCAAATTGTTTGGGGTTTCTACCTGGTATCCTAAGAAACATTGGAGTCTTGATCCGGTATCCAACAGATGCGAGGCACAGAATGCATACTCTTTGTATGCTGGGCATTGTTACATGAAATAGTTGCAGGTAAATCAGGCAGTTTTACTGACCAGGGGTACTAGCTTTCAATATTGGAACTGTGATACAGTTTGTAACATAACTGTAGCACAAGTGGTTAGCACAGTTGCTTCACAGCTCCAGGGTCCCAGGTCCGATTCCTGGCTTGGGTCACTATCTGTGCAGATCTCCCAGTGTGTGCGTGGGTTTCCTCCGGGTGCTCTGGTTTCCTCCCACAGTCCAAAGATGTGCAGGTTAGATGGATTGGCCATAATAAATTGCCCTTCGTGTCCAAAACTGTTAGGTGGGGTTACTGGGTTATGCGGATAGAGTGGAGGCACGAGCTTAAGTAGGGTGCTCTTTCCAAGAGCCAGTGCAGACTCGATGGGCTAAATGGCCCCCTTCTGCACATAAATTCTATGATTCTATGATGATTCTACAACACATTCTATAGAATGAAATTATGAGTCCAACTGCACCCAAGTAGGATATTTAAATTTACAATGATAATTTGGTCTTCTGTGTGGTAGTATAGTAGATTTAAAACTTTCTGGTTCAATAAATATCACTAACATGCTTTACTAAATAGATAACTTAGAATAAAAGTATTTGCACTGTATGGCACCTTTTTACACCTTACAGCTTTTCCAAAGCTCTTCAAATACCATGAATTATTTTTAAACTTCAGTCAGAATTGTGATATTGGTGAGTGCCGTCATCATTTTGCATGGTCTCAAACAACAAGGTGAATTACCAGTTCATCTATTTTTGGTGATATTGGTTGAAAGAATGTTAGTTGAAAATTCATTTGTTCTTTTTCAAATAGTGTCTTGGGATCAATCTGATGAACAGCAGAAGCTTAGTCTAACATCTCATCCCAAAAAGATGTATCTCTAATACTGCATAAGTGTCAGCTTAGGCTGTGTGCTCAGACCTAGAGTGGGGTTTGAACCCATAACTTTCTGACTCACGTGGACATGCTATAAACCAAGCCGAGGAGAGAATGAAAATCAACATGTAAATTTTAAAATAATTTCAGTTCCTTCAGACATGCACATGGACCTGCTCAGGAACAATTGTCAAAAAGAATAATAATAATAATACAGATGCTTAAAGGGAGAACAGTAAAGAACTATCAGTAATGTAGGGAAGTGACAGTTTTTGCAGTTATATTGACCGGAGTTAGGCTGTACCAAACTTAGTTTCCAAAATGATTTCAGGATTTGGTAAGCGAAGGACATTCAATTGGATTTTGCTGTGAGTGGTGAATGAATTCATTACACCATCCCACAGGCTTTCCATCCCATTAGTGCTTTGCATAATAATTTGCTGTCAGTGGGATATCCAAAGGGCATCTGGAGTCTGTGTGAAAAGGGCAAGGAAATATGCAACTTCTTAACCAAGGTGATTGTTTTTTTTTTTAATATATTTTATTCAAAATTTTTGGCCAACCATAACAGTACATTGTGTATCTTTTACACAGTAATATAACAATATAAATAACAATGGCCAGTTTTTTAAACAAGAAATAAATAATACATAAACAACATCAAAATTAAAAAACAAAACTAAATGGCAACTGCCTTGTCCCAAATAAATACTCTCCAAAAATACAATTCAGCAGTCCAGTATACAATTACCTATAACAACAACCTATACATATTATACTTATACACTAACATCCCTGAGAGTCCTTCTGGTTCCTCCCCCCCCCCCCCTCCACCCCCCTGGGTTGCTGCTGCTGTCTTCTTCTTTTCCATTCCCTCTATCTTTCTGTGAGGTATTCGACGAACGGTTGCCACCGCCTGGTGAACCCTTGAGCCGATCCCCTTAGGACGAACTTAATCCGTTCCAGCTTTATAAACCCTGCCATGTCATTTATCCAGGTCTCCACACCCGGGGGCTTGGCTTCCTTCCACATCAACAGTATCCTGCGCCGGGCTACTAGGGACGCAAAGGCCAAAACATCAGCCTCTTTCACCTCCTGCACTCCCGGCTCTTCTGCAACCCCGAATATAGCCAACCCCCAGCTTGGTTCGACCTGGACCCCCACCACCGTCGAAAGCACCTTTGTCACCCCCACCCAAAACCCCTGTAGTGCCGGACATGACCAGAACATGTGGGTGTGATTCGCTGGGCTTCTCGAGCATCTCGCACACCTATCCTCTACTCCAAAAAATTTACTGAGCTGTGCTCCAGTCATATGCGCCCTGTGTAACACCTTAAATTGTATCAGGCATAGCCTGGCGCACGAGGACGATGAGTTTACCCTACTTAGGGCATCAGCCCACAGCCCCTCCTCAATCTCCTCCCCCAGCTCTTCTTCCCATTTCCCTTTCAGCTCATCTACCATAATCTCCCCCTCGTCCCTCATTTCCCTATATATGTCTGATACCTTACCGTCCCCCACCCATGTCTTTGAGATCACTCTGTCCTGCACCTCCTGCGTCGGGAGCTGCGGGAATTCCCTCACCTGTTGCCTCGCAAAAGCCCTCAGTTGCATATACCGGAATGCATTCCCTTGGGGCAACCCATATTTTTCGGTCAGCGCTCCCAGGCTTGCAAACGTCCCATCTACAAACAGA